>NC_059209.1:53353525-53666025 GCF_020615455.1 Coregonus clupeaformis | reverse complement strand
AGGCGCTCGTAGATTCAGGCGCAGCTGGGAATTTTGTTGATCGGAAGTTTTGTTTTGAGTTAGGGATCTCTCTCCTACCTGTTCACAAACCTTTTCCCGTTCATGCCTTAGATAGCCGTCCGTTGGGGTCGGGGTTGATCAGGGAGATCACAGCGCCACTTCGGATGTGTGCGCAGGGGGGTCATGAGGAGACTATACAGCTGTATCTGATCGACTCTCCTGCGTACCCAGTGGTGCTGGGGATTCCCTGGTTAAGCACCCACAACCCTGCTATTTCGTGGCAACAGAGGGCTCTCGATGGGTGGTCTGCTCAGTGCGAGGGGCGATGTCTGGGTGTTTCCGTGGGGGCGACTTCGGTGGAGAGTCCAAACCAAGTGCCCGCACTGCACATTCCGCCTGAATATGGGGATTTAGCTCTCGTGTTTAGCAAAACTGGGGCGACGCAGTTGCCTCCTCATAGACAGGGGGATTGTGCGATTGATCTCCAGGCAGGAGCAGCGCTCCCACGGAGCCATGTGTATCCTTTGTCTCAAGAGGAGAGAAAAGCTATGGAGACTTACATAGCCGAATCTTTGAGACAGGGATACATTCGGCCCTCCACTTCTCCCGCCTCCTCGAGTTTCTTTTTTGTGAAAAAGAAGGATGGAGGGTTGCGCCCGTGCATTGATTACCGTGGTCTCAATCAGATTACTGTGAAATACAGTTATCCACTCCCCTCTGATTGCGACCATGACGGAGTCATTGCATGGAGCGCGGTTTTTCACAAAACTGGATCTCAGGAGCGCGTATAACTTGGTGCGCATTAGGGAGGGTGACGAATGGAAGACAGCGTTTAGTACCACGTCAGGTCATTTCGAATATCTCGTCATGCCATATGGGTTGATGAATGCTCCATCAGTCTTCCAATCCTTCGTAGATGAGATTTTCCGGGATATGCAGGGACAAGGGGTGGTCGTGTACATTGATGACATTCTGGTGTACTCGTCTACCCGAGCCGAGCATATAACCCTGGTGCGTCGTGTATTGAGGAGGCTGTTGGAGCACGACCTATATGTCAAGGCAGAGAAATGTCTGTTTTTCCAGGAGTCGGTCTCCTTTTTTGGGTTATCGGTTGTCTGCGTCAGGGGTGAGAATGGAGGTGGATCGTGTGTCCGCTGTGCGTAATTGGCAAACCCCAACTACTGTAAAAGAGGTGCAGCAGTTTTTGGGCTTTGCGAATTACTACCGGAGGTTTATCCGGGGGTTTTGGACAGGTGGCAGCTCCCATCACGTCCCTTCTGAAGGGGGGGTCCGTGCGACTGCAGTGGTCAGCCGATGCGGACGGGGCCTTTAGGAGACTGAAGGACCTGTTTACGTCGGCTCCGGTGCTGGCGCATCCGGATCCCGCATTACCCTTTCAGGTTGAGGTAGACGCGTCTGAGGCTGGTATAGGGGCCGTTCTCTCTCAACGGTCCGGCACGCCACCTAAACTCCGCCCCTGTGCTTTTTACTCTAAGAAGCTCAGCCCGGCGGAGCGTAACTATGACGTTGGGGACAGGGAGCTGTTAGCTGTAGTTCAAGCCCTTAAGGTGTGGAGGCATTGGCTTGAGGGGGCTCAACACCCTTTCCTCATTTTGACTGACCATCGGAACCTGGAGTACATCCGGGCAGCGAGGAGACTGAACCCTCGCCAGGCTCGATGGAGTATGTTTCTCACCAGGTTCGTATTTAAAATCACGTACATCCCTGGGTCCCAGAATGGTAAGGCAGATGCGCTGTCCCGGCGGTATGACACGGAGGAGAGGTCCGTTGAGCCCACTCCCATACTACCGGAGTCGTTCCTTGTGGCACCAGTGGTGTGGGAGGTCGATTCCGAAATCGAGCAAGCGTTGCGTACCGACCCCAGCCCTCCACAGTGTCCTGAGGGTCGGAAGTACGTTCCGCTCGAGATTCGGGATCGACTCATTTACTGGGCTCACACGTCACCCTCCTCTGGACATCCGGGAATCGGCCGGACAGTGCATTGCCTTAGTACTAAATACTGGTGGCCCACTTTGGCTAGGGATGTGAGGGTTTATGTCTCCTCCTGCTCGGTGTGCGCCCAGTGTAAGGCGCCCCGACATCTGCCCAGGGGTAAGTTACAGCCCCTACCCGTTCCACAACGACCATGGGCCCACCTCTCGTGGATTTTGTAACAGACCTTCCCCTCTCTCAGGGGAATACCACCATCCTGGTCGTTGTGGACCGTTTCTCTAAGGCCTGTCGTCTTCTCCCTATGTCGGGTCTTCCTACTGCCCTACAGACTGCTGAGGCCCTATTTACCCACGTTTTCCGGCATTACGGGGTCCCCGAGGATATAGTGTCTGATCGAGGCCCCCAGTTTACCTCCCGGGTGTGGAGAGCGTTTATGGAGCGTTTGGGGGTCTCGGTTAGCCTTACCTCGGGGTACCACCCGGAGAGTAACGGGCAGGTAGAACGTGTCAACCAGGATGTGGGTAGGTTTCTGAGGTCTTATTGCCAGGACCGGCCTGAAGAGTGGGTGCGTTACATTCCCTGGGCCGAAATGGCCCAGAATTCTCTCCGCCACTCCTCTACCAACCTAACCCCTTTCCAATGTGTATTAGGTTGCCAGCCGATTCTGGCACCGTGGCAGCAGAGCCAGATCGAGGCCCCTGCGGTGGATGATTGGATGAGGCGCTCGGAAGAGACGTGGAACGCTGCCCACGTCCACCTGCAGCGGGCCGTCCGTCGTCACAAGGCGAGCGCCGATCTCCACCGCAGTGAGGGGCCGGTGTACGCACCCGGAGATCGAGTCTGGCTCTCTACCAGAAACCTACCCCTCCGCCTGCCCTGCCGGAAGCTGGGTCGGCGGTTTGTGGGGCCCTTTAAAGTCCTGAGAAGATTGAACGAGGTGTGTTATAAGTTACATCTACAGTGGGGGAAAAAAGTATTTAGTCAGCCACCAATTGTGCAAGTTCTCCCACTTAAAAAGATGAGAGAGGCCTGTAATTTTCATCATAGGTACACGTCAACTATGACAGACAAAATGAGAAAAAAAAATCCAGAAAATCACATTGTATGATTTTTTATGAATTTATTTGCAAATTATGGTGGAAAATAAGTATTTGGTCAATAACAAAAGTTTCTCAATACTTTGTTATAAACCCTTTGTTGGCAATGGCACAGGTCAAACGTTTTCTGTAAGTCTTCACAAGGTTTTCACACACTGTTGCTGGTATTTTTGCCCATTCCTCCATGCAGATCTCCTCTAGAGCAGTGATGTTTTGGGGCTGTCGCTGGGAAACACAGACTTTCAACTCCCTCCAAAGATTTTCTATGGGGTTGAGATCTGGAGACTGGCTAGGCCACTCCAGGACCTTGAAATGCTTCTTACGAAGCCACTCCTTCATTGCCCGGGCGGTGTGTTTGGGATCATTGTCATGCTGAAAGACCCAGCCACGTTTCATCTTCAATGCCCTTGCTGATGGAAGGAGGTTTTCACTCAAAATCTCACGATACATGGCCCCATTCATTCTTTCCTTTACACGGATCAGTCGTCCTGGTCCCTTTGCAGAAAAACAGCCCCAAAGCATGATGTTTCCACCCCCATGCTTCACAGTAGGTATGGTGTTCTTTGGATGCAACTCAGCATTCTTTGTCCTCCAAACACGACTAGTTGAGTTTTTACCAACAAGTTCTATTTTGGTTTCATCTGACCATATGACATTCTCCCAATCCTCTTCTGGATCATCCAAATGCACTCTAGCAAACTTCAGACGGGCCTGGACATGTACTGGCTTAAGCAGGGGGACACGTTTCGCACTGCAGGATTTGAGTCCCTGGCGGCGTAGTGTGTTACTGATGGTAGGCTTTGTTACTTTGGTCCCAGCTCTCTGCAGGTCATTCACTAGGTCCCCCCGTGTGGTTCTGGGATTTTTGCTCACCGTTCTTGTGATCATTTTGACCCTCACGGGGTGAGATCTTGCATGGAGCCCCAGATCGAGGGAGATTATCAGTGGTCTTGTATGTCTTCCATTTCCTAATAATTGCTCCCACAGTTGATTTCTTCAAACCAAGCTGCTTACCTATTGCAGATTCAGTCTTCCCAGCCTGGTGCAGGTCTACAATTTTGTTTCTGGTGTCCTTTGACAGCTCTTTGGTCTTGGCCATAGTGAAGTTTGGAGTGTGACTGTTTGAGGTTGTGGACAGGTGTCTTTTATACTGATAACAAGTTCAAACAGGTGCCATTAATACAGGTAACGAGTGGAGGACAGAGGAGCCTCTTAAAGAAGAAGTTACAGGTCTGTGAGAGCCAGAAATCTTGCTTATTTGTAGGTGACCAAATACTTATTTTCCACCATAATTTGCAAATAAATTCATTAAAAATCCTACAATGTGATTTTCTGGAAAAAAAATTCTCAATTTGTCTGTCATAGTTGACGTGTACCTATGATGAAAATTACAGGCCTCTCTCATCTTTTTAAGTGGGAGAACGTGCACAATTGGTGGCTGACTAAATACTTTTTTTCCCCACTGTACCTGTTGAATATAAGAATATTAACCCCTCGTTCCATGTGTCTCTTCTCAGGCCGGTGGTAGCTGGTCCACTCCAGGACAATGAGATAGGAGAGACTCCAATCCGCCCCCATTGGACATCGAGGGGCTCCGGCGTCACACCGTTCGGTCCATCTTGGACTCCAGACGCCGGATGGGGGTCTCCAGTATCTCCTGGAGTGGGAGGGGTACGGCCCGGAGGAGCGGTGCTGGGTGCCGCGGAGGGACATCCTAGACCCATCTCTCCTGTCGGAGTTCCACCGGGACCATCCCGCGCGCCCTGCTCCGCGTCCTCCTGGTCGTCCCCGAGGCCGGGGTCGGCGCACGGCTGGAGCTGCGCGTCAAGGGGGGGGTACTGTCACGGTTTCAGCCGAGGCTGCTCCTCCTCCTGGTTCGGGCAGGCTTCGGCGGTCGTCGTCCCCGGAGTACTAGCTGCCACCGATCTATGTTTCATGTTCGTTTGGTTTGGTCTTAATGTTGTACACCTGTGTCTAGTTAGTCCTCGTTAGTGTTCTATTTAGTTCTCGTTGTGTGTGTCTGTGTTTGTGTGTGATTGCGCCTCTGTTACGTGTTGGAGCTACATTTTTCCCTCCAGTGTTTGGAGTGGTTTCTTTGCACATGTTTTGTGCGCAGTTTATTTTGTCGCCTGTGTGCGCCTGGTATTCGCCTTCAGGCTTATTGTGCTTTTGTTTGTGTGAATTTTGCACTAAAGCCTTTGAACTGAGCCTCTGCGTCCTGCGGCTGATTCCTACACCACACCCACCTTCAGCACCTTATGACAAACACGCCCTTTCCACCTCGCCCTGGTCCCCCCATCCTTCCTGAAAATGGATCATTGTTTATTTGGAGCCGTCTTTTAAGATGATTTATTGTCAAGGCCAATCACGATCCAAGACAGAGCACACTAGTTCCTCCTTGAGATTCTTACGGAGGCCATACTGAATTATCAACAGACAAACAAACTGACCACAACAAAAGCACTTACTGGCAGACACACACACACACACACACACACACACCGACTGCCAGTCCATATTGATTCATTAGAAACCCAAAACTATGTTTTAAGTGAGAAGTAGGCATTGGTCTGAAGTTCACATGAGCACCACAATGCCTACTTCACCCACTCTCTACCAAGGTTTTCCAGCACACAGCTTTGACCTACTACAGTAGCTATGTTCAAACAATGTGTAGGCAGGTTGCTTAACCTTCGCAAACAGGGTCATTCATACTCTTTGATAAGGTGCTCCCACAATAATGTGATTTGTACTGCATACAAGGTAAAGTAATGGATTCTTCACACACTGCAGTAAGACATTATCCCATTCCACTACTTTTTCAAGCTTTCTTTTAATTACATGAAAGCAAGCTTTGCTTTTATACTTACAAGACCATCAAACTTGATTGAGTTACCTGTTTTGTATTGTAGTAATGTATGTGGTACTTGCCTGTTGTTCTTTGCCATTTAAATAGTATTTTATTATTATTTGTATATTATTTGCAATATATGTCACTGATAAAAAATAAAAATGTCAATCACATAATTTTTTTGGTCAGTAGGTATGCAACATGACAACAGGTGGTGGTGTGTTAGACACAGTTACTCATATAGATAGAGAGGTCTATAGAACCTGTATGCATTCCTGATTTCTGTAACCATTAACTAATCTCTGTCATTTTGACATAAGCTCAAACCCACTTGTTTTGCAAACATGGTCCTCTTTTATCAATTGCTGTGCTGATCAATGGACAATTCATTATTCATTATTATTCATTATTTCAAATGAATATGTAGTTTAAAGTTCTGTTTGTATTTGTATTTATTTTTGCAGTAAATGGTGACACTACAATAAAATAAATGTAGGCCTACAATAGAGTACCACAGTATGAGTCATAATACCCATAAAATTTAGCGGTCAAACAAGGAAATGATTCCAATCGTTTTTCCACCATTCATTTTTCCCATATGGTATTTTAGAAACACTTTAAATAAGGGCTGTGTTTCGTGTAGGCTTACCCTGGTGTGACGTTTTGATAACTGTGTAAATCTCTCTAGGAAAAGGTTACTTTTATCAATATATTTGCCTGTATTTACCCCAAAAAAAGAAACGCTAAATAGCTGCTAATGTGGCTATCATAAAGAACTACAAATGCCATGATCTGGATGAGACTGCCGAATCGAGGCAAAGGTAAGAATATCTGGATTAACTATCTAATGTTAGCTACATTTAGTAATGAATAAATTGGCAACATTTCTTTAAATTGACAATTCTGTGAACTGTCTTGTGCAGGTTTTAAATTGACACAATACCTGTTAGCAAAGGTGTCAGCTAGCTAGAGATGACGTGTAGAAGCTTGCAGGGATTTGTAGTCTTGCATGATATCTACTTTGATGCTGATTAGCGTTTTAGAATCTGAGAGCAAATAGAGCCAAATACACTGCTCAAAAAAATTAAGGGAACACTTAAACAACACAATGTAACTCCAAGTCAATCACACTTCTGTGAAATCAAACTGTCCACTTAGGAAGCAACACTGATTGACAATAAATTTCACATGCTGTTGTGCAAATGGAATAGACAACAGGTGGACATTATAGGCAATTAGCAAGACACCCCCAATAAAGGACTGGTTTTGCAGGTGGTGACCACAGACCACTTCTCAGTTCCTATGCTTCCTGGCTGATGTTTTGGTCACTTTTGAATGCTGGCGGTGCTTTCACTCTAGTGGTAGCATGAGACGGAGTCTACCACCCACACAAGTGGCTCAGCTAGTGCAGCTCATCCAGGATGGCACATCAATGCGAGCTGTGGCAAGAAGGTTTGCTGTGTCTGTCAGCGTAGTGTCCAGAGCATGGATGCGCTACAAGGAGACAGGCCAGTACATCAGGAGACGTGGAGGAGGCCGTAGGAGGGCAACAGCCCAGCAGCAGGACTGCTACCTCCGCCTTTGTGCAAGGAGGAGCAGGAGGAGCACTGCCAGAGCCCTGCAAAATGACCTCCAGCAGGCCACAAATGTGCATGTGTCTGCTCAAACGGTCAGAAACAGACTCCATGAGGGTGGTATGAGGGCCCGACGTCCGCAGGTGGGGGTTGTGCTTACAGCCCAACACCGTGCAGGACGTTTGGCATTTGCCAGAGAACACCAAGATTGGCAAATTCGCCACTGGCGCCCTGTGCTCTTCACAGATGAAAGCAGGTTCACACTGAGCACGTGACAGACGTGACAGAGTCTGGAGACGCCGTGGAGAACGTTCTGCTGCCTGCAACATCCTCCAGCATGACCGGTTTGGCGGTGGGTCAGTCATGGTGTGGGGTGGCATTTCTTTGGGGGGCCGCACAGCCCTCCATGTGCTCGCCAGAGGTAGCCTGACTGCCATTAGGTACCGAGATGAGATCCTCAGACCCCTTGTGAGACCATATGCTGGTGTGGTTGGCCCTGGGTTCCTCCTAATGCAAGACAATGCTAGACCTCATGTGGCTGGAGTGTGTCAGCAGTTCCTGCAAGAGGAAGGCATTGATGCTATGGACAGGCCCGCCCGTTCCCCAGACCTGAATCCAATTGAGCACATCTGGGACATCATGTCTCGCTCCATCCACCAACGCAACGTTGCACCACAGACTGTCCAGGAGTTGGCGGATGCCACCTCATCAGGAGCATGCCCAGGCGTTGTAGGGAGGTCATACAGGCACATGGAGGCCACACACACTACTGAGCCTCATTTTGACTTGTTTTAAGGACATTACATCAAAGTTGGATCAGCCTGTAGTGTGGTTTTCCACTTTAATTACTTTCACCTTTAAAGGGTGACTCCAAATCCAGACCTCCATGGGTTGATAAATTTGATTTCCATTGATAATTTTTGTGTGATTTTGTTTTCAGCACATTCAACTATGTAAAGAAAAAAGTATTTAATAACATTATTTCATTCATTCAGATCTAGGATGTGTTATTTTAGTGTTCCCTTTATTTTTTTGAGCAGTGTATATAAGTCACCTTGTCCGAGAGAGATTGAAATGGTTATCAAAACGTCATGGCAGGGTAAGCCTACATGAAACACAGCCCTTATTTTAAGTGTTTCTAATATTCTCTATGGCAAAAATGAATGGTGGAAAAACAATTGGAACCATTTCCCTGTTTGACCACTAGGTTTTATACATTTACATTTACGTCATTTAGCAGACAGTCTTATCCAGAGCGACTTACAGTTTATTATTTTTTTCATACTGGAATCGAACCCACAACCCTGGCGTTGCGAACGCCATGCTCTACCAACTGAGCTACATCACTGCCGGCCATTCCCTCCCCTACCCTGGACCAATTGTGCGCCGCCCGATGGGTCTACCGGGTCTCCCGGTCGCGGCCGGCTACGACAGAGCCTGGATTCAAACCAGGATCTCTAGTGGCACAGCTAGCACTGTGATGCAGTGCCTTAGGCCATGGGTATTATGACACCTCCACTGTGGGGCTCTATAGGCCCATATCTAAAAATACATACAGCCTATTGATATACAGTACCAGTCAAAAGTTTGGACACACATACTCACACAGTTTTTCTTTATTTTTTACAATTTTCTACATTGTAGAATAATAGTGAAGACATCAAAATTATGAAATAACACATATGGAATCATGTAGTAACCAGAAAAGTGTTAAACAAATATATTTTATATTTTATATTCACGCTTTGCCTTGATGACAGCTTTGCACACTCTTGGCATTCTCTCAACCAGCTTCATGAGGTATGCTTTTCCAACAGTCTTGAAGGAGTTCCCACATATGCTGAGCACTTGTTGGCTGCTTTTCCTTCACTCTGCGGTCCAACTCATCCCAAACCATCTGAATTGGGTTGAGGTCGGGTGATTGTGGAGGCCAGGTCATCTGATGCAGCACTCAATCACTCCCCGGTGTTTTGGGTCATTGTCCTGTTGAAAAACAAATGATAGTCCCACTAAGTGCAAACCAGATGGGATGCCGTATCGCTGCAGAATGCTATGGTAGACATGCTGGTTAAGTGTGCCTTGAATTCTAAATAAATTACTGACAGTGTCACCAGCAATGCACTCCCACACCATCACACCTCCTCCTCCATGCTTCACAGTGGGAACCACACATGCGGAGATCATCCGTTCATCTCCTCTGCGTCTCACAAAGACACGGCGGTTGGAACCAAAAATCAAAAATTTGGAGTCATCAGACAAAAGGACAGATTTCCACCAGTCTAATGTCCATTGTTCATGTTTCTTGGGCCATGCAAGTCTCTTCTTCTTATTGGTGTCCTTTAGTAGTGGATTCTTTGCAGCAATTCGACAATGAAGGCCTGATTCCTCTGAACAGTTGATGTTGAGATGTGTCTGTTACTTGAACTCCTCTGTAGCTGAATTGGTAGAGCATGGCGCTTGTAACGCCAGGGTAGTGGGTTCGATCCCCGGGACCACCCATACGTAAAAATGTATGCACGCATGACTGTAAGTCGCCTTGGATAAAAGCGTCTGCTAAATGGCATATTACATTATTATTATTATAACTCAGTGAAGCATTTATTTGGGCTGCAATCTGAGGTGCAGTTAACTTTAATGATCTTATCTTCTGCAGCAGAGGTAACTCTGGGTCTTCCTTTCCTGTGGCGGTCCTCATGAGGGCCAGTTTCATCATAGTGCTTGATGGTTTTTGCGACTGCACTTGAAGAAACTTTCAAAGTTCTTGAAATTTTCCAGATTGACTGAAAGTAATTGTCTTAAAGTAATGATGGACTGTCGTTTCTCTTTGCTTATTAGAGCTGTTCTTGCCGTAATATGGACTTGGTATTTTACCAAATAGGGCTATCTTCTGTATACCACCCATACCTTGTCACAACACAACTGATTGTCTCAAACGCATTAAGAAGGAAAGAAATTCCACAAATTAACTTTTAACAAGACACACCTGTTAATTGAAATGCATTCCAGGTGACTACCTCATGGAGCTGGTTGAGAGAATGCCAAGAGTGTGCAAAGCTGTCATCAAGGCAAAGGGTGGCTACTTTGAATAATTTTTGGTTTCTACATGACTCCATATGTGTGATTTCATAGTTTTGATGTCTTCGCTATTATTCTACAATGTAGAAAATAGTAAAAATATTTTAAAAAACTGGAATGAGTAGGTGTGTCCAAACGTTTGACTGGTACTGTATATATACATTATTTTAATAGCAGGACACTGTAAAGTCCATTATCCCTCTGAAGAGTATTAATTAGGCTGTTTGAGAAGGTGTGGTGTGAAAAATGTAAAATGTAAAAACCTTGTATGCAGTACAAGTCATATTATTGTGGGAGAACCTTATCTAAGAGTAATAATTACACTGTTTGAGAAGGTTTGTATTTATTAAGGATATCTATTTATTAAGGATCCCCATTAGCTGCTGCCAAGGCAGCAGCTACTCTTCTTGGGGTCCAGTAACATTAAACTATTACATGACATTACATTTCATAACACTTTTCACAACACAAGTGTGTTCCCTCAGGCCACTACTCTACTTCCACATATCTACAATATAAAATCCATGTGTACGTGTGTGTAGAGTGCGTGTTTTATCATGTGTATGTGTAAGCGAGTGTCTGTGCCTGTGTGTGTGTGTCTCTTCACAATCCTAAGAAACCTGCCTAAACATTGTTTGAAGTACAATAGACCAACATACAGTGGGGGGAAAAAGTATTTAGTCAGCCACCAATTGTGCAAGTTCTCCCACTTCAAAAGATGAGAGAGGCCTGTAATTTTCATCATAGGTACACGTCAACTATGACAGACAAATTGAGAATTTTTTTCCAGAAAATCACATTGTAGGATTTTTTATGAATTTATTTGCAAATTATGGTGGAAAATAAGTATTTGGTCACCTACAAACAAGCAAGATTTCTGGCTCTCACAGACCTGGCTCTCACAGACCTTCTGGCTCTCACAGACCTTCTTCTTTAAGAGGCTCCTCTGTCCTCCACTTGTTACCTGTATTAATGGCACCTGTTTGAACTTGTTATCAGTATAAAAGACACCTGTCCACAACCTCAAACAGTCACACTCCAAACTCCACTATGGCCAAGACCAAAGAGCTGTCAAAGGACACCAGAAACAAAATTGTAGACCTGCACCAGGCTGGGAAGACTGAATCTGCAATAGGTAAGCAGCTTGGTTTGAAGAAATCAACTGTGGGATCAATTATTAGGAAATGGAAGACATACAAGACCACTGATAATCTCCCTCGATCTGGGGGCTCCACGCAAGATCTCACACCGTGGGGTCAAAATGATCACAAGAACGGTGAGCAAAAATCCCAGAACTACACGGGGGGGACCTAGTGAATGACCTGCAGAGAGCTGGGACCAAAGTAACAAAGCCTACCATCAGTAACACACTACGCCGCCAGGGACTCAAATCCTGCAGTGCCAGATGTGTCCCCCTGCTTAAGCCAGTACATGTCCAGGCCCGTCTGAAGTTTGCTAGAGTGCATTTGGATGATCCAGAAGAGGATTGGGAGAATGTCATATGGTCAGATGAAACCAAAATATAACTTTTTGGTAAAAACTCAACTCGTCGTGTTTGGAGGACAAAGAATGCTGAGTTGCATCCAAAGAACACCATACCTACTGTGAAGCATGGGGGTGGAAACATCATGCTTTGGGGCTGTTTTTCTGCAAAGGGACCAGGCCAACTGATCCGTGTAAAGGAAAGAATGAATGGGGCCATGTATCGTGAGATTTTGAGTGAAAACCTCCTTCCATCAGCAAGGGCATTGAAGATGAAAAGTGGCCGTGTCTTTCAGCATGACAATGATCCCAAACACACCGCCCGGGCAACGAAGGAGTGGCTTCTTAAGAAGCATTTCAAGGTCCTGGAGTGGCCTAGCCAGTCTCCAGATCTCAACCCCATAGAAAATCTTTGGAGGGAGTTGAAAGTCCGTGTTGCCCAGTGACAGCCCCAAAACATCACTGCTCTAGAGGAGATCTGCATGGAGGAATGGGCCAAAATACCAGCAACAGTGTGTGAAAACCTTTTGAAGACTTACAGAAAACGTTTGACCAGTGTCATTGCCAACAAAGGGTATATAACAAAGTATTGAGAAACTTTTGTTGACCAAATACTTATTTTCCACCATAATTTGCAAATAAATTCATTAAAAATCCTACAATGTGATTTTCTGGAAAAAAAAATCTCATTTTGTCTGTCATAGTTGACATGTACCTATGATGAAAATTACAGGCCTCTCTCATCTTTTTAAGTGGGAGAACTTGCACAATTGGTGGCTGACTAAATACTTTTTTCCCCCACTGTAGCTACTGTAGTAGGTCAAAGCTGTGTGCTGGAAAACCTGAAGTAGACACTGTGGTGCTCATGTGAATTTCCTTTATTTTTTGGATTCAGACAAATGCCTACTTCTCACTTAAAACATAGTTTTTTGTCTCTAATTTCCAGGGTTTTTACACCGGAAGGTGATTATACTAAATTGTAATACAACATAACACAGGCTAATTTACTTTTACTTTTTACTTTTATTGCTATCTCTGAGATCAAAAGGGAGAGAGTGAAAGTCTGGAGATCCTCTCAGAGCAGAGAAAACACCTTACGTTCAAACTCATAGAAATACAACAGGTAGAACAGATTGGACTTGGTGCTTCAATAGTAATGTTGGCTAGAAAAATTAGAAACAGGAGCAAATCTGCATATGATCATTTTCAATGCAGTTCTATTTATTCCACATCTATACTACTACATTTCACACCCTTTTTTCATGGGCTTCCAGGCATTTACTCATTCATCAACATGGAGACTGTGTGGCATTTGTAGATCCACTGGTTGGAGAAGTGTGCCAGGGCGGTTGGAATACATCACAACCTCTCAATTGACTACTGTCACATTAGGTGGCTCAAAGACCAAGGAATGAAGTGGGGCAAACTGCTCCATGTCCTACGCCTGCAGACGGCCTGTGCTGCTGCTCCCCCTGACATCATAGTGGAAACGACTTGGGACACACAAAGGGGACAGCCCTGGTGCGTCAGATGTGAGCGGATTTGGAGGTAGTCATCCGAATGTTCCCCGAGACGACAACGGTGGTCTACATTTTTACATTTTAGTCATTTAGCAGACTCTCTTATCCAGAGAGACTTACAGTTAGTGCATACATAATTTTTTTAAATTTATTTTTTATTTTTTCATACTGGCCCCCCATGGGAAACGAACCCACAACCCTGGCGTTGCAAACGCCATGCTCTACCAACTGAGCTACATCCCTGCTGGCCATTCCCTCCCCTACCCTGGACGACACTGGGCCAATTGTGCGCCGCCCCATGGTTCTCCTGGTCGCGATTCGAACCTGGATCTCTAGTGGCACAGCTAGCACTGCGATGCAGTGCCTTAGACCACTGCGCCACTCGGGAGACCTACTCTGACATCGCGCAGCAGAGGAGTTGGATGTTCCAGTGGTAGGAGGACAACAACAAGCGCATAGAGATGGCCCAACGCTCTGTCAACCAGCTGGTGTTTGCGTTTCTCGCTTACAGGTGCATGCCCACAATCCGCCACTCTGCCATAAAGCACTGTGTCCCTGGGCACTACCGTAGGGATGGCATGCATCTCACGGATGAGGGCAACAACCTCTTCCTTAAGAGTCTGAGAGCTGGTCTCTCCTCCGTCCTAACAAGACGCACGCAGTTGTACACACCACCACACTCACTGCCACTTGCCTGCCACTTCACGAACCCAAAGGCTCTTTTAAGAGCCACCTAATAAATGAAAATAAGTGTGTCGGGAGGGAGGGAGGGAGGGAGGGCGGGAGGGAGGGAGGGAGGGAGGGAGGGAGGGAGGGAGGGTGCTGTCAAAACTATAAACTAAATTATGGTCCAAATGTATCCTTTGGGTGGCAAACCCACAATCTTCAGATCCACAGGTGGTAACTCAAACCATTACACTACGAACCCTGTTCTTAAAACATTGACTTCGACAGACCATTTAAATGGACAGTCTGGAAGCATTCGTTCCAAAATGATTTTGTTCATTCACTCAGTTCTGATTGAACGTTTATTTCTCTTGCTTGGTTAAAATACAATAGTCTAAAACAGTTGATTTGTTGAAAACAGACCCATTTAATCACGTAGCTAGCCAAGTTAGCAAGCATGTCATTTTCTTTTGACTACGCACAGCGGGTCGCACAACTTAAGCAAGCAGAGGGGGGTTCGATTAATCTGGCCCGGTGTACACAGGGCTATGGCCTATCACATCATCGGGCAAAAGTGAGGAGGGAAGGCATATAGTGTTTTTATCAAAAGCAATCACTTTTGCATGTGAAAACACAGAATCCTACTCATTACTACACATGCTTAATTACATCACTTTTGTTTTGAGCCGACGAAGTCGTCAGACAGAGCGGGGCACCTGGCTCACGCCCGGGAGGCAGTCCGGTTCCAAATCGAATGCAGTCAACGTTCAGCAGGTGCAAAACACACCTACACGGGTGCCCGGGGGAGATTAATCGAACCCCCTCAATGATTCTGATGTTGTTTTACCTGGGTGCACTGTGTGCAGCACCCGCACCCCCTGACTACTTTTTACTTGTGAATGGCGACTTCAGATTTTCTGGGAACACTCTGGAAAGTAACTTCACACTGTGTTAATCAGTCAGCACAAATTTGGATTATAATAATGACAAGAAGGCAGGAGAGGGAGCTGGAATTTATTCTACATACATGTTTGAAACAGCGATGCTGTCAGTCAAGTCTGATAAATTGTCTGATTCTAGCATTTGTACACTTGCAGTGCACAATTGAACTGAGGTTCTGTTTACATGTGCATTTTGGGTTCAACCGTTGACTATATGTGGTTCATAACTAGCTTACTGTTTCTTAACAAAGCAATTTGTTTTCTCGGCTATGGTTTGTGTACTTAACGTAACTAACGTTAGCTAGCTACCTACCTAACGTTAGCAAGCTAGGTTTAGTATAAGAAAGTATTATATATTGTGGTGCATGAACTGGTCATACACGTAGCTAATGTTACAGTCTTACGTTGGCTAACATTACATAGCTAACATTAACTGGCTATCATAGCAGCCAAGGACGTTTGCTAGCTTATTTGTGCATATTTGTTTGCTCTGATTACACGCAAGTGTCTAGGTCATTTTATATTTTTAAGGGCTGAAATACAAGTGTTAAACATGAGACCATTTGCTTTGGAAACATAATAGTACATGATCATCTCTGTGTTGTAATTAAAGTCAATGACCATTTCATTTGGATCCAAACGGTGAGGAAAGCACATGGCAGAGGGACTAGACATCAACTAATAGATAGACCAACATTACTCCCTAGTGGTGTGTTATGTTACTGCTCCCTAGTGGTGTGTTATGTTACTGCTGCCTAGTGGTGTGTTATGTTACAAATCAAATCAAATCAAATCAAATTTTATTGGTCACATGCGCCGAATACAACAGGTGCAGACATTACAGTGAAATGCTTACTTACAGCCCTTAACCAACAGTGCATTTATTTTAAACAAAAAAATAAAACAACAACAAAAAAAGTGTTGAGAAAAAAAAGAGCAGAAGTAAAATAAAGTGACAGTAGGGAGGCTATATATACAGGGGGGTACCGTTGCAGAGTCAATGTGCGGGGGCACCGGCTAGTTGAGGTAGTTGAGGTAATATGTACATGTGGGTAGAGTTAAAGTGACTATGCATAAATACTTAACAGAGTAGCAGCAGCGTAAAAGGATGGGGTGGGGGGCAGTGCAAATAGTCCGGGTAGCCATGATTAGCTGTTCAGGAGTCTTATGGCTTGGGGGTAGAAGCTGTTGAGAAGTCTTTTGGACCTAGACTTGGCACTCCGGTACCGCTTGCCGTGCGGTAGCAGAGAGAACAGTCTATGACTAGGGTGGCTGGAGTCTTTGACAATTTTGAGGGCCTTCCTCTGACACCGCCTGGTATAGAGGTCCTGGATGGCAGGAAGCTTTGCCCCAGTGATGTACTGGGCCGTACGCACTACCCTCTGTAGTGCCTTGCGGTCGGAGGCCAAGCAGTTGCCATACCAGGCGGTGATGCAACCAGTCAGGATGCTCTCGATGGTGCAGCTGTAGAATTTTTTGAGGATCTGAGGACCCATGCCAAATCTTTTTAGTCTCCTGAGGGGGAATAGGCTTTGTCGTGCCCTCTTCACGACTGTCTTGGTGTGTTTGGACCATGATAGTTCGTTGGTGATGTGGACACCAAGGAACTTGAAGCTCTCAACCTGTTCCACTACAGCCCCATCGATGAGAATGGGGGCGTGCTCAGTCCTCTTTTTTTTTCCTGTAGTCCACAATCATCTCCTTTGTCTTGGTCACGTTGAGGGAGAGGTTGTTGTCCTGGCACCACACGGCCAGATCTCTGACCTCCTCCCTATAGGCTGTCTCATCGTTGTCGGTGATCAGGCCTACCACTGTTGTGTCGTCGGCAAACTTAATGATGGTGTTGGAGTCGTGCCTGGCCATGCAGTCATGGGTGAACAGAGAGTACAGGAGGGGACTGAGCACGCACCCCTGAGGGGCCCCCCGTGTTGAGGATCAGTGTGGCAGATGTGTTGTTACCTACCCTTACCACCTGGGGGCGGCCCGTCAGGAAGTCCAGGATCCAGTTGCAGAGGGAGGTGTTTAGTCCCAGGATCCTTAGCTTAGTGATGAGCTTAGAGGGCACTATGGTGTTGAATGCTGAGCTGTAGTCAATGAATAGCATTCTCACGTAGGTGTTCCTCTTGTCCAGGTGGGAAAGGGCAGTGTGGAGTGCGATAGAGATTGCATCATCTGTGGATCTGTTGGGGCGGTATGCAAATTGGAGTGGGTCTAGGGTTTCTGGGATAATGCTGTTGATGTGAGCCATGACCAGCCTTTCAAAGCACTTCATGGCTACAGACGTCAGTGCTACGGGTCGGTAGTCATTTAGGCAGGTTATCTTAGAGTCCTTGGGCACGGGGACTATGGTGGTCTGCTTGAAACATGTTGGTATTACAGACTCAGTCACTGCTCCCTAGTGGTGTGTTATGTTACTGCTCCCTAGTGGTGTGTTATGTTACTGCTGCCTAGTGGTGTGTTATGTTACTGCTCCCTAGTGGTGTGTTATGTTACTGCTCCCTAGTGGTGTGTTATGTTACTGCTCCCTAGTGGTGTGTTATGTTACTGCTCCCTAGTGGTGTGTTATGTTACTGCTCCCTAGTGGTGTGTTATGTTACTGCTCCCTAGTGGTGTGTTATGTTACTGCTCCCTAGTGGTGTGTTATGTTACTGCTCCCTAGTGGTGTGTTATGTTACTGCTCCCTAGTGGTGTGTTATGTTACTGCTCCCTAGTGGTGTGTTATGTTACTGCTGCCTAGTGGTGTGTTATGTTACTGCTCCCTAGTGGTGTGTTATGTTACTGCTCCCTAGTGGTGTGTTATGTTACTGCTCCCTAGTGGTGTGTTATGTTACTGCTCCCTAGTGGTGTGTTATGTTACTGCTCCCTAGTGGTGTGTTATGTTACTGCTTCCTAGTGGTGTGTTATGTTACTGCTTCCTAGTGGTGTGTTATGTTACTGCTCCCTAGTGGTGTGTTATGTTACTGCTCCCTAGTGGTGTGTTATGTTACTGCTTCCTAGTGGTGTGTTATGTTACTGCTCCCTAGTGGTGTGTTATGGTACTGCTTTGTAGTGGTGTGTACTGGTACTGCCGCCTAGTGGTGCGTTATGGTGTTGCTTCCCTGTAGCTCACATCATTGGCTGGGTTTGGTTTAGTTTAAATTGACCCCAACATTTATGTGACAGTTCATTGTGTTTGGTGTGGACATTGGATAGCAGACACACACAATAGCAAAATGATTTTTCACACACAGTTCATTTACATTTACATTTACATTTTAGTCATTTAGCAGACGCTCTTAACCAGAGCGACTTACAGGAGCAATTAGGGTTAAGTGCCTTGCTCAGGGGCACATTAACGTCATTTAGCAGACGCTCTTAGCCAGAGCGACTCACAAATTGGTGCGTTCACCCTATAGCCAGTGGGATAACCACTTTACAATTTGGGGGGTTAGAAGGAATACTTTATCCTATCCCAGGTATTCCTTAAAGAGGTGGGGTTTCAAATGTCTCCGGAAGGTGGTGAGTGACTCCGCTGTCCTGGCGTCGTGAGGGAGCTTGTTCCACCATTGGGGTGCCAGAGCAGCGAACAGTTTTGACTGGGCTGAGCGGGAGCTATGCTTCCGCAGAGGAAGGGGAGCCAGCAGGCCAGAGGTGGATGAACGCAATGTCCTCGTTTGGGTGTAGGGACTGATCAGAGCCTGAAGGTACAGAGGTGCCGTTCCCCTCACTGCTCCATAGGCAAGCACCATGGTCTTGTAGCGGATGCGAGCTTCAACTGGAAGCCAGTGGAGTGTGCGGAGGAGGGAGTTCACACACGTTAGACATACAGGAAACAGACTGATAGTTTGAAATATATACATGTACAGTGGGGAAAAAAAGTATTTAGTCAGCCACCAATTGTGCAAGTTCTCCCACCTAAAAAGATGCGAGAGGCCTGTACTTTTCATCATAGGTACACGTCAACTATGACAGACAAATTGAGAGAAAAAAAATCCAGAAAATCACATTGTAGGATTTTTAATGAATTTATTTGCAAATGATGGTGGAAAATAAGTATTTGGTCACCTACAAACAAGCAAGATTTCTGGCTCTCACAGACCTGTAACTTCTTCTTTAAGAGGCTCCTCTGTCCTCCACTCGTTACCTGTATTAATGGCACCTGTTTGAACTTGTAGACAGGTGTCTTTTATACTGATAACAACCTCAAACAGCCACACTCCAAACTCCACTATGGCCAAGACCAAAGAGCTGTCAAAGGACACCAGAAACAAAATTGTAGACCTGCACCAGGCTGGGAAGACTGAATCTGCAATAGGTAAGCAGCTTGGTTTGAAGAAATCAACTGTGGGAGCAATTATTAGGAAATGGAAGACATACAAGACCACTGATAATCTCCCTCGATCTGGGGCTCCAAGCAAGATCTCACCCCGTGGGGTCAAAATGATCACAAGAACGGTGAGCAAAAATTACAGAACCACACGGAGGGACCTAGTGAATGACCTGCAGAGAGCTGGGACCAAAGTAACAAAGCCTACCATCAGTAACACACTACGCCGCCAGGGACTCAAATCCTGCAGTGCAAGACGTGTCCCCCTGCTTAAGCCAGTACATGTCCAGGCCCGTCTGAAGTTTGCTAGAGTGCATTTGGATGACCAAGAAGAGGATTGGGATAATGTCATATGGTCAGATGAAACCAAAATAGACCTTTTTGGTAAAAACTCAACTTGTAGTGTTTGGAGGACAAAGAATGCTGAGTTGCATCCAAAGAACACCATACCTACTGTGAAGCATGGGAGTGGAAACATCATGCTTTGGGGCTGTTTTTCTGCAAAGGGACCAGGACGACTGATCCGTGTAAAGGAAAGAATGAATGGGGCCATGTATCGTGAGATTTTGAGTGAAAACCTCCTTCCATCAGCAAGGGCATTGAAGATGAAACGTGGCTGGGTCTTTCAGCATGACAATGATCCCAAACACACCGCCCGGGCAACGAAGGAGTGGCTTCGTAAGAAGCATTTCAAGGTCCTGGAGTGGCCTAGCCAGTCTCCAGATCTCAACCCCATAGAAAATCTTTGGAGGGAGTTGAAAGTCTGTGTTGCCCAGCGACAGCCCCAAAATATCACTGCTCTAGAGGAGATCTGCATGGAGGAATGGGCCAAAATACCAGCAACAGTGTGTGAAAACCTTGTGAAGACATACAGAAAACGTTTGACCTGTGTCATTGCCAACAAAGGGTATATAACAAAGTATTGAGAAACTTTTGTTATTGACCAAATACTTATTTTCCACCATAATTTGCAAATAAATTCATAAAAAATCCTAAAAAGTGATTTTCTGGATTTTTTTTTCTCATTTTGTCTGTCATAGTTGACGTGTACCTATGATGAAAATTACAGGCCTCTCTCATCTTTTTAAGTGGGAGAACTTGCACAATTGGTGGCTGACTAAATACTTTTTTTCCCCACTGTAGGTAGTCATGGAAGTTGTGGAAGTGTCATGACCAGGGCCGTGCACAGCGCTTTGGACAGAGATGAAAGGGAGTTAGTTAAAAGTAGCCTATATTTGCTAGAACCACTACTGGGGTGGGCTATATCAGCTGATAATCTAGAATGTAGGTTATTAATTTGTTCTGCTACTGACAAACAGTCAAACTGCAGTTGCCGCCTTCCCTGTCCCTGACCGTCAGACAACATATGCTAGCAACTCCAAAGTAACCTAGTACTGGTGGTATTCATTTTAAACTCAGCGGCAGAAGGTAGTTTGTGCATGCAGGATGAGCGCAGCAGCGTACTGGCACTGCCGCGCTCGATTCATAACATTATGAGAAATATTCTAGTTTGATGGGCAAGTCGTTACATTTAAAGTTACAAGAGAAAAAAATAAAATAATGTATCAATCAAAAGGGCACTTTTTCCATAGGAGGGCAAAATGACAGGTGCTCCAGCACCCCTAGGGCTCTATCTGTGCAGGTGCCTGGTCATGATGACTGACTGTCATACTAACATCATTAGTATTCATCATCATATACTTTATATTTTTCAATCGGTCTTTAACTCTCTCCCTAACTCTACCTTCCTCTATCCCCACTCTCTCCTTCTGTGTGTGCTGGTGTGTGTGTGTACCTTCACAGTCGTTCATGTCGCCTCGTTACCCTGGTGGGCCCAGACCCCTCAGAATACCCAGTCAGGTAAGATCACTGATGCACTGATGCCCTCCTCAGGTTATAATAGGAAATGTACTCTAATGTTCCATTGTACGTCTGTCTATAAGACTTCTTTATATCCTGACCTGTCCTCCTTTTTATTTCACTTATATCTGCTTCTCTTTATACCTTACTTGACCACATTATCTTGTCTTGTCTTACCCTCTTTGACTGTGTTTTGACATGATTGTGTGTATAGCTCCTCATATTTAGTATATGTTAGTGATGTTGTGTTATATTCTGTGATGATGATGATGATGATGATCATGATGATGATGATTTCGGCACAGGCAATGGGGGTTCCTGGTAACCAGCCTATGCTACCCAGTGGAATGGACCCCACGAGACAGCAAGGTGGGTCTCACACATACATACTCTTACACACACACACACACACACACACACACACACACACACACACACACACACACACACACACACACACACACACACACACACACACACACACACACTCACGGGCTGAGGGCTGATGGCGCTCTGTTTTTTCAGGGCATCCAAATATGGGGGGGCACATGCAGCGAATGACTCCGCCCAGAGGGATGGTCCCTCTTGGGCCACAGGTATGTGATTGAATGAAATCTCCAGGTTTGCATAAGTTTAAACTCCTTCTGTCACATTTGAGTATGTTTGTTTGTAGGTGGTTGAATAGATTTGTATATATGTGTTTATATATGTACAGTACATGTGTGGTAGTATACTATGGTAGTATTTCTATTCTCCACCTGTGGAAGCCTGTTTGATGTATGCGTACATTACTTTACGGTAATTTGACCTTTGGCCTTGGGTTTCTCTCTTCCAGAACTACGGTGGAGGGATGAGACCACCTCTCAATGCACTGGTTGGCCCTGGGATGCCTGGCATGAACATGTGAGCACTCTGTCATCAACACACACACGCATGGACCAGACCTGGATCCAAATACAGTACAGACATTCAGTACATACACAAACTTCACACATAAACACACACGTGCACGCACGCACACACACACACATACCAGTGGCATACCGCAGTTTCGCGGGCCCCCCCGCATGGTCTGAGCAAGCCCCCCCTCCCTCCAAAAAATATACAGTACCAGTCAAAAGTTTGGACACACCTACTCATTCAAGGGTTTTTCTTTATTTTTACTATTTGCTACATTGTAGAATAATAGTGAAGACATCGAAACTATGAAATAACACATATGGAATCATGTAGTAACCAAAACAGCGTTAAACAAATCAAAATATATTTTAGATTTTAGATTCTTCAAAGTAGCCACCCTTTGCCTTGATGACAGCTTTGCACACTCTTGGCATTCACTCAACCAGCTTCACCTGGAATGCATTCCCAACAGTCTTGAAGGAGTTATCACATGTGCTGAGCACTTGTTGGCTGCTTTTCCTTCACTGTGCGGTCCAACTCATCCCAAACCATCTCAATTGGGTTGAGATCGGGTGATCTGATGCAGGACTCCATCACTCTCCTTCTTGGTCAAATAGCCCTTACACAGCCTGGAGGTGTGTTTTGGGTCATTGTCCTGTTGAAAAACAAATTAAAGTTCCACTAAGTGCAAACCAGATGGGATGGCGTATCGCTGCAGAATGCTATGGTAGACATGCTGGTTAAGTGTGCCTTCAATTCTAAATAAATCACAGACAGTGTCACCAGCAAAGCACCCCCACACCATCACACCTCCTCCACCATGCTTCACGGTGGGAACCACACATGCGGAGATCATCCGTTCACCTACTCTGCCTCTCACAAAGACACGGCAGTTGGAACCAAAAATCTCAAATTTGGACTCATCAGAACAAAGGACAGATTTCCACTGTCTAATGTCCATTGCTCGTGTATCTTGGCCCAAGCAAGTCTCTTCTTCTTATTGGTGTCCTTTAGTAGTGGTTTCTTTGCAGCAATTCGACCATGAAGGTCTGATTCACGTAGTCTCCTCTGAACAGTTGATGTTGAGATGTGTCTGTTACTTGAACTCTGTGAAGCATTTATTTGAGCTGCAATTTCTGAGGCTGGTAACTCTAATGAACGTATCCTCTGCAGCAGAGGTTAACTCTGGGTCTTCCTTTCCTGTGGCCAGTTTCATCAAAGCGCTTGATGGTTTTTGCGACTGCACTCGAAGAAACTTTCAAAGTTCTTGAAATGTTCCAGATTGACTGACCTTCATGTCTTAAAGTAATGATGGACTGTCGTTTCTCTTTGCTTATTTGAGCTGTTCTTGCCATAATATGGACTTGGTCTTTTACCAGATAGGGCTATCTTCTGTATACCACCCATACCTTGTCACAACACAACTGATTGGCTCAAACGCATTAAGAAGGAAAGAAATTCCACAAATTAACTTTTAACAAGACACACCTGTTAATTGAAATGCATTCCAGGTGACTACCTCATGAAGCTGGTTAAGAGAATGCCAAGAGTGTGCAAAGCTGTCATTAAGGCAAAAGGTGGCTACTTTGAAGAATCTCAAATATAAAATATATTTTAATTTGTTTAACACTTTTCTGGTTACTACATGATTTCATATGTGTTATTTCATAGTTTTGATGTCTTCACTATTATTCTACAATGTAGAAAATAGTAAAAATATAGTAAAACCCTTGAATGAGTAGGTGTGTCCAACCTTTTGACTGGTACTGTGTATATATATACAGTTGAAGTCGGAAGTTTACATACACTTAGGTTGGAGTCATTCAAACTTGTTTTTCAACCACTCCACAAATTTCTTGTTAACAAACTATAGTTTTGGCAAGTCGGTTAGGGCATCTACTTTGTGCATGACACAAGTAATTTTTCCAACAATTGTTTACAGACAGATTATTTCACTTATAATTCACTGTATCACAATTCCAGTGGGTCAGAAGTTTACATACACTAAGTTGACTGTGCCTTTAAACAGCTTGGAAAATTCCAGAAAATGATGTCATGGCTTTAGAAGCTTCTGATAGGCTAATTGACATAATTTGAGTCAATTGGAGATGTACCTGTGGATCTTTTTCAAGGCCTACCTTCAAACTCAGTGCCTCTTTGCTTGACATCATGGGAAAATCAAAAATAAATCATCCAAGACCTCAGAAAAGAATTGTAGACCTCCACAAGTCTGGTTCATCCTTGGGAACAATTTCCAAACGCCTGAAGGTACCATGTTCATCTGTACAAACAATAGTATGCAAGTATAAACACCATGGGACCACACAGCCGTCATACCGCTCAGGAAGGAGACACGTTCTTTCACCTAGAGATGAACGTACTTTGGTGCGAAAAGTGCAGATCAATCCCAGAACAACAGCAAAGGACCTTGTGAAGATGCTGGAGGAAACAGGTACAAAAGTATCTATATCCACAGTAAAACAAGTCCTATATCGACAGAACCTGAAAGACCGCTCAGCAAGGAAGAAGCCACTGCTCCAAAACCGTCATAAAAAAGCCAGACTACGGTTTGCAACTGCACATGGGGACAAAGATCATACTTCTTGGAGAAATATCCTCTGGTCTGATTAAACAAAAATAGAACTGTTTGGCCATAATGACCATCGTTATGTTTGGAGGAAAAAGGGGGTTGCTTGCAAGCCGAAGAACACCATCCCAACCGTGAAGCACGGGGGAGCAGCATCATGCTGTGGGGGTGCTTTGCTGCAGGAGGGACTGGTGCGCTTCACAAAATAGATGGCATCATGAGGAAGGAAATGTATGTGGATATATTGAAGCAACATCTCAAGACATCAGTCAGGAAGTTAAAGCTTGGTCACAAATGGGTCTTCCAAATGGACAATGACCCCAAGCATACTTCCAAAGTTGTGGCAAAATGGCTTAAGGACAACAAAGTCAAGGATTTGGAGTGGCCATCACAAAGCCCTGACCTCAATCCTATAGAAAATGTGTGGGCAGAACTGAAAAAGCGTGTGCGAGCAAGGAGGCCTACAAACCTGACTCAGTTACACAGGCCAAAATTCACCCAACCTATTGTGGGAAGCTTGTGGAAGGCTACCTGAAACGTTTGACCCAAGTTAAACAATTTAAAGGCAATGCTACCAAATACTAATTGAGTATATGTAAACTTCTGACCCACTGGGAATGTGATGAACAGTGGCGGTTCTGAACACATTTTACTAGGGGGCCAAGGAGGGGCCAGTGTTTAATCAGGGGGCACACATAAAAAAAACTGGCAACACATGATATTCAAAGATTATAAACTTTATTTTACTTTAAAATCATATGACATTTATTATAACACGTATTTTGTACAAGAGTGCAGATGCAAGAGAGATAGTGCCATAAAAATGAAAAAATAAAAATAAAAATAAAATTAAAAGTACAGGGTACAAATACAGGGTTCATATTCAATGTGAACAAAACTCCAGGATACAACAAAGGGTACAACAATGTGCCATTTCCTATTTATGGAAGCCCCACTACTGTGGACAGTTGATTCCACATTTTGTTTTAAGAAAGAAAACTTTCTCAGAGTGATTTATAAACAAAACACACTACCCTGTATCCATTTAGGTAAAATAAACCAAATCAGAAAAGAAATTCAATTCAAAGAGGCTTTACTAGCATGACCATATTGACATACAGTATTGCTAAAGCACATAAACAGGGAAACACGTTACAACATTAACATCCAGTAGTCCAATAGGATGCAGACAATAAACATTAAGTTAACATTCGTTTAAAAGCAACAATCATGTCAACACAATGTAGCAATATGAACAACACTGATGGATATCAGCAACAACATGAAAACAAGAATATTACAGGTGTCTGTGTGTGTGTGTGTGTGTGTCGTGTCTTTGTGTACTTCACTGTCAGTTGATGAGCAGGTGTACAAAAAAAGGCTTTACAACATATATGGGCAAGTCCATTTAGGACAGCACATTTCCACCATAGTTCACATTAGGAAAAAATGACAGCATGAATGCTCACTAAACAAACATATACTACATATACCTTTTTATACACATTTTTTTCAGTAATTTTTTAAAGTGAAAGGGAAGTAAGCAATCGCTCATCATAGGATCATACATATTTCAGTTACAATATTAGTTACAATATTAGTGTTAGTTAGATCATCATGTCAAAGCTGGACCTGCAAAGTCTGAACGACACAAGTGTGCAATGATTGGAGTGATTTTGTTTCTTTTTTTCTTGCTTTGCTTGTTTTCAAAAGGAAAAATCATAGTTGGTAAAAATAAAATAAACTTTCGTTGAAAGGTATCACACTGTATAATTTACAAATATCTAAAGAGGTTTAGTGGATGCCATAAAACATCTGTGGAGCTTGAAGATTTGTAGTACATAGATGTTTGGCAGAGATAATTCAAAAGAATAAAATCATAAACTCTATCTAACTTTTTTGTTTGCTGGGGCAAAAATGACTTTATGTCCCTTCCTCGTTTCATGATAACTATTAGAAGAAGAAAAACGTAGGGGCATCTTACATTTTGTTACCTAACCATCCCTCCCTACTTAACACTGGCAGATAACCTGTTGATTACTTTACAAAATGTATTTGTTATCGCGATGCAACAGCCAAGACGGATGAAGTTACGTGGTTAACATCACAACATTGTGTAGACCTAGCAAGGATAGCCTACTAACATTTGGATATTTGCTTCTGCTTCGATGAGTTTGCTTAGATATGATTACATTTCTAAACAAATCGAGACCAGACATTAAAAAACTTGATTTGATTTATGTGTGAGGAACAAAAGGAACATGTAGGCTATGTGCAAGAACAACAAGTCACTTGTGATATTAAATCGTTTTGCTTACCTTCGACCTTCGGGTGCGCCACTCTAATTTACCCGTGTAGAACGTTGCCGTGTAGAGCGTTGCATTAGTTCCGCTTTTGGCGCTCGCGTGTAAAATAGTTATAAATTCATAATTTTTTATTTGGTCAGCACGGGGGGCCACAGGGGTGGCCAGGGACATTTCCAGGGGAGGACGGGCCTCCCCGGCCTCCGTGTAAAACCGCCACTGGTGATGAAAGAAATAAAAGCTGAAATAAATCATTATCTCTACTATTATTCTGACATTTCACATTCTTAAAATAAAGTGTTGATCCTAACTGACCTAAGACAGGGAATTTTTACTAGGATTAAATGTCAGGAATTGTGAAAAACAGAGTTTAAATGTATTTGCCTAAGGTGTATGTAAACTTCCGACTTCAACTGTATATATACAGCTGTGGAAAGAATTAAGAGACCACTGCAACTTTTTCTTAAATCAGCATCTCTACATGTATGACAGCCATTCCATTCCAGTGTCTGTTGAATTCCAACACAGGCACACCTCATTACACTGAATTAGGTACTGATTAGGTGATCACATGAACCAAATCTTATTTAACGAGGAAAAGTATAAAAACCACTGCTGTGGTCATCACTATCCGCTTGCAATAGGACCAGCTGGATGGCAAAAACAGTGCTAATAGTACCTCAAAAGTAATATTAATAAAAAAATAACTATTGACCATGCCAAAAGAGTTGAAAGGGAAAGTTTTGAGTGAGGAAAAGAAGGGTTCAATTCTGGCTTTACTGGCAGAGTGATACAGTGAGCGTCAGGTTGCTTCCATCCTTAAAATGTCAAAGGTCAAGCAGTAGACATTGGGGACAACAAAGCTACAGACCGGCAGAGGGCGAAAATGACTCTCTACTGACCGGGATGACCGCCAACTCATTCGAATGTCACTCAACAACCGTAGGATGACATCAAGTGACCTACAAAAAGAATGGCAAACGGCAGCTGGGGTGAAGTGCACGGCGAGGACGGTTCGAAACAGGCTCCTAGGGGCAGGGCTGAAGTCGTGCAAAGCTAGAAAAAAGCCCTTCATCAATGAGAAGCAAAGAAGAGCCAGGCTGAGGTTTGCAAAATACCATAAGGATTGAACAGTAGAGGACTGGAGTAAGGTCATCTTCTCTGATGAGTCCAATTTTCAGCTTTGCCCAACACCTGGTCATCTAATGGTTAGACGGAGACCTGGAGAGGCCTACAAGTGTTTCGCACTGTGAAATTTGGTGGAGGATCAGTGATGATCTGGAGGTGCTTCAGCAAGGCTGGAATCGGGCAGATTTGTCTTTGTGAAGGACGCATGAATCAAGCCACGTACAAGGTTGTCCTGGAAGAAAATGTGCTTCCTTTTGCTCTGACATTGTTCCCCAACTCTGAGGATTGTTTTTTCCAGCAGGACAATGCGCCATGCCACACAGCCAGGTCAATCAAGGTGTGGATGGAGGACCACCAGATCAAGACCCTGTCATGGCCAGCCCAATCTCCAGACCTGAACCCCATTGAAAACTTCTGGAATGTGATCAAGAGGAAGATGGATGGTCACAAGCCATTAAACAAAGTCGAGCTGCTTGAATTTTTGCGCCAGGAGTGGCATAAAGTCACCCAACATCAATGTGAAAGACTGGTGGAGAGCATGCCAAGACGCATGAAAGCTGTGATTGAAAATCAGGGTTATTCCACCAAATATTCATTTCTGAACTCTTCCTAAGTTAAAACATTACTATTGTGTTGTTTAAAAATGAACATTAACTTATTTTCTTTGCATTATTCGAGGTCTGACAACACTGCATCTTTTTTTGTTATTCTGCAAATAAATGCTCTAAATGACAATATTTTTATTTTGAATTGGGGAGAAATGTTGTCAGTAGTTTATAGAATAAAACAATAATGTTATTTTTACTCAAACACATACCTATAAATAGTAAAACCAGAGAAACTGATAATTTTGCAGTGGTCTCTTAATTTTTTCCGCAGCTGTATATATATGTGTATATAATTATATATATATATATATTATCCTACAATTCTACACATTTTCTCATGGGGCAAATAGAAAAATTTGCAGTTTTATAGCTAATCTCATGCTATTCAACACATTTTACCATGAAGATGAGAGAAAATGTTGCTGTTTTAAAGCTAATTTCCTGCAAAAAAAAATACAATAAAAATACAGTGCCTTCGAAAGTATTCAGACCCCTTGACTTTTTCCACATTTTGTTACGTTACAGCCTTATTCTAAAATGGATTAAATAAAACAATTTCTTCAGCAATCTACACACAATACCCCATAATGACAAAACAAAAACAGGTTTTTTTACATTTTTGCAAATGTATTGAAAAAAACTACAGAAATGCCTTATTTACATAAGTATTCAGACCCTTTGCTATGAGACTCAAAATTGAGCTGAGGTGCATCCTGTTTCCATTGATCATCGTTGAGATGTTTTACCTATGGTAAATTCAATTGATTGGACATGATTTGGAAAGGCACACACCTGTCTATATAAGATCCCACAGTTGACAGTGCATGTCAGAGCAAAAACCAAGCCATGAGGTTGAAG
This sequence comes from Coregonus clupeaformis, assembly GCF_020615455.1. Classification (NCBI taxonomy): domain Eukaryota; kingdom Metazoa; phylum Chordata; class Actinopteri; order Salmoniformes; family Salmonidae; genus Coregonus; species Coregonus clupeaformis. The sequence goes on along the minus strand of NC_059209.1, from coordinate 53,636,316 downwards.
GAATTGTCCGTAGAGCTCAGAGACAGGATTGTGTCGAGGCACAGATCTGGGGAAGGGTACCAAAACATTTCTGCAGCATTGAAGGTCCCCAAGAACACAGTGGCCTCCATCATTCTTAAATGGAAGAAGTTTGGAACCACCAAGACACTTCTTAGAGCTGGCCACCCGGCCAAACTGAGCAATCAGGGGAGAAGGGCCTTGGTCAGGGAGGTCACTCTGACTGAGCTCTAGAGTTCCTCTGTGGAGATGGGAGAACCTTCTGAAGGACAACCATCTCTGCAGCACTCCACCAATTAGGCCTTTATGGTAGAGTGGCCAGACAGAAGCCACTCCTCAGTAAAAGGCACATGACAGCCCGCTGTGGGGATGTTTTTCAGCAGCAGGGACTGGGAGACTAGTCAGGATCGAGGCAAAGATGAACGGAGCAAAGTACAGAGAGATCCTTGATGAAAACATGCTCCAGGGCGCTCAGGACCTCAAACTGGGGCGAAGGTTCACTTTCAACAGGACAACTACCCTAAACACACAGCCAAAACAACGCAGGAGTGGCTTCGGGACAAGTCTCTGAATGTCCTTGAGTGGCCCAGCCAGAGCCCAGACTTGACCCGATCGAACATCCCTGGAGAGACCTGAAAATAGCTTGCAGCAACACTCCCCATCCAACCTGACAGAGCTTGAGGGGATCTGCAGAGAAGAATTGGAGAAACTCCCCAAATACAGGTGTGCCAAGCTTGTAGCGTCATACCCAAGAAGACTTGAGGCTGTAATCACTGCCAAAGGTGCTTCACCAAAGTACTGAGTAAAGGGTCTGAATACTTATGTAAATGTTATATTTCCATTAATTTTTTTATTTTTTTGGGCAACAAATTCTACAAACCTGTTTTTTCTTTGTCATTATGGGTATTGTGTGTAGACTGATGAGGGGTAAAAAATTATTTTATCAATTTTTGAATAAGGCTGTAACCTAACAAAATGTGGAAAAAGTCAAGTATTCATACCCCTTGACCTATTCCACATTTTGTTGTGTTACAGCCTGAATTCAAAATATCTCTCACCCATCTATACACAATACCCCATAATGACAAAGTGAAAACATGTTTTTAGAAATTTGTGCAAATGTATTGAAAATGAAATACAGAAATATCTCATTAACATAAGTATTTACACCCCTGAGTCAACACATGTTAGAATCACCTTGGGCGGTGATTACAGCTGTGAGTCTTTCTGGGTAAGTCTCTAAGAGTTTTGCACACCTGGATTGTACAATATTTTCACATTATTCTTTTAAAATTCTTCAAGCTCTGTCAAGTTGGTTGTTGATCATTGCTACACAGCCATTTTCAAGTCTTGCCATAGATTTTCAAGCCGATTTAAGTTAAAACTGTAACTAGGCCACTCAGGAACATTCAATGTCATCTTGGTAAGCAACTCCAGTGTACACACTGAGTGTACAAACCATTAAGAACACCTTCCTAACATTGAGTTGCAACCCCCCTTTTGCCCTCACAAGGTGTCGAAAGCATTCCACAGGGATGCTGGCCGATGTTGACTCCAATGCTTCCCACAGCTGTGTCAAGTTGGCTTGATGTCCTTTGGGTGGTGGACCATTCTTGATACACACAGGAAATTGTTGAGCTTGAAAAACCCAGCAGCGGTACAGTTCTTGACACAAACCGGTGCGCCTGGCACTTTCTACCATACCCCATTCAAAGGCACTTAAATATTTTGTCTTGCCCATTCACCCTCTGAATGGCACACATACACAATCCATGTCTCAATTGCCTCAAGGCGCAAAAATCCTTCTTTAACCTGTCTCCTCCCCTTCATCTACACTGATTAAAGTGAATTTAACAAGTGACATCAATAAGGGATCATAGCTTTCACCTGGATTCACCTGGTCAGTCTATGTCACAGATATAGCCCCTGGTTCTCCTCAGACTTGACTGCCCTTGACCAGCACAAAAACATCCTGTGGCGTACTGCATTAGCGTCGAACAGCCCCCGCGATATGCAACTTTTTTTAGGAAAGTCAGTAACCAATATACACAATCAGTTAGGAAAGCAAAGGCTAGCTTTTTCAAACAGAAATTTGCATCCTGTAGCACTAACTCCAAAAAGTTTTGGGACACTGTAAAGTCCATGGAAAATAAGAGCACCTCATTTACATTACATTTACGTCATTTAGCAGACGCTCTTATCCAGAGCGACTTACAGTTAGTGAATACTTTTTTTTTTTTTATACTGGCCCCCCGTGGGAATTGAACCCACAACCCTGGCATTGCAAACGCCATGCTCTATCAACTGAGCTACATCCCTGCCGGCCATTCCTTCCCCTACCCTGGACGACGCTGGGCCAATTGTGCGCCGCCCATGAGTCTCCCGGTCGCGGCCGGCTGCGACAGAGCCTGGATGCCCACTGCACTGAGGCTAGGAAACACTGTCACCACCGATAAATCTACAATAATCGAGAATTTCAACAAGCATTTTGCTACGGCTGGCCATGCTTTCCACCTGGCTACCACTACCCCAGCCACCAGCTCTGCACCCTCCGCTGCAACTTGCCCATGCCCCCCCCGCTTCTCCTTCACACAAATTCAGACAGCTGATGTTCTGAAAGAGCTGCAAAATCTGGACCCCTACAAATCAGCTGGGCTAGACAATCTGGACCCTTTCTTTCTAAAATTAGCCGCCAAAATTGTCGCAACGCCTATTACTAGCCTGTTCAACCTCTCTTTCGTAACGTCTGAGATCCCCAGAGATTGGAAAGCTGCCGCGGTCATCCCCCTCTTCAAAGGGGGTGACACTCTAGATCCAAACTGTTACAGACCTATATCCATCTTGCCCTGCCTTTCGAAAGTATTTGAATGCCAAGTTAACAAACAGATCACCGACCATTTCGAATCCCACCGTACCTTCTCCGCTATGCAATCCGGTTTCCGAGCTGGTCATGGGTGCACCTCAGCCACGCTCAAGGTCCTAAACGATATTATAACCGCGATCGATAAAAGACAGTACTGCGCAGCCGTCTTCATCGACCTGGCCAAGGCTTTCGACTCTGTCAACCACCGCATTCTTATTGGCAGACTAAATAGCCTTGGTTTCTCTAATCACTGCCTCGCCTGGTTCACCAACTACTTCTCAGATAGAGTTCAATGTGTCAAATCGGAGGGCCTGTTGTCTGGACCTCTGGCCGTCTCTATGGGGGTACCACAGGGTTCAATTCTCGGGCCGACTCTATTCTCTGTGTATATCAATGATGTCGCTCTTGCTGCTGGTGACGCTCGGATCCACCTCTATGTGGACGACACCATTTTGTATACATCTGGCCCTTCATTGGACACTGTGTTAACAAACCTCCAAACGAGCTTCAACGCCATACAACACTCCTTCCGTAGCCTCCAACTGCTCTTAAACACTAGTAAAACTAAATGCATGCTCTTCAACCGAACGCTGCTTGCACCCGCCTGCCCGACTAGAATCACTACTCTCGGCGGGTCTGACCTAGAGTATGTGGACAACTACAAATACCTAGGTGTCTGGTTAGACTGTAAACTCTCCTTCCAGACTCACATTAAGCATCTCCAATCAAAAGTTAGATCTAGAATCGGCTTCCTATTTCGCAACAAAGCCTCCTTCACTCATGCTGCCAAACATGCCCTCGTAAAACTGACTATCCTACCAATCCTTGACTTTGGCGATGTAATTTACAAAATAGCCTCCAACCCTCTACTCAGCAAATTGGATGTAGTCTATCACAGTGCCATCCGTTTTGTCTCCAAAGCCCCATACGCTACCCACCACTGTGACCTGTACGCTCTTGTTGGCTGGCCCTCACTACATATTCGTCGCCAAACCCACTGGCTCCAGGTCATCTATAAATCACTGCTAGGCAAATCCCTGTCTTATCTTAGCTCACTGGTCACCATAGCAACACCCACCCGCAGTCTGTGCTCCAGCAGTTATATCTCGCTGGTCATCCCCAAAGCCAACACCTCCTTTGGCCGCCATTCCTTCCAGTTCTCTGCTGCCAATGACTGGAACTAACTGCAAAAATCTCTGAAGCTGGAGACTCTTATCTCCCTCACTAACTTTAAGCGTCAGTTGTCAGAGCAGTTTACCAATCACTGCACCTGTACACAGCCATTCTGAAATTAGCCCACCCAACTACCTCATCCCCATATTGTTATTTATTTTGCTAATTTCCACCCCAGTATCTCTATTTGCACATCATCTTTTGCACATCTATCATTCCAGTGTTAATACGAAATTGTAACTATTTTGCACTATGGCATATTTATTGCCTTACCTCCATAACTTACTACATTCGCACACACTGTATATATATTTTCTGTTGTATTTTTGACTTTATGTTTTGTTTACCCCATATATAACTCTGTGTTGTTGTTTTTATCGCACTGCTTTGCTTTATCTTGGCCAGGTCGCAGTTGTAAATGAGAACTTGTTCTCAACTGGCTTACCTGGTTAAATAAAGGTGAAATAAATAAATAAATACAAATAAAAAAGAGCAGGTGTTCTTAATGTTTTGTACACTCAGTGTATTTGGCCTTGTGTTTTAGGTTATTGTCCTGCTGAAAGGTTAATTTGTCTCCCAGTGTCTTTTGGAAAGCAGACAACCAGTTTTCCTCTAGGATTTTTGCTATGCTTAGCTCTATTCCGTTTCTTTTTATCCTACAAAGCTCCCTAGTCTTTGCCGATGACGAGCATACCCATAACATGATGCAGCCACCACCATGCTTGAAAATATAAAGAGTGGTACTCAGTGATGTGTTGTGTTGGATTTGCCCCAAACATAAGGCTTTGCATTCAGGATGTAAAGTTAATTTCTTAGCCAATTTTTTGGGGAGTTTTACTTTAGTGCCTTGTTGCAAACAAGATGCATGTTTTGGAATATTTGTATTCTGTACAGGCTTCCTTCTTTTCACTCTGTCATTTAGGTTAGTATTAAGGAGTAACTAAAATGTTGTTGATCCATCCTCAGTTTTCTCCTATCACAGCCATTAAACACTAACTGTTTTAAAGTCACCATTGGCCTCATGGTGAAATCCCTGAGTGGTTAGGAAGGACGACTGTATATTTGTAGTGTCTGGGTGTATTGATACACCATCCAAAGTGTAATTCATAAATTCACCATGCTCAAAGGGATATTCAATGTCTGCGTTTTAAATTTTTTACCCATCTACCAATGGGTACCCCTCATTGCATTGGAAAACTTCCCTGGTCTTTGTAGTTGAGTCTGTGTTTGAAATTCACTGCTCGACTGAAGGACCTTACAGATAATTGTATGTGTGGGGTACAGATATGAGGTAGTCATAAAAATATAATGTTAAACACTATTACTGCACACAGAGTGAGTCCATGCAACTTATTATGTGACTTGTTAAGCACATTTTTACTCCTGAATTTATTTAGACTTGTCATAACAAAGGGGTTGAATACTTATTGGCTCAAGACATTTCAGCTTTTCATTTTTCCAAAAGCATAATTCCACTTTGACATTATGGGGTATTGTGTGTAGGCCAGTGACACAAAATCTCAATTTAAACCATTTTAAATTCAGGCTGTAACACAACAAAATGTGGAAAAAGTCAAAGGCTGGGAATACTTTCTGAAGGCACTGTATTGCCGTGGGGCAGAGAGAAAAATATGCAGTTTTATAGATAATCTCATAATATTCTACACATTTTGCAATGAGGCTGAGAGAATTTTGTATTTTTAAAGCAGATTTCCTGCTGAGAGAAAATGTGCAGTTTTACAGCTAATTTCCTGTCATTCTAAAAATGTTTTGCCATGGCTTATGACGTGTTCAAAAACTAAAGTGTGAGTGTGTGTGTGGACGTGTATTCTAGGGGCCCTGGTGGGGGTAGACCTTGGCCAAATCCTCCAAACGCCAACTCGGTGAGTAAAGAAAAACAGTATAACACAACCACCAAGACAGATACCTAAATACACCATTATTACAATAAAACAATAAATGTCCATACATTTCTCGCAGAGAGGGTTTGAATAAAGATACATTTTCTTCTCTCTCTCCCACCCCCTCTCTGTCTATAGATCCCCTACTCCTCTGCGTCTCCAGGGAGTTATGTGGTATGTGACTGGAAGTTGGTTGTCTGTATTTGCCTGTTAGTTACAGGGCAGTATAGGGAGTATTGTGTTTATAGCTATTAAGAGCATTGTATTGTTGGTGTGTTGTAGCTGTGATGTATCAGAGGCATTCATCTCCCCATTATCAACTCTCATTTTAGGGTCCGCCAGGAGGAGGGGGGCCACCTGGTACTCCAATAATGCCCAGCCCAGCAGGTAGTGTGTGTGTTTGTGTGTGTGTTTGAGTCTTGTTAGTTGCTGACCGGGAGGGGAAACGCAATTGACGTCACGTTGATATCTACGATTTAGACAGAGCTAAGTCATATTTACTCACCTAAGGCATCATTGGATCTTCTTGTATTTGAATCTTTGCACTGCGTAGGTCTATGGTATCTGGCGTCCCTAGGCCTTGACCTGAGTGTGGCACAATGGATGTGTGTGTGGGGTTACAAGGACAGGGATACATTCACAATGTTACAAACTGACTTAAGCCATTTGGTCCGTGAAACTATTTAGCTGTTTATATCTGGCCTAATGTGTAACGTAATGCTTTACCTGAAGTCAGTTGCCAATTTGGCCAGTAGTATGTTAAAGTTTCTACATTTTAGTCATTTAGCAGACGCTCTTATCCATGCGCGTGTGTGTATGCGTGTGTGTGAGTGTATACATATGTACAGTAAACTGTATGTATTGGTTCTTATGTTTTTTGAGCGGTTATTATTGCACCTATGGGTCTGCTTCCCATTGTTTCCTGTCAGACTCAACTAACTCTGGTGACAACATGTACACCCTGATCAACACAGTCCCTCCTGGTGGAAACAGACCAAATGTAAGACAACTCATTAATTATTATCTCTGTGTGTGTGCGTGTGCGCGGCATGCGTGTTTCTGTGTGTGTATTCAACTGTGTTTAACTGTGTGCTTGTGTTTGGTGCTAAGTTCCCAATGGGTCCAGGTGCAGACGGTCCAATGGGAGGGATGGCAGGAATGGAGCCACATCACATGAACGGGTCGCTAGGTAACACTTACAAACATACACACGCACATACGCTTTGAGCTTGTTCTTAACTCACTATACTAGTCTTGTGAAGAGCAAGTTTATGTGTTTGCTGGACTGTATAGTAATGTCCTTCTAATTTTTGTCACCTTCTGTCTCTCAAACAACCAGGGTCTGGAGACATGGACAGCCTCCCTAAGGTAAGAGAAGACTCCAACTCAACCCAAACCATCAGTCACCAGCAAATCAGTCATATCTGTCAATCAATTTTCAGACAGAATTAAGTGTTTCACAACACGTTGTAGTGATTAGCCTGTATTTGTATGTGGTTGAAATATTGGTACTACCATTAATTGTTCATCTGCCCTATATAGTATGGTATGGTATGTATAGATATTTGATACATTATATTTCTGTGTTTTGTGGTTGGTCCTGATCAGAACTCTCCTGGTAACCTGAGTCTGAGTAACCAGCCGGGGACCCCCAGAGAGGATGGAGAGATGGGTGGCAACTTCCTCAACCCCTTTCAGAACGAGAGCGTGAGTTCATACCCACACCCTCACTCAAATGGCTGCTCACTGACACATGTTATTGGTAGAATATCTGTATGTAGAAGACTGTTTTGTATAACTCTGACTGATTAACTGTAAGAGGTTATTCAAAGTGCCAGCGACAAATTAAATTAGGCCTATAGGTACATTTTCTAGCAGTAGGCCTAAAGATTATAATTTTTTACCAACTTTCACTAAAGCCTACAAATTATATACTGTTAGTGTATAGTGTTGATAATACATAAAAATAATGGCCTAAACACTGAAGTTCTCCAATACATACCAACACAATGTTTCACCAACCACCTCAGGTATGTGTAGGGGCATTTCAGTGTGTGTGCCATATTTGTTCACACTGGTGGTGGGCACCAATATCAATAATTCGGTATGATATCGATATCCTTTGATATCGATATGAGCAAGGCATCTTGTGATATCGGTTTATCCTTGCTGTTAACCTACACTATTATGTAAAAGATCATACATACTACTCCTGCAGGCACAAAACCCTCTCATTGGCTCTCAACTTACCATATTTAACTGCCTGCTGATGGGCCATCAACAGGATCTCCCATTGTATTTAAACTGGTTGGGTAGGTTAGGCCCCCAGAACATTCACACCTGGTCCAATGGGCAATCATCAAGCAGTTGTCTGAACTTTACAAACCGTGGAAGTGAAGTGAAGTCGATACATTATTTGTGTTTTGCTTCATAGGAGTATGGATGTGCGTTTGGCAGCAGTTAGCCTGGCGGTTAGTGCGTTGGAACAGTAACCGAAAGGTTGCTAGTTCGAATCTCAGAGCCAACAAGGTGAAAAATCTCTCGATGTGCCCTTCAGCAAGGCACTTAACCCTAAATGGACCCCAATCTCTGAGGGTGTCTCAGGGAGAGTTGGGATATGCAAATAACACATTTCCAATTCACAAATGCGTATTAATACACACTTGTACATGTGTGAAATATGACAAATATAAGAACACACCAAATTATTATGTATTGATCATATTTCCATGTCTCTCTCTCTGTTTCTCTCTGCAGTATTCTCCAAACATGACCATGAGTGTGTGAAGGCTCCACCAGCTGGTCAGTTAGTGGTGTGGATTGGTGGAAAACACAGAGACAGGATGTGATGTCATCTAAGCTCAGTGGCTCTTCCTCTCTGTGATATCCCTACCAGGACAGTGGACCCTGGCCTCTCTCTATCTGTGTTTGGTCTCTTCTTTTCTTCTGTGTCCTCTCCATTTTACATTCGTGACCGTCTGCTTCGTTCATCAACACCTACCATCAGAGACTGTATAAAGGAACCTAAATAAAACATCTCTGAATATTTATAAATGTATGTCACTGCACACTCTCAGTTGTGCTAAGTCTGCTAACACAGACATATGTACCATGATCCACCATCTTGTGGAAAAGAAACTGAAAACCCTCAAGTGTAAAGAAATCCGAGAGGAAAGCTTTCTGGCCTGTCTCCCCACATGCAGTCGTTATATGTTTTGAGATTTGATGGACATTATGGCAACCACCGTCTATAATTTGGATTAATTATATTGAGATGGCATTGGATACACAACAACCTGAGATAAAGCCTATGTGGAACTGGGCGACAGCTTCAGTGATTTGAGATTTTGGTCCCACAGTGAACATTCACCAAGAGCTCTTATTTTAATTTCACCTCCATACACTTGGATTTGATGTGCTATGTTGACTGCACAGAGAGAGGGAGATAAAATAGTGAATTAGATATGAGACATAAATGCAGATATCATTCTTATATCTATGTCTTGACCACGAGCATCAACACCTACAAAACAAATAGAGATTCACCAATCTAACGATTACACATCTGACATAGAGAGAAGAGAGAATTAAAGTGGTTGGTTTTCTGGCTTGTCAAAATGATGCAATGTCTGTTATGATTATTCAATTAATGCAAAACTGTAGATTTTTTTGGAACACCTGCCTTGAGGAGATAGGGACATGGATAAAGCAAAACTTCCTTCAACTGAACAGAAGCAAAACCGAGGCCCTACTTGTTGGCACCCCCCACCAGGTCCTTCACTCACCAATAACACACCTCACCACTGCAGGACAGAACATCCCTCTCTCCCCCTCAGTTTCCAATCTGGGTGTAAAGCTTGATTCCTACCAGACCTTTGACAGCCAGATCAAACAATTGTGTAAAGCCAAGCATCATTCTATCACCTCAATAACATTCAGTCTGACGCAGAAAAGCTTGTCCATGCCATTATCTCCTCAAGGCTGGACTACTGCAACACACTCTTCATCAGGATCCCTGGCAGCGCTGCCAGGATCCTGATGAGAGTGCGGAAACACCATCACCCCATCCTGGCATCTCTGCACTGGCTCCCCATCTCATTCCGGATTGAATTCAAAACCCTCCTGCTTATTTCAAAGAACTGCTCTCCCTCCATAACCCCACCCGCACCCTCAGGTCAAGCGATAGCCTGCTCCTCCACGCCCCCAGGACCAAGCTCCGTTCCTTGGGGGATCAGGCTTTCAGCTTGACCACCCCCCAGACTCTGGAATGCCTCCATGACCACCTGAAGGCACCACAGACTCTGGGCTCCTTTAAAACGGGCCTAAAGACCTTTCACTTTAGGAAGGCTTTCTGTTGATAGCTGTGCTCCTTGGTGTCCTTGTCCCTTGTAGTGTTAGCTGTGTTCTTTGTGTCAGTTGCCCTGTCTAGTTGTGTCCATTTGGTTTTATATTTTTTATTTTATGCACTTTTAGATTACTCTGTATAATGAAAAGCGCTTTACATATATAAACAATTATTTAGATTGAATGAAAAAGGAAGACAAAAACTGCAGCAATGGTTGGCAATGGTTGGAGAGGGTTTTGTGTAAAGGTCCAATGCAGTCGTTTTCATCTCAATATCAAATCATTTCTGGGTAACAATTAAGTACCTTACTTTGATTGTTTTCAAATTAAAATCAATTTAAAATCTAGTTTTTGACTGCACTGGGCCTTTAAAAACATGCAGTTAAATCATTCTCTTAATTTATTATTGTCATCCGGACAAACTGTGATCTTAATGTATTTTGGAGAGTTTGTGTGGAGGTGAAATACAGTAGGTGTATTTTGTATTGTTTTAAACCTAATCATTAGTCCATGTTAGATTATTACGATATTATTTAGAAGTGGATTTACTACTCCCTCCCATACGTCTACCTGTAAAGCTCACAAATCTATCTCCTCTACGTTTTATGTATTTTATCTTACAAATGGACAGAAAGAGAGAAAGAAAGAGAGAGGGGATGATGAACTAGAGGACACCAGTACAGAGGCTTTTGTTTTCATGTTAGTTCGAAGTCACAAATGTAAATACTGAAAGATACATTTGTAAATTTGAACTTTCCAAAAATGTTATTCCAAATGTTTGGTTATGTTTGTTTCCATTTGTGATGTGTTCATTTTCTTTCTTCTTTTTTCTTTTACCTTGTGTTATGTTTTGTAAATACATAGAAATATAAGTACTACATGGGTTTTGAATATGCTGGTATAAAGCTTATCTTCTCTCATTCAAAATGTTGATTCCTTGTCTGTATGTGTTTGTGTAGGCTATGCCCACTGGGGACACCACATCATTTCAACGTGGAAATGTGGGTAATATTTGGTTGACCCACTCCAGAAGTTTGTTGAATTCCCAATGTGCTATCACTATGCTCTTAATCATCTAAAACACAACCAAATTACAATGGAAAAACAATGTCAGATTTGTGGTTTAGTTGTCATCTAAATGTGTTATTACTGCGCTTTCAAGCATTTAAAAGCACAACAAAGTTCAAATGGGAATACTACACTGAACAAAAATATAAATGCAACATGTAAAGTTTTAGTCCCATTTTTCATGAGCTGAAATAAAAGATCCCAGAGATTTTCCATATGCACAAAAAGCTTATTTCTCTCAAATGTTGTGCACAAATTTGTTCACATCCCTGTTAGTTAGCATTTCTCCTTTGCCAAGATAATCCGTCCATCTGACAGGTGTGGCATATCAAGAAGCTGATTAAACAGCATGATCATTACACAGGTGCACCTTGTGCGGGGGACAATAAAAGGCCACTAAAATGTGCAGTTTTGTCACACAACACAATGCCACAGATGTCTCAAGTTTTGAGGGAGTGGGCAATTGGCATGCTGACTGCAGGAATGTCCACCAGAGCGGTTGCCAGATAATTGAATGTTAATTTCTCTACCATTAGCCTCCTCCAACGTTGTTTTAGAGAATTTGGCAGTACGTCCAACCGGCCTCACAACCGCAGACCACATGTATGGCGTCGTGTGGGCGAGCGGTTTGCTGATGTCAGCGTTGTGAACAGAGTGCCCCATGGTGGCGGGGTTATGGTATGGGCAGGCATAAACTATGGACAACGAACACAATTGCATTTTATTGATGGCAATTTGAATGCAAAGAGATACCGTGACGAGATCGTGAGGCCTATTGTCGTGCCATTAATCCGCTGCCATAACCTCATGTTTCAGCATGATAATGCACAGCCCCATGTCGCAAGGATCTGTACACAATTCCTGGAAGCTGAAAATGTCCCAGTTCTTCCATGGCCTTCATACTCACCAGACGTCACCCATTGAGCATGTTTGGGATGCTCTGGATTGAAGTGTACAACAGCGTGTTCCAGTTCCCGCCAATATCCAGCAACTTCACACAACAATTGAAGAGGAGTGGGACAACATTCCACAGGCCACAATCAACAGCCTGATCAACTCTATGCGAAGGATATGTCGTTCTGCATAAGACAAATGGTGGTCACACCAGATACTGACTGGTTTTCTGATCCACGCCCTGAACTTTTTTTAAGGTACAGTATCTGTGACCAACAGATGCATATCTGTATTCCCAGTCATGTGAAATCCATAGATTAGGGCCTAATGAATGTATTTAAATTGACTGATTTCCTTATATGAACTGTAACTCAGTAAAATCTTTGAAATTGTTGCATGTTGCGTTTATATTTTTGTTCAGTGTATGTCAGATATTTTGTATTTATACAGCAACTTAATGTGTTTCACTGTGCTTCATCTAATAGCACAACCAAAGACATGGATTGCAGTTAAGATTATATTAAAAGTACATAGTGCAAGTGATCAATGCTGTTCAAGATTCTGCGCAGATTATTTTAGCAATTGTGAAGATCTACACAGACCTGCGACCTTTGCATGCTATCTTGAACATGCAAAATGTGGCCATGGATGTGTTACTCATTTTAAGATTGAATAAATACTGTTACATTAGTTTGTAAAATAGCCTTAACTTTAGGCTATTTACTGTATTACAAAATTATTATTGAATTGTGTTTGGTTGACAACGCAGACAAATATTACAATTTAAAGGATATCTAATGCTTGGATAGTTTCATTTGAGCCACTGGCTTAATCCTATTCTTTAACTTTTATTTTTGGTTTAGTTGGAGACGTGAATCCATGGATGAGTAACAATCCAACATGTACGTACAGTGCCTTCAGAAAGTATTCATACCCCTTGACTTATTCCACATTTTGTTGTGTTACAGCCTGAATTCAAAATGGATTAAATATATGTTTTTCCTCACCCATAATAACAAAGTGAAAACATGTTTTAGAAATGTTTGCAAATTTATTGCAAATGAAATTCCATAAGTATTCACACCCCTGAGTCAATACATGTTAGAATCACCTTTGGCAGCGATTACAGCTGTGAGTCTTTCTGGGGTAAGCACACCTGGATTGTACAATATTTGCACATTATTATTTTAAAAATTCTTCAAGCTTTGTCAAGTTGGTTGTTGATCATTGCTAGCCAGACATGATCAAGTCTTCCCATAGATTTTCAAGACGATTTAAGTCAAAACTTTAAGTAGGCCACTCAGCAACATTCAACGTCGTCTTGGTAAACAACTCCAGTGTATATTTGGCCTTGTGTTTTAGGTTATTGTCCTGGTGCATTTGTCTCCCAGTGTCTGTTGGAAAAGCAGACTGAACCAGCTTTTCCTCTAAGATTTTTCCTGTGCTTAGCTCTATTCCGTTTCTTTTTATCCCAAAAAGAAAACTCCCTAGTCCTTGCCAATGACAAGCACACCCATAACATGATGCAGCCACCACCATGCTTGAAGATATGGAGAGTGGTACTCAGTTATGTGTTGTGTTGGATTTGCCCCAAACATAACACTTTGTTTTCAGGACATAAAGTTAATTTCTTCGCCATTTTACTTTAGTTCCTTATTGCAAACAGGATGCATGTTTTGGAATATTTTCATTGTGTACAGGCTTCCTTCTTTTCACTCTGTCGTTTAGGTTAATATTGTGGAGTAACTACAATGTTGTTGATCCTTTCTCAGTTTTCTCCTATCACAGTCATTAAACTCTGTAACTATTTTAAAGTCACCATTGGCCTGAGCGGTTTTCTTCCTCTCCGGCAACTGAGTTAGGAAGGACGCCTGTATCTTTGTAATGACTGGGTGTATTGATACACCATCCAAAGTGCAATTAATAACTTCTGCATGCTCAAAGGGATATTCAATGTCTGCATTTTTTATTTTGACCCATCTACCAATATGTGCCCTCTTTTGCGGGGCATTGGAAAACCTCCCTGGTCTTTGTAGTTGAGTCTGTGTTTGAAATTCACTGCTCGACTGAAGGACCTTACAGATAATTGTATGTGTAGGGTACAGAGATGAGGTAGTCATTAAAAAATAATATTAAACACTATTATTGCACACAGAGTGAGTCCATGCACCTTATTATGTGACGTGTTAAGCACATTTTTACTACTGAAATTATTTTGGCTTTTCATTTTTTATTAATTTGGAAAAATGTCTTTAAACATAATTCCAATTCGACATTAATAGGGGATTTTGTGTAGGCCAGTGACACAAAATCTCAATTTAATCAATTTTAAATTCAGGCTGTAACACCACAAAATGTGGAAAAAGTCAAGGGAGGTGAATACTTTCTGAAGGCACTGTAATTTGTTAACTTGTCGACAAGTTAATAGGCTTTTTAAAATAAAATAAAATACAATTGTATTGGTCGCATACACATATTTAGCTGATGTTATTGCGGGTGTAGCGAAATACTTGTGTTCCTAGCTCCAACAGTGCAGTAATATCTAACAATACACAACAATACACACAAATCTTAAAGTAAAAAAATATATATATATATATATATTAGGACGAGCAATGTCGGAGATACCCCATTCAAATGAGTGGATTAGGCTATTTCAGCCACATAATCTGGGTCATCTTTTATTAAAATCTATTTAAATTGCTACCTGTTTCAGTCTCCATGTAGCCTCACCCTGAATTAATGTATTGGTTCCTAGGAGTCAGCACATTGTTACATCTGTGTGCCAAATGAGACAAAAGGCCACAATAAAACACTCCAAAGAAAAGCTATTTTTTTTGGGACCAAGGCAGTTGGTTGCCAGGTAACCCATGAGAAAGTGTAGGCCTCATGTGCAAAGAAATCCATGTGCACATACACCAAACCAATGGCTTCCTCCCTCTTCATCCTGCAATGTTTTTTTTTTTACAGTAGTTCTATTCCAATCCAGACACACTCTCCACCCTATTGATAATTTGATTAATTATTTAGCTCATTGTTACTTGTTATAACAAAAGTTACCTCACCAGACTGTGGTCGTCATCATTTACCTGGTATCCAGGCTGTTTGTTTGAATTCATTCAAGGGCAGTATTCCCATACAGAAGTTTATATTTAGAGTGTTCTGGTCCCTAGCTAATAGATGGTGTCCACTCAGTCAGGGAGGGGACAACCATTCAGTGTTATATAAGAATAGCCTGGATATGAATGCTGATTTAGGCCTTGACTTATCCATTCAAGCATTGAAAACCTCCCCTCCTCTTCCTCCTCCACATGGCCCCTTATGCAACAATGTTTTGTCTAAGCCTCTGTGAAGCATATGCCCCAGCAGTAGAGGTGTTCTGCTCTGGCTGTACTATCGTCTCAAGTGTCTCTGCTCCATCTCTCTCTCACTATGTCTGTCCAGCTGGTTGTAGCTCTCCTGGCTCTAGGTTTTCTGAGTGCTGCATCTGCACCGGTCTGTAAAGAACTGGTCAAACCCCTGGTTCTGGAGGACCATACTGAGGTAAGTTGTGATCATAGTACTAAACATGATCTTTTGGACTTAATGACTATGTCGCAGATGACACTACTCCCTCTCCAGAAAACCTACTTTGGCCAGAGCCAAAGACTCTGGGGAATAAGGTGTCATTTTGAGACATGGCCATTTATTTTACGAGTAAGAGCTATTTGTGGCAAATCAATGAAAGCATGTGATTATTTATTTTGGGACAGTGACAGATGCTGTGCAGTATACATACAGATTTAGGATCTTAATTTGACCAGTATTGTCATGGCAAAATAATCCTGCAGCAACAGGATTTGAACATTTAGTCCATAATGTTGTTTGATCAGTGGTTAGGCTATTAGCTGGACAAAAGTAGGCTACATGAAAAGTGCAATAACTGTGTGTTAGTGTGGGTTTTCAGTTAATTTATGTAAATCATGAAGCTCATTTGCATTTCCTGCAGCGTAGGAAGATTCTCAGCAACAAAAGGTGCTATCTAGAACCTTAAAGGGTTCTTCAGCTGTCCCCTTAGGAGAACCCTTTGAAGAACCCTTTTTGGTTCCAGGTAGAAAGAACCCTTTTGAGTTCCATGTAGAACCCTTTTCATAGAGGGTTCTACAAAGAACCCAAAAGGGTTCTACCTGTAACCAAAAAGGGTTCTCCTATGGGGACAGCCAAACAACCTCTTTGGAACCCTTTTTTCTAAGAGTGTACCTATCGGTTTTTTTCAACTTCAAATGGTCCAAGTTGGGTTAAGGATACTGCAATGAAGATGGTTTGAAACTCATGGATTTTTCCTTGTCTGTGACTGGTAGATCTATGGCAAATGGGTGTATGTGATGGGGTCTGCGGATCATTCAGTCTTCCAAAACGCTTTGGGGACTCTGAAAAGCTCCTGGATAGACCTTTCGGCTACATCTGACCATCAAGTAGTCACATTACGTTGGGGAGACCGCATGTAAGTCTGGTTAGGTTGTGGATATGAATATGGACTGTAACAAATGTCATTGTAGTTAGGAATGGGCTTTAAAAAATATTAGGAAAGTATCTGCAATGGTAGACATTTCATTTCACCTTTCTCGGAAAGCAAAGAGAATGTCTCAGGTTGGCACCTTGTATATGCTAACAAGTTTTCCTAAATATCAAATCAGTGATGGCAAATGCGTCGTGGGTGCAACAAATGCTACCATCTCCGGCACAACCTCCACAGTTCACAGTAAGTGACCTGTGCTCTACTAGTCTGCTTGCCAGATCTGTCTGTGCTTTAGCCAACACCCTTCTCTGGCGGCTATGCCAAATAGGACATCAACAAAGGCGCGAGTTGGCTAAAGTAGAAACAGACACAGATTTGGCAACCGGGCTAGCGCTCTACATCTTAATGATGAAATAATTTAGCTGCTCAATAAGAGGGGCTTTATCCACTTGCCTATTTATTGTGTATATTGTACTGTACCCAGTGCCTTATCATTATACCATGTTGTCTTCACTGTATGTCATGATGATAAGCCTGTAAAGATTCAAAGAAAATGTCCTGTTACACTTAATTTTACAGTTAGATATTTTTCAGGTACTTGGAAATGACATGGTAAAAATGTTGCAACATTATAATGACCTAATAATTATATTTTAGTTTATTTGGTAGTCACTGAAACCAAAAAGTAACCTGCCATTTGGTATAAGGTAATTACCAAATGTGTTGAATTCTTGGAAGAATCAGCTGAAACATGCCTAAAAAAGTGTTACCAAATGTCCTAATCATAATGGATAATAAGGCCTTTATTTTATTTTGTGGATCCAGTTCATTCGTCTGAACACAAAGGTCAGTACCTGGAGACCTGCCCTGACTGCCTGCAATGGTCAGACACCTCTCGTAGTGGAGACATCACTGGCAGATACCTGCTCCTGTTTAGTAAGTCCAATCCACTCCCAAACTAGCCTGGACCCATCTGGATGTGCTTTAACCAACTCCTAACTGCTGTGTTGGTTCAGTGTCATGACCAAAATGTATGGCCTGACAATGATTATCAGAGTTGGTTTAAGCACATACAGATCTGGTACGAAGGTAGCCCCAAGCGAGCGCCACTCATTGATGTTGACAAATAGTAGCAGTGTAGGCAGGCTATACTCCAGGCAGAGCATTGTGAAAGTTGATCCTACATCGATAAGGTGCTGAAACAGTATCTTTCTGTCAAAGGGGTCACTATTTCAGTAACCAGCGAGTTCAATGCAATGTTTTGAAATACTTAATGGAAGATGAGCCTTTTGTTGTCTGTTACCAGCCCTAAAAGATTTCACAAGCAACATACTGTTTGGACAGCTCACCAGCCTCCCTCCCCTTCTCTCTCGTTCTCTCTCTCGCTCTCTTTCAGCAAGGTCAGGGAAAATGGATCTCACATACTTGGACACCTATAAGAAACAGGCAGAGTGCCTGAACTTCCCAGAGACACATCACACCTATGATGGAGAAACAGGTCAGCCATTGTCTTTGCTCCTCATCTGTTTATATTTTATAAATGCTGAAAAATCTATTAAAGGTTAAGCTTGTCCAAATTGTCACTTGTGTGTTTGAGGGGAAGGAGGGGTTAAATCATATGAGCAGTCACAAGTACCTCTCTAACTATCTTGAGCAGACAGAGGAACAAACGATGGCCATTCCATGGTCAGGGTCTAGTTCCATAGCAATATACAGGCTCAACTTGTTTTCGGCACCTTTAAAATCTAAATTGCAATTAATGCAAAGACCAATGGCCATTATCACAGACCCACCATGGACGGACTACTGTCTGTGTCATAACCATGCAAAACCACAAGGGGGAGACATCACAAGCATAATAAAAATGCTATGTCCTTTTTGTAGTCTACATATAAAGCAGCCTCGTTTTCCTGTGGTAAAGAGACATAGCTGGGAGCAAGTATGGCCTGAATTATAGAGGATATGCAATTGAGTCAGGAAATGGCAATGACATAAACTTCCTCTGTGACACTGAGGGGTGGTAGGCATGCAACACAAATCTCTCTGTATCTAATCTTTACATCCAATACACCCTCTGTATTTCAGAGCTGTGCCCTGATGACAAGGAGAAGGTGGTGGAAAAGGATACAATGGAGGAGAAGCCGACTACAGTGGAGAAGACTACAGTGGAGGAGGCGACTATGGAGGAGAATCCGACTACAGAGAAGACTACAGAGGAAGAGAAGACTATGGTGGAGGAGACTATGGAGGAGAATCCGACTACAGAGAAAGAGAAGATTACAGATTGAGCAAGAGAACCAGATCCTCACTGTTTTGCCCAACAAAAACATCCCTTTAGTGGAACTTTGATCCCAGAACTATCTAACCAAATACGACACATACTTTCATTCACTTTAAATCATGTCTTACATACACATGATGATATTACCATGTAATGTTAAAAAATGCTAACGTTTTACCTTGAATTGTTTTCATGTCTTTTTACTGTTTATTTGATAAACACAGTGATAACAGTTCAAATATAACTGTTCAAACAGACATTTAAATAAAGACATTCAAACTAATTTTGTAACTTTTCCCATTGAAGTAATAAGATCTGAATAAAATGTAACATGGTTATACAATGTAAATCTTCCTGAACACGTCTAGGTTAGTGAGGAGTTAAGAAATCAGACAACCGCCAACTACTTTCATACTTAACTTGAAACGTGTAGAGACATAGCCACTGTAAACTATTCATGTTAATACTGCGGTTTTGAGACAATGCATGGACTATTTCTAAAACGTTTTTATAGTAATATACAGGTAACTGCCAAAATAAAGGAAACACCAACATTAAGCGTCTTAATAGGGCGTTGGGCCACCACGATCCAGAACAGCTTCAATGCACCTTGGCATAGATTCTACGAGTGCCTGGAACTCTATTGGAGTGATGCGACACCATTCTTCCATGAGAAATTCCATAATTTGGTGTTTTGTTGATGGTGGTGGAAAACGCTGTCTCAGGCACCACTCCAGAATCTCCCATAAGTGTTCAATTGGGTTGAGATCTGGTGACTGAGACCATAATAGCATATGGTTTACATCATTTTCATGCACATCACACCATTCAGTGACCACTCGTGCCTTGTGGATGAGGGCATTGTCATCCTATGGGGGCATAGCCATGGTAGCCAAAATAATGGCCTGCCCAGCATTTTTATACATGACGCTAAGCATGATGGGATTTAATTGCTTACTTAACTCCGCAACCACACCTGTGTGGAAGAACCTGCTTTCAATATACTTTATATCCCTCATTTACTCAAGTGTTTCCATTATTTTGGCAGTTACCTGTACATTGTCATACAGTGCATTTGGAAAGTATTCAGACCCCTTGACTTTTTCCACATTTTGTTACGTTACAGCCTTATTCTAATAATCCTCATCAATCTACACACAATACCCCATAATGACAAAGCAAAAACAGTTTCAAACAGGAAATATCACATTTACATAAGTATTCTGACCCTTTACTCTGTACTTTGTTGAAGCATCTTTTGCAGCGATTACAGCCTCAAGTCTTCTTGGGTATGACGCTACAAGCTTAGCACACCTGTATTTGGGGAGTTTCTCCCATTCTTCTCTGCAGATCCTCTCAAGCTCTGTCAGGTTTGATGGGGAGCTATTTTCAGGTCTCTCCATAGACGTTAGATTGGGTTCAAGTCCGGGCTCTGGCTGGGCCACTCAAGGACATTCAGAGACTTGTCCCGAAGCCACTCCTGCTTTGCCTTGGCTGTGTGCTTAGGGTCGTTGTCCTGTTGGAAGGTGAACCTTCGCCCCAGTCTGAGGTCCTGAGCACTCTGGAGCAGGTTTTCATCAAGGATCTCTCTGTACCTTTCTCCGCTCATCTTTCCCTCGATCCTGACTAGTCTCCCAGTCCCTGCTGCTGAAAAACATCCCCACAGCATGATGCTGCCACCCCCATGCTTCACCATCGGGATGGTGTCAGGTTTCCTCCAGACGTGACGCTTGGCATTCAGGCCAAAGTGTTCAATCTTGGTTTCATCAGACCAGAGAATCTTGTTTCTCATGGTCTGAGATTCCTTTAGGTTCCTTTTGGCAAACTCCAAGCGGGCTGTCTTGTGCCTTTTACTGAGGAGTGGCTTCCGTCTGGCCACTCTAACATAAAGGCCTGATTGGTGGAGTGCTACAGAGATGGTTGTCCTTCTGGAAGGTTCTCCCATCTCCACAGAGGAACTCTGGAGCTCTGTCAGAGTGACCATCGGGTTCTTGGCCAGCTCTAGGAAGAGTTTTGGTGGTTCCAAACTTCTTCCATTTAAGAATGATGGAGGCCATTGTGTTCTTGGGGACTTTCAATGCTGCAGAAATGTTTTGGTACCTTTCCCCAGATCTGTGCCTCGACACAATCCTGTCTCGGAACTCTGCGGACAATTCCTTTAACCTCATGGCTTGGTTTTTGCTCTGACATGCACTGTCAACTGTGGGACCTCATATAGACAGATGTGTGCCTTTCCAAATCATGTCCAATCAATTGAATTTACCACAGGTGGACTCCAATGAAGTTGTAGAAACATCAAGGATGATCAATGGAAACAGGATGTAACAGGATGCACCTGAGCGCAATTTCAAGTCTCATAGCAAAGGGTCTGAATACTTATCCGTTTTTTATTTTTAACAAATGTCTCCAAAAAAATCAAAAAACCTGTTTTTGCTTTGTATTGTGGGTATTGTGTGTAGATTGATGAGGATTTTTACAAATCCATTTTAGAATAAGCTGTAACATAACAAAATGTGGAAAAAGTCAAGGGGTCTGAATACTTTGAATGCACTGTATATATATGTATAGAGTGCACACTAAACAGCATTATTTACTAGGGTTCCAAAATTACGTGAACTTTCAATAAATTCCCTGGTTTTCTCGAAATCCCAGGTGGAGGATTCCCGGATTCCAGGATTCCTCCAACCAGGACTTCTGTAAAACCAAGGAATTTATTGAATGTTTCCAGAATTTTGCCCTAAGCATTACTCAATATACAGTATCTGCAGCAACAAAGCATTCATAGATGTGTACATATCAGTAGACTGGCTTTAAAATATGGCCCTTGATTTAACAACGCAAACTATGAAAAAACAATTAAGACAATCAAAAAAGAGAAGTGCAATAAATTCCAGCTCTGCCACTTGATGAGCTGGACACAGTAAACAGTGGCTGCATTTCAATTACGTGGCTTCCTCTCCTTGTCTCCTTCCTTTTATCTGCATTGTTCTAAAGGTACTGGACAGGTGAGCGCAAAAGCCTGGTAGGCATCCATATGTTGCCTTCAACTATATAATGTTTTAATTCAGTGCAGATGAAGGGAAGTAGATGAGGGAGGAGAGGAAGCCACCCTAGACCAGGGGTTCTTAAACTTTTTCAGCTCGACTAAAATTAGAAATTGACTGTCCTCTGGTGACCCAAATCATCCTCCAAAGACCCACATGAAGAAGAAATAGTGTGTGATTATTAGGGCTGTCAGAGTTAATC
Organism: Coregonus clupeaformis; assembly: GCF_020615455.1. Classification (NCBI taxonomy): domain Eukaryota; kingdom Metazoa; phylum Chordata; class Actinopteri; order Salmoniformes; family Salmonidae; genus Coregonus; species Coregonus clupeaformis. Next base: position 53,614,051 of record NC_059209.1, on the reverse strand, counting down.
AGTTAAGTAGAGTTAACTTTTTGTAATTTTTCTGCACAAATGGGTTTTTTTCTAGAACGCAAACACATTCTAACTGTTCTGATTGGTCCCAGAAACTGATGGGTCGGGCCAGAGCTAGAACACGTGGGTAAAGCGGCGTTTAGAACATTTGTCATTGGCTTTGATACTCTGATTGGTTAGAGATGATCCAATCTCTGATGACTTTGTTTTGTACAACACCCCTCATTTTGACGTCACCACAAACGACTTCAATGATGGCAGTCTGACTGAAGTATGTAGCGAACATAGAGCAGCGGAAGAATTCAGTTTGAGTTGTCAGGCAACCAAAATACATAATCTATACTGCTAAAAACAACAATTCGATGTCAAAAGAAGTTGACATTGAGGTCAAAGAAAGTGTGCTTTATCAATTTAACAGATTTTGCTTACTGTTACTTTGGACAAAATCAAGACGTCAATATTTTTGTAATGATTTTTGTATAAAATTTGTAATTTACAGCTCAATGAGATAATTCAGAATTTGCGATTTATCGCGATTAATCACTGCAAATTCTGCGATTAACTCGATGAAATGTTTTAGTTTGATAGCCCTAGTGATTATAGATGTAGATCATAACTAGCGACCTACCTCACATGCCCAGGGCCCACTTTGGGTCCTGACACATAGTTTAAGAAACCCTGCTCTAGACTATCGAGATGCAGCGCTAGAGTTTGTTCCAATTCGCAGTCCAAGGCGTCAGGCCATGAGCTTCCTGTAATGACTGCCCACAGTGCTCTGAATGCTCTCTAGCCTGCTGGTCCTGGTACTGCCTGTCTGAGAGCTGAGCTCTGCCCCTGGCCCGGCCTCTCTGCAGCCCAGTAGGGCTGCCACCTGTCTCTGGCACTGGGACGAACCAAAGTAGTAGATGAGGGGGTCCAGGCAGCAGCTGAGGCTGCCCACACACATGGAGAGCAGGTACGCCTGGTAGGAGCTGTCACTGTGTCCGTGGGCCAGCTTGAGGTAGTGCACCAGGAGGATGACGTTGGTGGGGGTGAAGCAGGCCACAAACACCACCAGCACCGTTACCGCCATCACCACCGCACGAGTCTTCCTGGAGCGGTTCTCCACGTTGGCCGCAGCCAGGGCCTGCACAATGCGGACGTAGCACACAGCGGTGAACACCAGAGGGATGAAGAAGAAGATGGAGGAGTAGATGGGGAAGAAGTAGAGGTAGTAGGCACGGAGCTTGTCTACATCCTGCACGTCATGGCAGGTGGTGATGCCCACGTCCGGGAGGTGGATGGTCTGTCTGGAGAGCAGGAGGGGGGTCACTCCTCCCAAGGCCAACAGCCACATGGCGCCACAGACCACAGAGGCCGTCTGTGGACTACGCCATGTCAGGGAGTCCATGGGGTAGACCACGGCCAGGAAGCGGTCGATGCTGATGCACATCATGAGCAGGACGGAGCAGTACATGTTGCAGTAGAAGGCTGCTGTCACCAGGCGACACATGAAGGGGCCATAAACCCAGTCGTTGCCGTGGAAATGGTAGGAGATCCTGAAGGGGAGCAGCAGGGAGAAGAGGAGATCAGCACTGGCCAGGTTCAGCATGTAGATCACCGCCGGCTTCCTCGGACGGATACGACGCACAAACATCACCACGGCAATCAGGTTGAGGGGGACGCTGATGATGAAGACCAGGGTGTAGACTGTGGGGATGAAGGCCGTTGCTAAGCGACCCTGGAGGAAGCTGCGGGCCTCCTCAGAGATTACGATCTTGGTGGAGCGGCGGGGGCCGTGATGGCCATGCTCCTGCTTCTTCACAGGCTCCTGCCCCATCCCTGAGCCACTGCCCTCCTGTACGTCCAGCCCTATGTAGTCGATGGGCTCATCAGTCACCGACAGGAAGGTCCCTGCAAATGTCCTCAGGTTGAGTCCTGAGTCTGAGACAGACAGACAACGGGAGCTGAGTAACAAATAACAGTATGTGCACTTCATTATAAAGTGCCTAATGAATGGTGAGATGAGATATACCATAACTGCATGGTGCACACCTCACTGTAAACATGTAAGGTGGCAGTGCTATAGCAAACATGCCACAGACAAGACAATTGAGTGTAAGTATAGTCTACTCTGCATGCTGTCCTAACAGGGTCTAGGTAAATTAACATACAGTACACAAAAGGTTTGTCATAATTCATTTTCACAGCTTTCTATGCGCCCTTTTTGAGGGAAGAAACGGCATTGAAAAATCCCTGGATATAGCCTACAAGTGGCAGTTCGAGTCAGAGGGTAAATATGTTGAATATAGGAACACATTTTTCTAAATTGTGCACATAGATGCGACAAAGTATGAAAGAGTTGAACATGTTGAGCTATAAGTACGTGTTCATCGCAATTGTCTTCAAATCCCATTACGTTTCAATCTTCATGAACTTCATTTTTATGGAGGTTAAAAATAAATATTCGCAGTTGGAACTGCTCTTTTCGTTAATCAAAAAATAAATAAAGTAAAAAAAAAAAAAATCCCCTCTACAATGCGTAACGCAAATTGGCAATTTGGCACATTTCAAAACCCAAAGTGCTTCGTAAAACTGTGTCGTGTACTGCTTAAGAGCAGAAGGGTCAATATCTCCTCATAACGTAAAACAAATAATAATTTCGATGTTTAACTGCTCTATGAAAATAAAGACAAAGAAAAAACATCTTAAGGCATTTTACTTACCATTGTATGGCACATATGCTGAAGTTTGGAGAGAAAAAAGTGCCAACGTCGCAACAATCCAATAAACCATGTCGGTAGTTCACTCTTATCCTAAATTGACTTAGCAGGCAAAAGTTTCATTAAAATTGAAGACAAAGAAAATATCTCAAAACTATTTTTGTGAGGGAAACTGCAGTAAACCTTCGAACAGTCAGCACGTAGCACCAAAAGACTCATTGGTTTTGAAAAGGCTGACTCAATCAATAGATGGGGTCGTAAAAAGCCTCGCCTACTCTCGAGTGATTAATTAATACAGACAGGAATTAAAACGTTTCTATTCAGTCACGTAAACAACCATCTTGGACCAGGGCATATTTTAAAGTCTTGGGGTGACACTTATAAAACTCCATTCTTTCATTTATCAATCAATCAACATCCCTTTAAACATCAACGTTTCATATAGGTCTTAATGTATTCGTCTTTAAAACAAAGACCAAGCAAATAATATACATTATTTTTATTTTTTATTAAACATTTGAAATTATTTAAATGTATACTGGACGGTACATTATGTGTAAAAAGCAGTGAAACTCTAGAAATAATAAATGGTAATTAATAGCACAGCTTCCCAATGTACTGTATGTGGATTAAAAAGACACTGGTTAACCACTTCCAGACAATCCATTGCTGGACAGGAATAGTACCGTCTAAACTCCCATTCTGACTATTAGGCAGTAGTGCATTGTACACATCTTGTTGCAAACATACTTTATTTTTTTACAAGTGACAATAACAATGTTGTCTTTATAGAACTTCTACATATAAAATGTAGATTTCATTACAATATACTTAAAATATATATATATATTCCATGTACAATCTCCCCGTGGAAAACTGAACATAAACAAACAAAATAATGAAGCAACAGATATAACATGACAATACAAGCAACACACCCATTTCATTGTGAGCTTTTGGTATAAAGTAATCAATCAAATCAGCATCAAATATAACAAACAACCCTTTGTGTGTGTGTGTGTGTGTGTGTGTGTGTGGCTCACAAGCCCTAGGACGTGTGTGTGTGTGAGCCTGAGGATGGACATGCTATAAATTGATACCAAATCATATTCAGGTCAGACATACATAACACGTTACGGACCATTCAAACCTCCTATCCCAATGGCTCCTTTAACAAACATTGCTTTGTCAGAAGGCATACAATCCTTTCACACCCATGCCCTCCTCCCCATCTTTCCCCTCCTCTATATTTGGTTTATTTTCCATAGAACTTCTTGTTGAGGAGGAAGATGAGCAGGTTGACGTTGACTTTGGCCTTGTCAAACATCTTCATCACCGCCACTCCGTCGTACTGAAGTTGGAGCAGGTCCTAGACAGGGACACAGACAACAGACAGTCAACTATCAATGTTTTAGACAGGGACACAGAAGATGGACATTCAGACAGGTACAGAGATAGACAGTCAGACAGGGACAGAGATAGACAGGGACAGAGATAGACAGTCAGACAGGGACAGAGATAGACAGGGACAGAGATAGGCAGTCAGACAGGGGCAGAGATAGACAGTCAGACAGGGACAGAGATAGGCAGTCAGACAGGGACAGAGATAGACAGGGACAGAGATAGACAGTCAGACAGGGGCAGAGATAGACAGTCAGACAGGGACAGAGATAGGCAGTCAGACAGGGACAGAGATACAGTCAGACCGGGACAGATAGACAGTCAGACCGGGACAGAGATAGGCAGTCAGACAGGGACAGAGATAGGCAGTCAGACAGGGACAGAGATGGGCAGTCAGACCGGGACAGAGATGGGCAGTCAGACCGGGACAGAGATGGGCAGTCAGACCGGGACAGAGATGGGCAGTCAGACAGGGACAGAGATAGGCAGTCAGACAGGGACAGAGATACAGTCAGACAGGGACAGAGATACAGTCAGACAGGGACAGAGATAGGCAGTCAGACAGGGACAGAGATACAGTCAGACAGGGACAGAGATACAGTCAGACCGGGACAGATAGACAGTCAGACCGAGATAGACAGTCAGACCGAGATAGACAGTCAGACAGGGACAGAGATAGACAGTCAGACAGGGACAGAGCTAGACAGTCAGACAGGGACAGAGACAGACAGACAGTCAGACAGGGACAGATAGACAGTCAGACAGGGACCGATAGACAGTCAGACCGAGATAAACAGTCAGGATAGACAGTCAGACCGAGATAGACAGTCAGACCGGGACAGACAGTCAGACCGGGACAGAGATAGACAGTCAGACCGGGACAGAGACAGACACAGGGACAGACAGTCAGACAGGGACAGAGACAGACAGACAGACAGTCAGACAGGGACAGAGACAGACAGACAGTCAGACAGGGACAGATAGACAGTCAGACAGGGACAGATAGACAGTCAGGATAGACAGTCAGACCGAGATAGACACAGACAGACCGGGACAGAGACAGACAGACCGGGACAGAGACAGACAGACAGGGACAGAGAAAGACAGTCAGACAGGGACAGACAGACAGTCAAACCGGGACAGACAGTCAAACCGGGACAGAGATAGACAGTCAGACCGAGATAGACAGTCAGACCGAGATAGACAGTCAGACCGAGATAGACAGTCAGACCGAGATAGACAGTCAGACCGAGATAGACAGTCATACCGAGATAGACAGTCAGACCGGGACAGAGATAGACAGTCAGACCGGGACAGAGATAGACAGTCAGACCGGGACAGAGATAGACAGTCAGACCGGGACAGAGATAGACAGTCAGACCGGGACAGAGATAGACAGTCAGACAGGGACAGAGACAGACAGACAGTCAGACAGGGACAGAGACAGACAGACAGTCAGACAGGGACAGAGACAGACAGACAGTCAGACAGGGACAGAGACAGACAGACAGTCAGACAGGGACAGAGATAGACAGACAGTCAGACCGGGACAGACAGACAGTCAGACCGGGATAGACAGTCAGACCGGGATAGACAGTCAGACCGGGATAGACAGTCAGACCGGGATAGACAGTCAGACCGGGATAGACAGTCAGACCGGGACAGAGATAGACAGTCAGACTGGGACAGAGATAGACAGTCAGACTGGGACAGAGATAGACAGTCAGACTGGGACAGAGATAGACAGTCAGACAGGGACAGAGACAGATAGACAGTCAGACAGGGACAGAGACAGACAGACAGTCAGACAGGGACAGAGACAGACAGTCAGACAGGGACAGAGACAGACAGACAGTCAGACAGGGACAGAGATAGACAGACAGTCAGACAGGGACAGACAGACAGTCAGACCGGGATAGACAGTCAGACCGGGATAGACAGTCAGACCGGGATAGACAGTCAGACCGGGATAGACAGTCAGACCGGGATAGACAGTCAGACCGGGACAGAGATAGACAGTCAGACTGGGACAGAGACAGACAGACAGACAGTCAGACAGGGACAGAGACAGACAGACAGTCAGACAGGGACAGATAGACAGTCAGACAGGGACAGATAGACAGTCAGGATAGACAGTCAGACCGAGATAGACACAGACAGACCGGGACAGAGACAGACAGACCGGGACAGAGACAGACAGACAGGGACAGAGAAAGACAGTCAGACAGGGACAGACAGACAGTCAAACCGGGACAGACAGTCAAACCGGGACAGAGATAGACAGTCAAACCGGGACAGAGATAGACAGTCAGACCGAGATAGACAGTCAGACCGAGATAGACAGTCAGACCGAGATAGACAGTCAGACCGAGATAGACAGTCAGACCGAGATAGACAGTCAGACCGAGATAGACAGTCAGACCGGGACAGACAGTCAGACCGGGACAGAGATAGACAGTCAGACCGGGACAGAGATAGACAGTCAGACCGGGACAGAGATAGACAGTCAGACCGGGACAGAGATAGACAGTCAGACCGGGACAGAGATAGACAGTCAGACAGGGACAGAGACAGACAGACAGTCAGACAGGGACAGAGACAGACAGACAGTCAGACAGGGACAGAGACAGACAGACAGTCAGACAGGGACAGAGACAGACAGACAGTCAGACAGGGACAGAGATAGACAGACAGTCAGACAGGGACAGACAGACAGTCAGACCGGGATAGACAGTCAGACCGGGATAGACAGTCAGACCGGGATAGACAGTCAGACCGGGATAGACAGTCAGACCGGGACAGAGATAGACAGTCAGACTGGGACAGAGATAGACAGTCAGACTGGGACAGAGATAGACAGTCAGACTGGGACAGAGATAGACAGTCAGACAGGGACAGAGACAGATAGACAGTCAGACAGGGACAGAGACAGACAGACAGTCAGACAGGGACAGAGACAGACAGTCAGACAGGGACAGAGACAGACAGACAGTCAGACAGGGACAGAGATAGACAGACAGTCAGACAGGGACAGACAGACAGTCAGACCGGGATAGACAGTCAGACCGGGATAGACAGTCAGACCGGGATAGACAGTCAGACCGGGATAGACAGTCAGACCGGGATAGACAGTCAGACCGGGACAGAGATAGACAGTCAGACTGGGACAGAGATAGACAGTCAGACTGGGGCAGAGATAGACAGTCAGACAGGGACAGAGACAGATAGACAGTCAGACAGGGACAGAGACAGACAGACAGTCAGACAGGGACAGAGACAGACAGACAGTCAGACAGGGACAGAGATAGACAGACAGTCAGACAGGGACAGAGATAGACAGACAGTCAGACCGAGATAGACAGTCAGACCGGGATAGACAGTCAGACCGGGATAGACAGTCAGACTGGGACAGAGAAAGACAGTCAGACTGGGACAGAGAAAGACAGACAGACAGGGACAGAGATAGACAGGGACATAGACATACAGAGATAGTCAGACTGGGACAGAGAAAGACAGGGACAGAGAAAGACAGACAGGGACAGAGAAAGGCAGACAGGGACAACAGACAGTCAGTGACAACCATGCGTCGTCGTAATTCCGGGGAAAAGCATTACCTGGAAATGGAGTTGGACCTTTTCCATCTCAACTCCCATAAACTTGGCCTTCACCTCAAAGTCTCCAACTTCCTCACTGGGCGAGATGTCAAACATTACATTTTTGAACCTGAGAGAAAATACAAAAACATGGGATTGAAATAATGAGTGAAATGAAAAGACAGGATACAGACAGACTTTATAATAACCATCTCTAGTCCTGTTATTGTCCGCAGGTCACAACGTCAGACAGACTTGTTTTGGCATAACATTTCAATGTTGAGTGTGAGAAATAGTATGACCAGAAATAGAATGATTCGATATCCTTTTTTTTGTGTACTTATTTTCCTCCTTGTTTATTTTCTGAAATGCATTGATGATATTGGGCCAAAGTACAGTGTGTTTAAATGGCTCTAAAGAGGACGTAGCTCTGTTTTCTAGATACTAGCTCTCTGTTTCCTCTCTGACCTGGCCTGGAACTCCCACAGAGTGCAGTGAGGAGCCACAGGAGCTGTCTTTGGCTCTCCTCAGCGCCACTCTAGCTGGAACAGCATGGCCAAAACAGGAAGGACGGGAGCGTCCCAATACTTTACCAATGCATCCTTTCGTCCTCCCTTCCTTTGGAGTAATCACTGATCTGATTTGTAAAAGCTATGACAGACTAATGCATTTCTGAAAGTATTGGAGCAGGGCCCCTTGTCAAACATGGATAACCTACTTCTACCACAAAACCCGAGACCTGGTATAGTACCAACTCACTTCAGGATTCAATACCATGTTCACATTAGGTCAACCACACTACCTTAATCACAAAACCCTGGCTGTTCGTTGTAAAACATTTTCCGTTGCAAAGCGTTTTCAATTGGAAAACATTTTGCTATGGTTTGAAACGGTTTGTACAAATGAACACGAATCCAGTGTTGGGAAGCTAACTAGGACCAGCTGTCCGCTCTGCTCCACTCACTGGTTGGTTTGCAGCCCCTCTATCTCCAGGATCACTCCCTTCTCATGCAGCCGGGCCGCCGTGTACTTCAGAGACTGATGCTTCCACTTCTTACTGCCCTTCTCCTCCACCTTCCTGTCCAGCTTTATGGACCGCCGCGCATTCCTGTGGACACACACACCAGATAGGTCACACACATGCATGGAAGTCACTCAAACACACACACACTTCAAGTTTTGAATGGGACCATGGGCTCTGATCATACTTCAATGACAAGAGTAATGACAATGTAATTCAAAACTAGCCCATATGGCCCAATTCCAAACCAATCCCTCCTCTGTAACCCTAGATCCTTGTTGACTTGCTAGGCCAGATTAACTAAGATTTATGGTTAGTGCCGAGGGGTCCGTTTTGTAGCGGACACTCACTTCCTGTTGAGGTTGTCGAGGCAGGTCTTGATGTAGGTGTCATAGTAGTTGGTCTGGTCCTGATAGAAGGCTGTCTTTGAGTTGAGCGCACTCAGTGTCTGCTGGAGCTTCACTAGCTCCGCCTTCCTCCTCTGTCTGTAACGCCTCTGGTAACGAATGTCCTGTCAATCACACACAGAAGGGACGTGATTGGTTAGATTGGTTTTCTGCAACAAACTCTGAAGGCCATCAGTGTGCGTGTGTGTGTGTTTGCGCGTGTTCGTGTACCTTGGAGATGTCGTTGATGAGGTCCTGGTACTTGTTGCTAGCGGTGACGAGGCCAGCCTGCTCCAGGGTTCGGAGATTGCGGACGATCTTCCTCTTCTTCTGCTCTAGAGGCAGCTGTCTGTCCTCCAGCACTGCCTGGCTGCTCTTCAGCCCTTCTGGGGCCTGGGCGTCCTGCAACGCACGCAGCTCCACCACCTTGGCATGCTCACGCTCCTGGATCACAGAATAGTACAAGTTGGAAGAGAGACAGACACACAAAGAAAGACAGAAAAGTTAGCATGACTGCTCTTTTCCCACTCCTGCATGGCACAAAGGGTATAGCATGGAAATCAAACCACTTTAATAGAGAAGTATCTGAGGTGTGGGGTGCTGGGCTGGTGTAGGGGTGATGTGGGGGTCATGATGATGCCGTCACCTGGAGGGCAGAGGCCGGGGTCTCCAGGGTCTCTGGGAGAGTGTCTCCTGGCTGGATCCTGATCACATCCATTATCAATTTCTTAGTTCTGACAAACAGAGAGAGAGAGAGAGAGAGAGAGAGAGGAGATCACTCAGGTTGCATCCCAAATATGCATCACATCCACTATTCTCTACGTAGTGCACTACTTTTGACAACAGCCCAACGGGCCATGATCAAAAGTAATGCACACTATATAGGAAATAGGGTGCATTTTGGGACGCAGACCGTATGAAACCTTATCATACACAGATTATATACTGTACACGCCAGGGCACTGACTAGGGTTGAATATTTTCCCGGTATTTTACAAATGTTCCATCCTGAGAATAAATCACTTTTCTCCCAGGTAACACGGTATTTCCTGCCAAAACCGGAAGTGTCATTCAAAAGCATATAAACGTCTGGATTTGATTAGTGCTTTGATTGAAAAGTGAAGTCTGACGTTACATGAGCCTGATGAGCCATACATTAAATACATTTTATGAGCCCTACATTAAATACATTTAATGAGGCAAAGCCCAAATGATTGTGCTGTTATCCAATAGCAAACATATTTCTGATATAGGTTACTGCACATTACGCACGACAGAAAAACATAAAAGCCCATAGATGTACATTACATGACCAAAGGTATGTGGACACCTGCTGGTCAAACATCTCATTCCAAAATTACGGGCATTAATATGGAGTTGGTCCCCCCTTTGCTGCTATAAACAGCCTCCAGTCTTCTGGGAAGGCTTTCCGCTAGATGTTGGAACATTGCTGCGGGGACTTGCTTCCATTCAGCCACAAGAGCATTAGTGAGGTCGGGCACTGATGTTGGACGATTAGGCCTGGCTTGGAGTCAGCGTTTTAATTCATCCCAAAGGTGTTCAATGGGGTTGAGGTCAGGGCTCTGCGCAGGCCAGTCAAGTTCTTCCACACCGATCTCAACAAACCATTTCTGTATGGACCTCGTTTTGTGCACGGGGGAATTGTCATGCTGAAACAGGAAAGGGACTTCCCCAACTGTTGCCACAAAATTGGAAGCACAGAATCTTTTACAATGTCATTGTACGCTGTAGTGTTAATATGTCCCATCACTGGAACTAAGGGGCCTAGCCCGAACCATGAAAAACAGCCCCAAACCATTATTCCTCCTCCACCAAACTGTACAGTTGGGCACTATACATGCGGGCAGGTAGAGTTCTCCTCGTATCCGCTAAACACAGATTAATCTGTCGGACTGCCAGATGGTGAAGTGTAATTCATCACTCCAGAGAACGCATTTCCACTGCTCCAGAGTCCAATGCCGGCGAGCTTAACACCACTCCAGTCGACGCTTGGCATTGCGCATGGTGATCTTAGGCTTTTGTGCTGCTGCTCGGCCATGGAAACCCATTTCATGGAGTTCCCAACGAACAGTTATTGCGCTGACGTTGCTTCCAGAGGCAGTTTGGAACTCGGTAGTGAGTGTTGCAACCGAGGACAGTTGATTTTTACGCGCTACGAGCTTCAGCACTTGGCGGTCCCGTTCTGTGAGATTGTGTGGCTTACCACTTCGCGGCTGAGCCATTGTTGATCCTAGACGTTTCCACTTCATAATAACAGCACTTACAGTTGACCGGGGCAGCTCTAGCAGGGCAGAAATTTGACAAACTGACTTGTTGGAAAGGTGGCATCCTATGACGGTGCCACGTTGAAAGTCACTGAGCTCTTCTGTAAGACCATTCTACTGCCAATGGTTGTCTATGGAGATTGCATGGCTGTGTGCTCGATTTTATACACCGGTCTGCAGTGAGTGTGGCGAAAATAGCCAAATCCACTAATTTGAAGGGGTGTCCATATACTTTTGTATATACAGTGTAGCTAGCTATATGCTCTCTTGGGTAAATAAATGAAACTAGCTCCAGTAGGCTAACCTTTTTGAGTGTGAACTGTATTACTCTACTGTATTGTATTATACTGCACATCATTCAAAACACGATAAAGCAGCAGAGAACATACAACTCTGGTGCAGCACATGCAGTATATTTGTATAGGCTTATGAATTTGAATTTAATTTTGAAATATAACACGGCCTATTTGTATAATTAGTAGACTGACACATATATATGCCTTTTATAATATTTCCACTAATGTTTTTAACCTACCTCCTTTTTCGCTCTCTATTGTTGCTTCATTCCTTCCTCGCGTTCAACAGTTAGGCTAAATGAAATAAGTTTAGTTGTCCTTATCTTCATCATTCTAATGATATCCTTGAACAATATAGGACTAGAATTAGATGCAGAAGGCTTTCAACTTCTCTTCACGAAGATTGAATGGTTATGGGTCTAAATAAATAACTGCTATAGCCTACCGCCATCGCGCGTTCGTTCTTTCAAACTACCCATGAGTTCTACTGGATGCTGTATTTAACATTCAGCTAACAAGAGCTTGCATCCCTCTTCAAATAGTCTATTGGTTTAAGAAATGCTAAAAAACATTATGTCCAGCAAGCTATTCTACTCTAGCTTTTCCTGCATGGGAATCCAAGAGCTAAGGAGCGTTTTTTTAAGGAGAGGGGCCAGCGGAGCACAGGTGCTTGCGTATTGCGCAAGAGACAGAGGCTATAAATTAGAAGCTTATTATGCATAATCCATCCTTAATAGGCTAAATATAAGGCTAAAACTGCATTGAATTTATTACCTGAAAGAGGTACAGTGAGGGAAAAAAGTATTTGATCCCCTGCTGATTTTGTACGTTTGCCCACTGACAAAGAAATGATCAGTCTATAATTTTAATGGTAGGTTTATTTGAACAGTGAGAGACAGAATAACAACAACAAAATCCAGAAAAACGCATGTCAAAAATGTTGTAAATTGATTTGCATTTTAATAAGGGAAATAAGTATTTGACCCCCTCTCAATCAGAAAGATGTCTGGCTCCCAGGTGTCTTTTATACAGGTAACAAGCTGAGATTAGGAGCACACTCTTAAAGGGAGTGCTCCTAATCTCAGTTTGTTACCTGTATAAAAGACACCTGTCCACAGAAGCAATCAATCAATCAGATTCCAAACTCTCCACCATGGCCAAGACCAAAGAGCTCTCCAAGGATGTCAGGGACAAGATTGTAGACCTACACAAGGCTGGAATGGGCTACAAGAGCTTGGTGAGAAGGTGACAACAGTTGGTGCGATTATTCGCAAATGGAAGAAACACAAAATAACTGTCAATCTCTCTCAGCCCAGAACTACACGGGAGGATCTTGTCAGTGATCTCAAGGCAGCTGGGACCATAGTCACCAAGAAAACAATTGGTAACACACTACGCCGTGAAGGACTGAAATCCTGCAGCGCCCGCAAGGTCCCCCTGCTCAAGAAAGCACATATACAGGCCCGTCTGAAGTTTGCCAATGAACATCTGAATGATTCAGAGGAGAACTGGGTGAAAGTTTTGTGGTCAGATGAGACCAAAATCGAGCTCTTTGGCATCAACTCAACTCGCCGTGTTTGGAGGAGGAGAAATGCTGCCTATGACCCCAAGAACACCATCCCCACCGTCAAACATGGAGGTGCAAACATTATGCTTTGGGGGTGTTTTTCTGCTAAGGGGACAGGACAACTTCACTGCATCAAAGGGACGATGGACGGGGCGAGAACCTCCTTCCCTCAGCCAGGGCATTGAAAATGGGTCGTTTATGGGTATTCCAGCATGACAATGACCCAAAACACACGGCCAAGGCAACAAAGGAGTGGCTCAAGAAGAAGCACATTAAGGTCCTGGAGTGGCCTAGCCAGTCTCCAGACCTTAATCCCATAGAAAATCTGTGGAGGGAGCTGAAGGTTCGAGTTGCCAAACATCAGCCTCGAAACCTTAATGACTTGGAGAAGATCTGCAAAGAGGAGTGGGACAAAATCCCTCCTGAGATGTGTGCAAACCTGGAGGCCAACTACAAGAAACGTCTGACCTCTGTGATTGCCAACAAGGGTTTTGCCACCAAGTACTAAGTCATGTTTTGCAGAGGGGTCAAATACTTATTTCCCTCATTAAAATGCAAATCAATTTATAAAATTTTTGACATGCGTTTTTCTGGATTTTTGTTGTTGTTATTCTCTCTCTCACTGTTCAAATAAACCTACCATTAAAATTATAGACTGATCATGTATTTGTCAGTGGGCAAACGTACAAAATCAGCAGGGGATCAAATATGTTTTGCCCCTCACTGTAGGCTAGGACATCTATATAGGGCTATACAGTGCATTCAGAAAGTATTCAGACACCTTCCCTTTTTGTTACGTTACAGCCTTATTCTAAAATGTATTCAAATTATTTTCCCCCCTCAATCTACACACAATACCCCATAATGACAAAGAGAAAACAGGTTTTTAGAAATTAAAAAACAGAAATACCTTATTTACATCAGTATTCAGACCCTTTGCTATGAGACTCGAAATTGCACTCAGGCGCATCCTGTTTCCACTGATCATCCCTGAGATGTTTCTACAACTTGATTGGAGTCCACCTGTGGTAAATTCAATTGATTGGACATGATTTGGAAAGGCACACACATCTATATAAGGTCCCACAGTTGACAGTGCAAGTCAGAGCAAGAACACAGTGGCCTCCATCATTCCTAAATGGAAGAAGTTTGCAACCACCAAGACTCTTCCAAGAGATGGCCGCCCGGCCAAACTGAGCAATCAGGGGAGAAGGGCCTTGGTCAGGGAGGTGACCAAGAACCTGATGGTCACTCTGACAGAGCTCTAGAGTTCCTCTGTGGAGATGGGAGAACCTTCTAGAAGGACAACCATCTCTGCAGCACTCCACCAATCAGGCCTTTATGGTAGAGTGGCCAGATGGAAGCCACTCCTCAATACAAGGTACATGACAGCCCACTTGGAGTTTCCCAAAAGACACCTAAAGGACTATCAGACCATGAAACCAAGATTGAACTCTTTGGCCTGAATGCCAAGCGTCACGTCTGGAGGAAATCTGGCACCATCCCTACGGTGAAGCATGGTGATGGCAGCATCATGCTGTGTGGATGTTTTTAAGCGGCAGGGACTGGGAGACTAGTCAGGATCGAGGGAAAGATGAACGGAGCAAGGTTCACCTTCCAACAGGACGACCCTAAGCACACAGCAAAGACAACGCAGGAGTGGCTTCGGGACAAGTCTCTAAATGTCCTTGAGTGGCCCGGACTTGAAATTGATCGAACATCTCTGGAGAGACCTGAAAATAGCTGTGCAGCGACGCTCCCCATCCAACCTGACAGAGCTTGAGAGGATCTGCAGAGAAGAATGGGAGAAACTCCCCAAATACAGGTGTGCCAAGCTTGTAGCGTCATACCCAAGAAGACGAGGCTGTAATCGCTGCCAAAGGTGTTTCAACAAAGTACTGAGTAAAGGGTCTGAATACTTATGTAATAATAATACATTTGCTAAAATTTCATTGTGTGTAGATCGATGAGCAAAAAATACAATTTAATCAATTTTAGAATAAGGCTGTAACGTAACAAAATGTGGAAAAAGTCAAGGTGTCTGAATACTTTCCGAATGCACTGTATATCAATTTAGAACAGGATTATCTATTTTGGATAGATAAGCTTTGATGACTCATCATGCAGAGGCCGTAGAGAAGCCAGATTTAGACATTGCATACAATTTAACAGTTCCATTTCACGCCATACTGTTCATGTAAATAATTTATCCCGGGAAAAGGGAGTGGTTTTGGGTGGTAAATCCTGGAAAATCTCGGTAACCGGGTTCCCGCCATTCAACCATAGCACTGACTGGGTGATTGTGTACAATATGTGGGATTAACGTAATTTTAACTAAACAGTGTAGCTCAGACATTGGCCTGCTACTACAGTGGGGGAAAAAAGTATTTAGTCAGCCACCAATTGTGCAAGTTCTCCCACTTAAAAAGATGAGAGAGGCCTGTAATTTTCATCATAGGTACACGTCAACTATTACAGACAAAATGAGATTGAAAATCCAGAAAATCACTTTGTAGGAATTTTTATGAATTTATTTGCAAATTATGGTGGAAAATAAGTATTTGGTCAATAACAAAAGTTTCTCAATACTTTGTTATATACCCTTTGTTGGCAATGACACAGGTCAAACGTTTTCTGTAAGTCTTCACAAGGTTTTCACACACTGTTGCTGGTATTTTGGCCCATTCCTCCATGCAGATCTCCTCTAGAGCAGTGATATTTTGGGGCTGTCGCTGGGCAACACGGACTTTCAACTCCCCTCCAAAGATTTTCTATGGGGTTGAGATCTGGAGACTGGCTAGGCCACTCCAGGACCTTGAAATGTTTCTTACGAAGCCACTCCTTCGTTGCCCGGGCGGTGTGTTTGGGATCATTGTCATGCTGAAAGACCCAGCCACTTTTCATCTTCAATGCCCTTGCTGATGGAAGGAGGTTTTCACTCAAAATCTCACGATACATGGCCCCATTCATTCTTTCCTTTACACGGATCAGTCGTCCCTGGTCCCTTTGCAGAAAAACAGCCCCAAAGCATGATGTTTCCACCCCCATGCTTCACAGTAGGTATGGTGTTCTTTGGATGCAACTCAACATTCTTTGTCCTCCAAACACGACGAGTTGAGTTTTTACCAAAAAGTTCTATTTTGGTTTCATCTGACCATATGACATTCTCCCAATCCTCTTCTGGATCATCCAAATGCACTCTAGCAAACTTCAGACGGGCCTGGACATGTACTGGCTTAAGCAGGGGGACACGTCTGGCACTGCAGGATTTGAGTCCCTGGCGGCGTAGAGTGTTACTGATGGTAGGCTTTGTTACTTTGGTCCCAGCTCTCGGCAGGTCATTCACTAGGTCCCCCCGTGTGGTTCTGGGATTTTTGCTCACTGTTCTTGTGATCATTTTGACCCCACGGGGTGAGATCTTGCATGGAGCCCCAGATCGAGGGAGATTATCAGTGGTCTTGTATGTCTTCCATTTCCTAATAATTGCTCCCACAGTTGATTTCTTCAAACCAAGCTGCTTACCTATTGCAGATTCAGTCTTCCCAGCCTGGTGCAGGTCTACAATTTTGTTTCTGGTGTCCTTTGACAGCTCTTTGGTCTTGGCCATAGTGGAGTTTGGAGTGTGACTGTTTGAGGTTGTGGACAGGTGTCTTTTATACTGATAACAAGTTCAAACAGGTGCCATTAATACAAGTAACGAGTGGAGGACAGAGGAGCCTCTTAAAGAAGAAGTTACAGGTCTGTGAGAGCCAGAAATCTTGCTTGTTTGTAGGTGACCAAATACTTATTTTCCACCATAATTTGCAAATAAATTCATAAAAAATCCTACAATGTGATTTTCTGGATTTTTTCTCCTCAATTTGTCTGTCATAGTTGACGTGTACCTATGATGAAAATTACAGGCATCTTTTTAAGTGGGAGAACTTGCACAATTGGTGGCTGACTAAATACTTTTTTCCCCCACTGTAGCTAGCTGTTACAGTAAGTGAATGCTGTCTTGTTGATTTGGTTTGAAAATAATTGGCAGTGTGTTGAGCTCTGGCCTCTCTAGGCTCAGGGGGAGAGGAAACATGTTGCTGTGTTAACACACACACACACACACACACACACACACACACACCCACACACACACCACTGTCCCATTGTCTCATTCCCTGACCCTGCAGTAGGGCATGACGCCACTCAGTCACACTTCCTGTTTCAAATCAAATCAAAAAAATGTATTTTTTTTTATTTATTTGTCACATACATGTGTTTAGCAGATGTTATAGCGGGTGTAGCGAAATGCTTGTGCTTCTAGCTCTGACAGTGCAGTAATATCTAACAATTTCACAACATATACCCAATACACACAAAAAGGTAAGGAATGGGATTTAAGAATATATACATATATGGACAAGCAATGAGAGAGCGGCATGGACTAAGATACAGAAGAATATTATAGAATAGAATGCAGTATATACATATGAGATGAGTAGTGCAAGATATGTAAACATTATTAAAGTGACTAGTGTTCCATTCCTTAAAGTGGCCAGTGATTTCAATAGGCAGCAGCAGCCTCTAATGTGCTAGTGATGGCTATTTAACAGTCTGATGGCCTTGAGATAGAAGCTGTTTTTCATTCTCTCTGTCCCAGCTTTGATGCACCTGTACTGACCTTGCCTTCTGGATGATAGCGGGGTGAACAGGCAGTGGCTCGGGTGGTTCCTGCCCCAGTGCATGCTGGTCCGACACTGGCCAGGACCACAGTGACACACAGAGAGACAGACACAACAGAGCCCTAACATAGCTTCTCACCTCAACTACTGTAGGTCAGATGAACAGAGCTGCCATGTATAGAATCATAGGTAGGGCCAGGAGGTTTTCCTGACCACATGATCAGTTGTGACTGGCTGGATTGGTGTTCATGTCACAGGAAACATGATGTAAACAGTCACATCAGCAGAACAGAGGCCATCTTTTAAACACACAGCCTTTTCCTCAAAGAAGCGTAATACATGATCTAAAATGAGAAGGTCCATGGGCAAGATAACCCTGACCACTAAACCTCTTCCTGTCAGGATAGGAAGTGATAGTGGAGCAGGAAAGAGCACATAGAGCTGTCACTGAGTGATAGCCACTGTGGTTATTTATGTATGTACCTACTGGAACGTCTGTGGTCATACGCACATCCTAGGTGCTGGGCTTATGAAACTTGAAAAGCACAGAAAGGCCAGCACACTGAATATGATCATAATTACCACCTTTATTAACAACGTTTCGATCCACAAGGATCTTTGTCAGGTCATGAAGTTGTCAATAAAAGTGGTAATTGGGAGCATATTCAGTGTGCCGGCCTTTCTGTTATTTTCAAACCTACTGGAACGTCACACATATTTAAACTCTTTCTTCTGGCTTCTTTTGCTCGCTCAGTACAAAACCTCTCACTGTGCAGTCCCTCCGTGTGTGTGTTTAATTGTATTGGGATTTTAATGGGCCTCCATAATGAAGAATCAATAAATGGGTAGATTGTTCATAGAGAAGAACACCAGGTGGACAGCAATATGTGTCTCAAATGGCACCCTATTTCCTATGTAGTGGAATAGGGTGCCATTTGGGACGCATCCAGTGTCTTACTTCATCATCAGGCCTTTCGTGTCCTTGTCATCGCCCTCCGGCAGCTCAAACTTGTTGGTGAGGGTGAGGGAGATCTGAGTCTTAGCCATCTGACTCAGGGTGCTCTCCTTGTTGGGGTTGTTAGGATCCACCGCTCCTTCACCTGGAGATCAGAGAAATATGTTTAGCTATCCCTGCAGGCTGGTTTCTGGTACAAGAGCTAATGTGTACTTTTGTCAGTCCTACTGGAGAAGGGCATACTTTATACTCATTCTGAGACTGTGGGTCAAAGACTTACATGATTCACACAGAAGTTTGTGTAACAAACTCTTATTCTCAAATTAGGATTCAGCCCTGTACTGTAAATGGATCTCACAGTGTTGTAATTTATAATGTTGGGTGTCTGAGGCAGGGATGAAGGGGAACTGAGGGGTGGAGGAGGTATAGTGTGGGGGGTTGTAGGAAGCAGGGTGAGGGGTGTCTGTGAGGCAGGGATGAAGGGGAACTGAGGGGTGGAGGAGGTATAGTGTGGGGGGTGTAGGAAGCAGGGTGAGGGGTGTCTGTGGTACCCAGCAGTGCCTCCACGTCAGGCATGTCCCCTAGGTCCTGCAACAGCTCATGCAGCAGGTCGTTGTGGTCGGGGGAGATTGCTTCCAGGTGCTCCAACACTAGCTAGGACACACACACACACACCATAGGTGGATTATTTTAGACACACACACACACTATTCCAAGACTAGGCCTCTCCATCCCACACTGTATGTATGCTGTGTGTGATAACAGTTTGATGTCCACCCAGTCTTTATAGAGACATCCAGCTCTACAGTAATACCAAGCTCAGCCCTCTCTTCCTCCTTACGTGGAGATTGATAATGACAGGACGTCCATTGCCTTCCTATGGCAATGGACACAGCTGTGCTAGGAGGGGGTGTAAGAGGGGGTCATCCATCCGTCCCTCCATTCATCTCATCCTCCCTGGGGATGTATTTCGTTCATGTATTGAGACTTTACTGTAAAATATTGTATTCTCTGTTTATTATTGTGTGTGTGTGTGTGTGTGTGTGTGTGTGTGTGTGTGTGTGTGTCAAAGCTGCAGTAAGGAAATCCTAAACTCTGTAACTGCAAGATAAAAGCTGAGCATGTCTGTCAGTGGGGTACAATGTACGTCATGTCCATTGTTGTGTTTGTAAGCCCTGTGGGTGAGGTGAGCGGAGAGTGAAACTAACGTCGCCAAAAAGTATGTCAACATCTGAGACATTTGGCTACAAGAACCTCTGATGTCCTCCTTTATACACGAGAGGTCTGTCACCATCACCCCTCTCATACCCAGGAGATGGAGAGGAGATGGGGAAAGAAGGAAGTGGAGGAGAAAAGGAGAGCGAGATGGGAAGAGGGAGACTAGAAGAGAGGGGGAAGGAAAAGCAGAGAGAGCTCTTTTCATAGGTTCCAGAGAGTCCAAGGTCACGTCCCAAATGGCACTTTATTCCCTATATAGTGCACTACTTTTGACCAGGGCCCATAGAGCTCTGGCCAAATGTAATACACTATAAAGGGAATAGGGTGCCATTTGCGATGCACAGATAGTCTGGGCTTACCGAATGTGTGTTGATGATCTCATCTATAGAGATGTAGATGACAGGCTTGCACAGAGTCACCATGTCAGAGTACTCATCCACGTTAAACTTCTCCTCCGGCTCAGGGACGTCACACGCCGCCTGGAAAAACACCCTGAAAGACAGGATCAAAGCATTTTGTTGGTTTTTTACCTCACCAGGAAGATTACTGGACAAATGGGTAGTAGTAAAATCATTAATCATCTCTGAAGATATTTATACAAAAGTATGTGGACACCCCTTCAAATTAGTGGATTTGACTATTTCAGCCACACCCGTTGCTGACAGGTGTATAAAATTGAGCACACCGCCATGCAATCTCCATAGACAAACATTGGCAGTAGAATGGCCTTACTGAAGAGCTCAGTGACTTTGAACGTGGCACCGTCATAGGATGCCACCTTTCCAACAAGTCAGTTCGTCAAATTTCTGCCCTGCTAGAGCTGCCCTGGTCAACTGTAAGTGCTGTTATTGTGAAGTGGAAACGTCTAGGCGCAACAACGGCTCAGCCGCGAAGTGGTAGGCCACACACGCTCATAGAACAGGACCGGCGAGTGCTGAAGCTCGTAGTGTGTAAAAATCTTCTGTCCTCGGTTGCAACACTCACTACTGAGTTCCAGTAACTGTTCGTCGGTAGCTTCATGAAATGTGTTTCCATGGCCGAGCAGCCGCACACATGCCTAAGATCACCATGCGTAATGATGCCAAGCGTCGGCTGGAGTGGTGTAAAGCTCGCCGCCATTGGACTCTGGAGCAGTGGAAATGCGTTCTCTGGAGTGATTGATCACGTTTCACCATCTGGCAGTCCGACAGACAAATCTGGGTTTGGCGGTTGCCAGTAGAACGCTACCTGCCCGAATGCATAGTGCCAACTGTAAAGTAGTTTTTCATGGTTTGGGCAAGGCCCCTTAATTCCAGTGAAGGGAAATCTTAACGCTACAGCATACAATGGCATTCTAGGCGATTCTGTGCTTCCAACTTTGTGGCAACAGTTTGGGGAAGGCCCTTTCCTGTTTCATGACAATGCCCCCGTGCACAAAGTGAGGTCTATACAGAAATGGTTTGTCGAGATCGGTGTGGAAGAACTTGACTGGCCTGCACTGAGACCTGACCTCAACCCCATCAAACACCTTTGGGATGAATTGGAACAACAACTGCGAGCCAGGCCTAATCGCACGACCTCACTAATGCTCGTGGCTGAATGGAAGCAAGTCCCCGTAGCAATGTTCCAACATCTAGTGGAAAGCCTTCCCAGGAGAGTGGAGGCTGTTATAGTAGCAAAGGGCAGACCAACTCCATATTAATGCCCGTGATTTTGGAATGAGTGTTTGACGAGCAGGTGTCCACATACTTTTGATCATGTAGTGTTTTATCAAAGATTTCAAAAACATTAAAAGGCTTTGAGGGCAATTCCACCCCTTTACAATCTAATTTTCATTATCTCCAGCACAATACCAGTGTCTACATGTGAAAACAGTGCATTTCTACGTTTCTACCCGATGACATCAATGATTTTCAAACACAGATTGTTGGTGACTTGTGGAGCAAGAAAATACCCTCCTTCTGGCTAGAAACTGATCATTTGTATTACTTTTAATCCTACCCTGTGATGTCACAGAGAAGGGGTTTTTACTGACTTTTCTTCTTATCTTTTTAACCACAGATCATAGAAACGCGCCGTTTTCACATATGTAGAGACTAGTATGGTGTTGAAGATACTGAGTGAGGTTGAAAAGTGGCAGAATTTCCCTTTAAAGACAAAACATATCCTGTTGAATCAGGGTTTTGTCTTTGCTTTTTTAATAGTGGCTGGAGTTCAAACTGATTTCCATTAAAGATATGTCAATGCTGTATGAGGGAGGGGCAGAGAATTCAGGGAACACAACCCTTTGTCCCTTTCTCTCGCTCTCCCTCTCTCTCTCTCTCTCTGTGTGTGGTATTGAGTTTTAGTGAAGACATCTACCCTATCTTCCTTGCTGACACTGCACTTTCACACAAAGACACTTCCTCTTTCTCCTGGCTCTCCTCTGCTTCCATGTCAACTTAACCCTGCACTGACCTCCCTGTGACCTCCCAAGCGTTTATCGCTACAGCCCGCTCTTTTTCTTATCTCATCCCCTTCTGCTTTATTAGATGGCACATTCCTCTATACATGGCAGTCTCAGGAGCAGCTCTACCCGGAGTGAATGTAACATTACAAAACATGGTGACAGTTTTAGTCCTACAGAGGTCTGCTACCCAACAGCTGTTTTGGGTTAGAGGTTTTGTTTGCTCACGAGCGTCGGGCTGAGCCAGGCGCTACAGAGGTTCACACATCTTTCCATAATAATGATAGAATGCACAGCTTGGAGGTTTGAGGGAACTTAAAGATCAAATAAATATAAATAAAGTGCTGCAGTAAACAGTCTGCACAGCACATAGTGCAGGCCAACCCTTGTGAATAAGAAAAAATG
This sequence comes from Coregonus clupeaformis, assembly GCF_020615455.1. NCBI lineage: Eukaryota > Metazoa > Chordata > Actinopteri > Salmoniformes > Salmonidae > Coregonus > Coregonus clupeaformis. Next base: position 53,591,139 of record NC_059209.1, on the reverse strand, counting down.
TTCTCTCTCAATGGGCCTGCAGATCGAAAAATGACAACTCCCAGACCCATCTTACCTGAACCTCAGCCAAGAGGCTTGGGAGTTGTAGTTCTTTACTCTCACCTGAACTTCTGGTAGGTCTGGGAGATATAGTTGTTCATGGGGGTCATGTGGGCATTCTCTCCCTCGAACAGCTTGTTGGCGGCAGCGTGCTGCAGCATCTTTGCCACGGAGCCCAGGTTACGACGCTGGTCAGAGTGGAGCTGACCTCCGGCTGACATGTCGATGATGTCGAAGCCGTCCGGAGCCACTATGGCTGGGTTCATGTAGCGATAGTAGAGCAGGTTCCCTACAATCTGACAGCCGAGACACACACACACACACTCAGTTAAACGTATCTTCATGGTGTCACAAAGGGCTGTCATAAGGACCTGTATTAATCAGTGCAAACTGGAGTTGCTGAATTATACGCATGGGGACTACAGTGTCAGGGAACACTAAAGGAACTTGATATTACCAAACCAATACGAGCAACATGAATGGAAGGTGTATGAATGGCAAATGAGAGAACATTCATGAGATGTAATACTTAAGCCTTATACCTTCAACAACTCATCCTCTGTAGCGTCGGGGAACTTTTCATGAAGTGCATTTTTCAGGACCTTCGCAATGTATCTCATGCCATAGCTACATGCACAACAAAAAAAACATGGACAAGATGTGAAACCAGCATGCATTACAAATATACAAAACACAGTGAAATGATGCACAAATGATAGGGCGCATCAATATAAAATGCTGGGGACCATGACCATTTATAAAATGAGGGGTGTATTTTGGTCTGTTGTGTAAAATAACACTGTGGTGCCCCCCTGTGGAGTATATTGAGCACTGCAGAGTATGGATTCAATAGTTGTCTAAACCAGTAGCTACAGTGCCTTCGGAAAGTATTCATACCCTTTGACCTTTTCCACATGTTGTTAGGCAACAGCCTTATTTTATCCCACATTAACCCATAATGACAAAGCAAAAGCAGGTTTTTAGAAATGTTTGCTGAATAAAAAAACAAAACAAACGGAAATATCAAATCTATATAAGTATTCAGACCCTTTACTCAGTACTCAGCATTGAGTCTTCTTGGGTATGACGCTACAAGCTTGGCACACCTGAGTTTCTCCCAATCGTCTCTGCAGATCCTCTCAAGCTCTGTCAGGTTGGATGGGGAGCGTCGCTGCACAGCTATTTTCAGGTCTCTCCAGAGATGTTCGATCGGGTTCAAGTCCAGGCTCTAGCTGGGCACTCAAGGACATTCAGAGACTTGTCCCGAAGCCACTCATGCGTTGTCTTGGCTGTGTGCTTAGGGTCATTGTCCTGTTGGAAGGTGAACCTTCGCCCCAGTCTGAGGTCCGGAGCGCTCTGGAGCAGGTTTTCATCAAGGATCTCTGTACTTTGCTCCGTTCATCTTTGCCTCGATCCTGTCTCCCAGTCCCTGCCGCTGGCAAACTCCAAGCCTTTTACTGAGGAGTGGCTTCTGTCTGGCCACTCTACCATAAAGGCCTGATTGGTGGAGTGCTGCAGAGATGGTTGTCCTTCTGGAAGTTTCTCCCATCTCCAAAGAGGAACTCTAGAGCTTTGTCAGAGTGACCATCGGGTTCTTTGTCACCTCCCTGATCAAGGCTCTTCTCCCCCGATTGCTCAGTTTGGCCGGGCGGCCAGCTCTAGGAAGAGTCTTGGTGGTTCCAAACTTCTTCCATTCAAGAATGATGGAGGCCGCTGTGTTCTTGGGGACCTTCAATGCTGCAGACATTTTTTGGTACCCTTCCCCAGATCTGTGCCTCGACACAATCCTGTCTCTGAGCTCTACGGACAATTCCTTCGCCCTCATGGCATGGTATTTGCTCTGACATGCACTGTCAACTGTGAGACCTTATATAGACAGGTGTGTGCTTTTCCAAAGCATGTCCAATCAATTGAATTTACCCCAGGTGGACTCCAATTAAGTTGTAAAAACATCTCAAGGATGCTCAACGAAACAGGATGTACCTGAGCTCAATAAAAACCTGTTTTCGTGTTGTCATTATGGAGTATAGTGTGTAGATTGCTGAGGATTATCTTTTCAAAATCAATTTTAGAATAAGGCTGTAACGTAACAAAATGTGGAAAAAGTCAAGGGGTCTGAATACTTCCCGAAGGCACTGTATGTAACTTGGATGGGTTCTAACCCTTTGGCCTCTCTAAGCACTGTTTTGTCTACCCTTCCATAAACACACCTTTGGGGTTGCCTCCCAAATGGCACCATATTCCCTTTATAGCGCACTACTTTTGACCAGGGAAGGAAAAATGATGAATTTTTAAAGAATTCCAACCAGGCCTTAGACTTACGGGATGTTGTCCAGTGACGACACAATGGAGTTGAGCACTTTGTCTGTGGCTGTCCGCAGCGCGTGACTGGAGGACTCCAGCTTGGCACGTACTTCCTTGTGTGACATGGCCTGGTCCGGGGTCACCTCGTAAGGCAGTTTACTGCGAGAGGTAGGACAACATTAAGGTCAGTGAGTGTTTTTGTGTGAGTGTACGCATGTTGTGTGTCTGTATGTGTACCCCACCTGGCCTCTCCAGTGTTGGTCTCCAACTGGTTGACCCAAGCCTTGTACACTTCCACAGGGTTGGTGTTGATGCCCAGGGTCTTGTCCTCGATGATCTCCTTGACCACTGGTGCCAGCAGCTGCCTCAGCGTGTTGTGACCGCGGGCTCCGCGGTTGAAGCTCACCACCATCTTGATGACCGTGGGGTTCCCGGTCACAATGTCCTGGATCTGGTCCACCTTGGACCTGAGGGAGAGCAAGATAGATGTTTTATCATGCAACCATATTATTCCTTTATATTCATATTCAGTCAGGAAACATCAGACAACTTAAGAACAAATTATATATAATTCTGTATATGATTGGAGAGGATCCTTGAGTTATGAACTAGAGGGGACCGTGGATTACCTAGTAGCCTGGTTGACGGTCTGTTGCACTCAACAGTTCTACTGTACATCGTTGCCTTATCAGACAAATGGCCTAGGCTACATGAGTGCAGAGAAACAATGGCACCCAGGCTAGACCATCTGTAGTAACTGTATAAGGGAGGTATACGATTTGGGACAAGTAAAAGTTCCACTCACTTGATCTCCTCCTCCAGAGCGGTCTTGAAGAGTTTGAGCAGCAGGTATTCCTCTCTCTGGTTGGAGGCGTAGTTATACAGGGTGAAGATCACGGTGTCCATGAACTTAGTAGATTTGTTCTGGGGCATCTGGAAGATCAACTTGGCCAGGTACGAAGGGTTGGTCTGTGGAGAGGAGATGAGATTGAGGTAGAGTGTGTGTGTGTGTGTGCGCGCGCGTCTTAGTGTGTCTGTGTTTCGAACTCACCTGCAGCAGGTAGAAGAGGTGCTGGTAAGCCTCTAGTTTCTTCCTCTTGTCTTTACTCAGTGCCTTGATGCCCTGCCTGTCCCCTGCAGCCAGCTCCTCTTTACTCTTCTTCACCGTCAGCTTCTTACTGTGGGACACCACATCCTGGGAAGATGGACAGTAGGCGGCATGAAAAAGGCCCTGCTCTCCTATCCAGTTGTGTTTGATCAGTGATAACAGGGATGACAGGGAAGAGGAATGCATTATCCAAGTATCTGAGCAGGCCTATGACTATTGCAGACTAAGCGCCGTCTCCAGAAACAGTTCTTATCAGCAGCATAAGGGGAATGGCTCTGGGAATTTTAGCAGGACTGTTGTTTATAAGCATAGTTTCTCAGTTGTGTTGAAAAGCATTGTTTTGTCAGTCATTTTCCCTCTGTGTGTAAAACTATAAATGTCACCTGTAGGGTTATCCTGTTCTTGACCAGCAGGCCGATCTTAATGTCCATCAGGTTGAGGTCTTTCTCCATCTGCTGATTGGAGCGGATCTTAGTGACCACTTCCTCCCTGAGCCGTGTCACTTCCTGTTCTTCCAGCAGGTCCAGGCTGCTCTGCTCCAGCAGGTGGACAAACTTACGCACCACCGACAGAGGAGGGTCCTGGGCCCCGGCTACAGGGCAGACACACATAGACAGACAGACAAACAGAAAGACGGACACAGACAGACACATAAAAACGTTTAAAAAATAAACAAATTGTATCAGAGAGGTTCAGGTAGTTCCTTCTCTGTCTGAAACGGTGACTTCTTTAAAACTGTGTGACATATTAAATGCTGTCTGAACTCACTGAGTGTTCTGTAGTCGTCTCTGGCTTTGTTAGCCTTGAGGAAAGCCTGGATCTTCACTATGTCTTTCTCCTGAACATACAAACAAGACAGAAGGGAATCAAGCTTTGGCAAATATCACTGAGGAATAATATGATATAATATTAATCCATAACTCCTCATTTGTAATGTAGGTACTTTGTTACTCACGTGGTCTTTGAAATACTGCAGTCTTTGAGAGTATTTACTTTTGGCTCTCCACATTTTAACGAACGACTGAAGCTGGACCAGAAGGAATACAACAATGTTAGCAACGGGTAACTGTGTGTTTTTGTTGAGATGAAACTGCTTGACTTATCTCCTGATTATTGACACTTCCTTTCTCACCGTTTCAAACTAATGTTTTCTCTTTCCAATTAGGCTCACAGCCCCAAATCTAACTCGTTACCTTGACGACAGTCCCCACGTTGCTTTGAAGCACATTTATTCTGTCTTTGTATATCTTCTTCTGTTTATAGCCCTTCCAGGAGGCCTAGATATAAACATGAGGAAATCTAAATCAGAAGCAGCTCCGTCCATGAGTGTTTACAGTGTTTGTGAGTAAACTACAAAAGCGGTACATGAATGTTAACTGTAGATATGAAATCACTGTTTGACTTAACAAACCGGTCGGTGTAGAACATATGACACAGTATAGTACCTGTAGTCGAACCACGTGTGGTTCTTGTTGTCGTAGGTAGTCCAGTCTCTGGGCGTGAGCTCTCCTCACCAGGTAACCTCTAACCCGAGCCTGTAGCTGAGTTACCAGGGCCTCGTTGGCCAACCATAACTGTTCCCTGTTATACTCCGCTGTCACACCTCCAACCACACTCTGATCAGGGGACACACACATGAATACTCATAGTGTTGTAATGCATTATACATTACTTTGAACTTATGTGGTCTATGGTGAAGTGTAATTTGGTATGAGAATGTTATTTGTACATTGTCCCAACGTTTTAAGTAACATATTTTCATCAATTATAATGTAGAAGCGTATTTATCCAACATACAAGCAGGTGTGCGCATGTACCTGTATTTCCTCTCTGCTGAGCTGTGTGCTGTTGTGTGTGAAGTCCTCTGGTTCCTCCCAGGTCCCCTCTCTGCTCTCCAGGTTGTAGTAGTAGTCATAACCTCCCTTGATCTGGTGTTTCACCCACACACTCTCACTGCTGCCTGCTACAGAGGAAAGAAAACCTCAACATCATACACTTAGGGAGGAATCCTGAATAGGGATGAATCCTGAATAGGGATGAATCCTGAATAGGGATGAATCCTGAATAGGGAGGAATCCTGAATAGGGATGAATCCTGAATAGGGATGAATCCTGAATAGGGATGAATCCTGAATAGGGAGGAATCCTGAATAGGGAGGAATCCTGAATAGGGATGAATCCTAACCTGAGACCATCCTAATCTCCAAATGCATTATTTGACGTTACACGTTAGGACAAGTTGGGAGGGTAATGTCTTCAATGGTGTCGTCTTGACGAGAGAACAAACATCCATAAACGATTCTTTAGTCTGTTAGTGTATTACAAATGAGTAATAAGCAGACTATAAAGCCGATTGTATGCCAGGTTACCAGTGGTAGCGTTGAGGTCCTGGAACTGGCCCAGCTGTGTCTGGTAGGTGTCTGCACACTCAGACAGAACCCCTCTCAGCCCTGCAAGGGGTGATTGGAGGGCCTGCAGGGTGGTCTGGGAGTCCCCCTCCGCCACCTCCCTGTTGATGTCTGCCACTGCTCCAGCCACTGCCACAGACGAAACACACACAGGAACAGTTATGACATTTTACATTTTGGTCATTTAACAGACGCTCTTATCCAGTGGTTCAAGTTATGACATTTGAATGGTGATGTGAAGAACTTCTAAGATATTATTTGTTCATGGTTTTCGAACATATGGTCGTGAGTGAGCATGGTGTGCCTACATGTGAGAGCTTCCTCTTCATCTTGGTTGGCTGTGTGTATGCCTTCTTGGATCTGGTTGAGCCACAACACAGCAGACTCATCCCCCGAGCTCTGGAGTCACAGACACATACAGAGAGTCAATCTCTACTTTTCAGAGTGGTAGACCACACAAACAAAAACATTGACAATCTACACAATGCAATGCCAAATTCTAGCTTGAGATGTTCACACATAATTAGAACTTTCTTGTAATTTTAGCGCTTGAGCTAGGACCACAGATCTCAAGTTAGGATTGAGCCCTAACTGAATGTTATTTTTCCAAGCACTAACCAAGACAGCACATGTACAGTTGTTGTACATGGTATTTCAAAGCAACAAAGAAAATAAATAATACCTGGGTTCAAATACAAAATCATTTCAAATAGTTTGAGCACTCCAGGCTTGAGTCTGTCTAGAGTGCTAAATGGACAGGGTTAGCATTTCCGGGTCTTCTCTATTGGTTTATTAAGCCATGCAAGCTCAAACAGGCACAGATAAAGTATTTGTAAAGATTTTTCAAGTATTTGAAACCCAGGTATGAAGCATATTAACAGCTATGAAAACAGCGCCAGCATGAACAAGAAGCTCTACCATTTCCTCTGTGTCCAGAGGTAAGACCTGAGGGAAAATGTTAAAACACTGATTGTTAGTTAGTGGCCAACACATCTTCAGCTCAGTCCACAACATTGGTCGTGGGGGCTCAAACACAAACACCACCTAAAATAGCAGAGAAACCTCACTGAATGTTTATTCTCCCCAACCACACAAAAAGGCAGGAAGGAAGTAAAGAGAAAACACGCCCCCTTGGTTTCTGCCATGAAGTGGATCTGATTTTGACCAGAAAATTCCCCCCTGAACGTACAGTATATTAATAGCTTTAGGACATGCAAATAATGTACATACAAGCACAAAAATGAAGACCGAAACTGAATAGGAACATATTTTTCCATACCTTCTAACTTGAAAATTATAGTTTCCAATAATGTGTAATCAAAATGTGTGTGACTTAAGTGGCAAATTGAAGGTCAAACTAGGTTAATGGAAACTGTTCCAGGAACTTTGGAGAAGTAGGATGCTTAAAACCCAACAGTTTGTTTGATGTTACCCAAGCTGTCAATCTTGTGACTTAAGTTTAACACGAGTCAATCTTGTTCCTCTAACATTAGGCTAGTCATTTTTTATTAGTCAAGAAGATCTTCAGTCACAATAAACCCATAACATTGAAACAGCTGAGGGTCTTCCTGGGAATGGCATAATAGAACACCAAGGGATAAAACCAAAGTGAGAAATGAACAAACTGTAAACTATTAGGGTGTCTCCTCCCACTACAACGAATCAGCAAATAGCGGATACCTTCTCCCACTACAACAAATCAGCAAATAGCGGCTGACACAGAGATCAGGAATTCAGTTTCAAGCCTGGACAGGAAAAACACTATACACACACAAAATGCATACAGCCTCATGGTTCAGTGTTAACACTATCGGAGTGTGGACTTACAGCACAGTAGCCTGTCTGACCATATGAACCAGCAGTCTGGATGGCCAGTTGATCCTACTAGTTGATCCTGCTAGTTGTTGATCCTGCTAGTAGACAACTAGCCTATAGCAGGTCTACTGAAGAACTAGAGGACTTTTAGTTGGAATAATACAGGGATAATCACGTGGAGGAGATAGGAGAAAGACATGGCAAACCTACTGTCTGGGAAACTCTTCTGTCTGTTGGTAGGACTGTCTCTCCAGGACAATGGTAAGTTCATTTCTTTTTACATTTCTCCTTAGGATTTTATAGAATCTCTAAGAACCTTAACCTCGGGAACTCATATTACATTTGGGACTTTCTATCCACTTGGTAAAGCTGTTTGTCAGTTCTTCAGGCTGGGTTGAACAGTTCCGTTTCCACTCCAACAGGAAAACAAGACATGTTTTCTCTAACAAAATGTTTGGCAGAAAGTCTTCAGCTTGACAATACACATGAAGATTCCCTCTTCCCCCAGTATACTGTCACATTTGGTCACATTCTTGAATGAATTGTCTAAATCATCATACATGTTTTAAAACAGAATTTTGAGACAACTAACTTTAAAACAACATTTCAATTTTATACTGTGTTTCATCGCTATGTATTCAAAGTGTAAAACTGAATTAAGATCTATGGAAATGTTATTCCCCCTATTTTTCCACAAACAGAGGAGAAACTCAACAAGACAAAAATAACGGTCCCAGATGTGTTGAAACCAAAGACGTTCAACGGCAGGAGATACCAGTCCAACTGTACAGCTGAGGCAGGGCCCCCCAACCAGGTCCTGCTGTCCCCTGGGGCCCCTGGGCTGGACGTGAGGCTGGAGGACCCTGCAGCAACCTACACCACGGGGCTCCTCAGCACCAGGCTCATCCCCTCAGCCTACCTCCTAGCCATGGCAGTGGGCGTCCCCTCCAACGCTTTCATCCTGGCCTTCCTGAGGCTCCGGGTCAGGTCCTACTCCACGGCTGTCTTCTACCTGAGCCTGGCCCTCTCCGACCTGCTCCTCCTGCTCTCCCTGGCCCTCCGCATCCACTACCACCTCAACGGAAACAACTGGGTGTTTGGCGAGGCGGCCTGCCGCGTCATCACCGCCTGTTTCTACGGCAATGTCTACTGCTCTGCCCACACCATTGCGTGCATCAGCCTTAAGCGCTACCTGGCCGTTGTGAGGCCCTTCCTCTACAGTCGGCTGCCCAAGAAGGCCTGGGCGCTGGGGGCAAGCCTGGGTGTGTGGGGCCTGTTTGGAGCAGCTGTGGTACCAGAGCTCCTGGTGAGGCAGAGCTTCCTGCTGCCCCGTATGGGCCTCATCACCTGCCATGACATACTGCCCCTGGAGGAGGACTCCCATGCCCTGCTGGTTCCCTACAGGCTGGCACTGGTCTGTTTAGGGTTCCTTGTGCCATTTGTGACCTGTGTCTGGACCCATGTGGCGGTGGTGTGGCACCTGGGTCGCTCAGGCCTCGACTGGACACCTTTCATCAGGGTCAGTACACTGGTCTTCCTCATCTTCACTGTGTGTTTCGCTCCCAGTGGCATCCTCCATATTGCCCACTATGTGAGGCTGTCCACAAGTGGAGAGGACGGGATGTATGTGTACTCCAGTGCTGCAGTGTGTCTGTGCTGCTTCCACAGCTGTCTGGACCCCTTCCTGTGTGTGCTCATGTCCAGGACAACCGCCTCCAGACTACGCTTCGCCAACTCAGAGACCTGCTGTTCTGGTGTAGAGACGCTGTGTGTGTGTGTCCCCACTGTACCTTCCCCCAGGACTACCATTGTCAGAGCGCAGTGGGGGAGCCCAGAGAGGGTACAAGCAAACTACTGAATATAAATAGGCAGGGAAGCTGTTGGAACAATATGCTGTAAAGATGTGAACAGGGAACAGTTCTTCTTGTAATCAGAACACAACATGGGGGAGTTCTCATAGCCCGCCAGCAAAAAAAGGCTCCATTTACATGTTGCTTATTATGGTTGAATACTTTCCCGGTATTTTACAAATGTTCCATCCTGAAAATAAATCATTTTCTCCCGGGTAACCCGGTATTTCCTGCCAAAACCTGAAGTGTCATTCAAAAGCATTATAAAGCCTGATGAGCCATATATTAAATACATTTTATGAGCCCCACATTAACAACATTTAATGAGCCCAAGCCCAAAAAAGCCCAAATGATTGTGCCGTTATACAATACATATACTATATGATGTAAGCCCATAGATGTAGCTCGCTATATGCTCTCTTGGGTAAATAAATGAAATAGCTCCAGTAGGCTAATATTTCTGAGTGTGAACTGTATTACTGTACTGTATTATATGCACTGGAATTATGCACATCGTTCAAAACACGATAAAGCAGCAGAGAACATGCGATTCTGGTGCAGCACATGTGGCCTACAAAGTTACAAGTATAGGCTAGTGAATTTGATTTTAATTTTGAAATATAATACGGCCTATTTGTATAATTAGTAGAGGCTGATGCATAAACACTACTGTTCAAAAGTTTGGGGTCACTTAGAAATGTCCTTGTTTTCGAAAGAAAAGCTAATTTTTTGTCCATTAAAATAACATCAAATTGATCAGAAATACAGTGTAGACATTGTTAATGTTATAAATGGCTATTGTAGCTGGAAATGGCTGATTTTTAATGGAATATCTACATAGGCGTACAGAGGCCCATTATCAGCAACCATCAGTCCTGGGTTCCAATGGCACGTTGTGCTTGCTAACCCAAGTTTATCATTTTAAAAGGCTAATTGATCATTAGAAAACCCTTTTGTAATTATGTTAGCACAGCTGAAAACTGTTGTGCTGATTAAAGAAGCAATACAACTGGCCTTCTTGAGACTAGTTGAATATCTGGAGCATCAGCAATTGTGGGTTCGATTACAGGCTCAAAATGGACAGAAACAAAACTTTTTTCTGAAACTCATCAGTCTATTCTTGTTCTGAGAAATGAAGGCTATTCTATGCGAGAAATTGCCAAGAAACTGAAGATCTCATACAACGCTGTGTACTACTCCCTTCACAGAACAGCACAAACTGTCTCTAACCAGAATAGAAAGAGGAGTGGGAGGCCCCGGTGCACAACTGAGCAAGAGGACAAATACATTAGAATGTCTAGTTTGAGAAACTGGCAGCTTCATTAAATAGTACCCGCAAAACACCAGTCTCAACGTCAACAGTGAAGAGGCGACTCCGGGATGCTGACCTTTTAGGCAGAGTTGCAAAGACAAAGCCATAACTCAGACTGGCCAATAAAAATAAAAGATTAAGATGGGCAGTCTGAGATATGACTTTGCCTACATAATTGCAAAAGGGTTTTCTAATGATCAATTAGCCTTTTAAAATGATAAACTTGGATTAGCAAACACAACGTGCCGTTGGAACACAGGACTGTTGGTTGCTGATAATGGGCCTCTGTACGCCTATGTAGATATTCCTTTTTTTTTTTTTTATCAGCCGTTTCCAGCTACAATAGCCATTTACAACATTAACAATGTCTACACTTTATTTCTGATCAATTTGATGTTATTTTAAATGGACAAAAAAATTGCTTTTCTTTCAAAAACAAGGACATTTCTAAGTGACCCCAAACTTTTGAACGGTAGTGTATACCTTTCATAATATTTCCCCTAATGTTATTAGCCTACGTGCTCTTTCGCTCTCTATTGTTGCTTCATTCCTTCCTCACTTTCAACAGTTAAATGAAATACGTTTTGTTGTCCTTATCTTCATCATTCTAATGACATCCTTGAATAATATAGAACTAGAGTTAAATGCAAAAGGATTTCACTTCTCTTCACGAAGATTGAATGGTTAAATAACTGCTATAGCCTACCGCCATCACGCGTTCGCTCTTCTTTCAAACTACCCGTGAGTTTTATTGGCTGCTGTATTTAACATTCAGCAAAAAAGAGCTTGCGTCCCTCTTCGAATAGTCTATTGGTATAAGAAATGCAAAATTTTTTATAATGTCCAGCAAGCTATTCTAGTCTAGCTTTTCCTGCATGGGAATCCATGAGCTAATGAGCGTTTTTTTAAGGAGAGGCCAGCGGAGCACAGGTGCTTGCGTATTGCGCAAGAGACAGAGGCTATAAATTAGAAGCTTATTATGCATAATCCATCCTTAATAGGCTAAATATAAGGCTAAAACTGCATTGAATGTATTACCTGAAAGAGGTAGGCTAGGACATATATATAGGGCTATATATCAATCTAGAACAGGATAATCTATTTTGGATTACATTTAAATGGAGTTGATGGAGAGAGAGAAAGACTGCGAAAGAATGCTCTTGCGTGCACCGATTTAAAGCAACAATATTCAAGTGATAGGCTGTTTTAAAACTCTGCAGCTGCAATAAAAATCAAATAATCTTTACAATTAAAAAACAAGGTGACCCCCGAAAGCCAGATGGAGATGGGTAAATTAGAGGGGCATTCTGTCTTTATATTACTGTAGCATAGGTTATGCTGCAGCAAATGTAGGCCTACATGTCACAAGAAAAAAAGTTCCCATACTGAGATGATAGGTCTACATGCATTGTGAACTGCGCTCCATACTGAGATGGGCTGTCTGTCCCCACCCTGAGCGTTGATTCATCATGCACAGGCTGTAGAGAAGCCAGATTTAGACATTGCATATAATTTAACAGTTCCATTTCACGCCATGCTGTTCATATAAATAATTTATTATAATTTACCGGTTTCTCGCAGTTATTTATCCCGGGAAAAGGGAGTGGTTTTGGGCGGGAAATCGTGGTAAACGGGTTCCCGCCATTCGACCCTATTGCTTATGACTGACTGCATTTCACACTACTTCTGGATTTTAAGGCTCGTATGAATGTCCTGCTTAATATAATGTTTGTGTCATCGTCGCAAATCAACTGCATTATACTTAAAAACACTTCAACCAGTAAAATGGCTCTTTGGCTAGCTTTGGTACAGTCTATGTCAATGAGCATTAGTATTCTAGCTAACAACTGCTGCAATCAAAATAGGTATTTTGCAACGATCACAACCAAATATAATTTTAGCGACCATTTAAGCAATAATCAAAACAACATTGTAAGCGTATAAGAACCCCAAAAAAGTATTTTTGTTTAGAAGTAACAACTCTGTAAATCTAGGCTAAATTGAATGCCGGCAGATGGCCAACGGCATTTGTTTTCAGCATGGTGGCCGTTGTACTTGTTTATGACGTGACTGGCGACTGAGAATTGTGGTCAGGGAGAAATCCAAAACAGGCTAATTGGAATGAATGGCAATATTTGTATCTGTATTTATTAAGGAGCCCCATTCCTGGGGTCCAGCAACATTAAGGCAGTTATATGCAATTAAACATATTACATTACATATAACTTTTCACAACACATGAAGTGTATACCCTCAGGCCACTACTCTACTACCACATACCTACAAATCAAAATCCATGTGTGTGTGTGTGTGTAGAGTGCGTGTGTTAGCATGTGTATGCGTGTGTTTGTGCCTGTGTCTGTGTGTCTCTTCACAGTCCCCGCTGTTCCATAATGTGTATTTTTATCTGTTTTTTTACATCTGATTCTACTGCTTGCATCAGTTACCTGATGTGGAATAGAGTTCCATGTAGCCATGGCTCTATGTAGTTCTGCGCCTCCCATAGTCTGTTCTGGACTTGGGGATTGTGAAGAGACCTCTGGTGGCATGTCCTGTGGAGTATGCAAGGGTGTCCGAGCTGTGTGCTAGTAGTTTAAAAACAGACAGCTCGGTGCATTCAGAATGTCAATACTTCTCATAAAAACAATTAGTGATGAAGTCCATCTCTCCTATCCTTTGAGCCATGAGAGATTGACATGCACATTATTAATGTTAGCTCTCCGTGTACATTTAAGGGCTAGCCGTGCTGCCCTGTTCTGAGCCAATTGTAATTTTTCTAAGTCCCTTTTTGTGGCACCTGACCACATGAATGGACAGTAGACCAGGTGCAACCAAACTAGGGCCTGTAGGACCTGCCTTGTTGATAGTGTTGTTAAGAAGGCAGAGCAGCGCGTTATTATGGACAGACTTCTCACCATCTTAGCTACTGTTGCATCAACATGTTTTGACCATGACAGTTTACAATCCAGGGTTACTCCAAGCAGTTTAGTCACCTCAACTTGCTACAGTGGGGAAAAAAAGTATTTAGTCAGCCACCAATTATGCAAGTTCTCCCACTTAAACAGATGAGAGAGGCCTGTAATTTTCATCATAGGTACACGTCAACTATGACAAAATGAGAAAAAATAAATGAGAAAAAATAATCCAGACAATCACATTATAGGATTTTTTATGAATTTATTTGCAAATTGTGGTGGAAAATAAGTATTTGGTCAATAACAAAAGTTTCTCAATACTTTGTTATATACCCTTTGTTGGCAATGACACAGGTCAAACGTTTTCTGTAATCTTCACACACTGTTGCTGGTATTTTGGCCCATTCCTCCATGCAGATCTCCTCTAGAGCAGTGATGTTTTGGGGCTGTCGCTGGGCAACACGGACTTTCAACTCCCTCCAAAGATTTTCTATGGGGTTGAGATCTGGAGACTAATTAGGCCACTCCAGGACCTTGAAATGCTTCTTACGAAGCCACTCCTTCGTTGCCCGGGCGGTGTGTTTGGGATCATTGTCATGCTGAAAGACCCAGCCACGTTTCATCTTCAATGCCCTTGCTGATGGAAGGAGGTTTTCACTCAAAATCTCACGATACATGGCCCCATTCATTCTTTCCTTTACACGGATCAGTCGTCCTGGTCCCTTTGCAGAAAAACAGCCCCAAAGCATGATGTTTCCACCCCCATGCTTCACAGTAGGTATGGTGTTCTTTGGATGCAACTCAACATTCTTTGTCCTCCAAACACGACGAGTTGAGTTTTTACCAAAAAGTTATATTTTGGTTTCATCTGACATTCTCCCAATCCTCTTCTGGATCATCCAAATGCACTCTAGCAAACTTCAGACGGGCCTGGACATGTACTGGCTTAAGCAGGGGGACACGTCTGGCATTGCAGGATTTGAGTCCCTGGCGGCGTAGTGTGTTACTGATGGTAGGCTTTGTTACTTTGGTCCCAGCTCTCTGCAGGTCATTCACAAGGTCCCCCCGTGTGGTTCTGGGATTTTTGCTCACCGTTCTTGTGATCATTTTGACCCCACGGGGTGAGATCTTGCGTGGAGCCCCAGATCGAGGGAGATTATCAGTGGTCTTATATGTCTTCCATTTCCTAATAATTGCTCCCACAGTTGATTTCTTCAAACCAAGCTGCTTACCTATTGCAGATTCAGTCTTCCCAGCCTGGTGCAGGTCTACAATTTTGTTTCTGGTGTCCTTTGACAGCTCTTTGGTCTTGGCCATAGTGGAGTTTGGAGTGTGACTGTTTGAGGTTGTGGACAGGTGTCTTTTATACTGATAACAAGTTCAAACAGGTGCCATTAATACAGGTAACGAGTGGAGGACAGAGGAGCCTCTTAAAGAAGAAGTTACAGGTCTGTGAGAGTCAGAAATCTTGCTTGTTTGTAGGTGACCAAATACTTATTTTCCACCATAATTTGCAAATAAATTCATTAAAAATCCTACAATGTGTTTTCTGGATTTTTTTCTCTCTCAATTTGTCTGTCATAGTTGACGTGTACCTATGATGAAAATTACAGGCCTCTCATCTTTTTAAGTGGGAGAACTTGCACAATTGGTGGCTGACTAAATACTTTTTTTCCCCACTGTACATTTCCATATTATTCATTACAAGATTTAGTTACATTTTACATTTAGCAGACGCTCTTATCCAGAGCGACTTACAGTTAGTGAATACAATTTTTTCATTTTTTTTTTTATACTGGCCCCCCATGGGACTCGAACCCACAACCCTGGCGTTGCAAACGCCATGCTCTATCAACTGAGCTACATCCCTGCCGGCCATTCCCTCCCCTAACCTGGACGACGCTGGGCCAATTGTGCGCCGCCCATGAGTCTCCCGGTCGCGGCCGGCTGCGACAGAGCCTGGATTCGAACCAGGATCTCTAGTGGCACAGTTAGCACTGCGATGCAGTGCCTTAGACCACTGCGCCACTCAGGAGACAAAGTTGAGGTTTAGGGTTTAGTGAATGATTTGTCCCAAATACAATGCTTTTAGTTTTTGAAATATTTGGGAATAACTTATTTCTTGCCACCCATTCTGTACAGTACAGGCATAGGTTACACATTTTCTGCTTTTACTTATACAGGGGGGAAAAAGTCAGGCACATGTTATCAGAAATTGTGCAATAGAATTGTCAATCTAAAATATTTTCATATAATCATAAACAGTTTCCACAGGTTTTATACCTATTTTCTGTATAAATAGCCTCTAAAATCTATGTAAACAGTTTTTTTCTTTCTTGGAAAGTGTTATAATATGATACAGTACTTGTTGCATTAACAACTTGTCTAAGTCCTATCATCAACTGATTTCAGCCAGTGTATGGCTGTGGATTGACTGCATTGTTTGTATGGAATGTTGGCAAAGAATCATTACACTTAAAATGTCTGGCTAGCTAGCTAACAAACATACTGTGCAGATAATCTTGAAAATCATACACAATATCTTATCACAGCACTGGCTGACCGATGGCTTACCAAAATGGCTGACCATTTATACCTTCATAGAAGGTTCATGTCCATTCTAGTATTGATGGTTTAATGTGTGTACTTTATCAGCAAGGATGTCCTGAAAAGCCAGCTGACGTCAACAGTGATGACAAAAACAATTCTCCCAGAGGATGTTCAGAAACCAGACAGTGTTGGAGCCAAAAAGGACATGATTACCTTCATGTACTGTTATGTCTTGTTCACAATGCCAACTTGTAAATAACACCCTTCCAATACAAATGAAGTGTATTCATGTAGGCCTATTCCCATACATTCATTTGTTAGTTAATTCCCATTTTACTGAGTATTAAACATTTTCCACATTGATAGATGTAGACTTCACATAGAAGGAGCAGGGTTTAGATAAAGGTGAGGGCAGGTTCATACCTGTGCTCCAGACAGACCTGTTTCAGCATGCTCCCATTAATCACTGACCTTCTCATTCATGTCCCAGGCACTCTCCCTCCCGCTTATTAAGTCTAGGTTACAGATCTAGTGTGCGTCCCAAATGGCACCATATTCCCTATATAGTGCACTACTTTTGACCAGCGCACTGGGCGCTGGTCAAAAGTAATACACTATATAGCGAATAGGGCTACCTAGATCTGTAAGATCTGATCAACAGCTGTGATCCCAAGCCTCTGAGTAGCACTCTGTCCATGAAATGTATGAAGATGAAGGCTTCTCTGCTCTTGAGGGAATATACACTGAGTGTACAAAACATTAGGAACACCTTCCTAATATTGAGTTGCACCCTCTTTTGCCATCAGAACAGCCTCAGTTCGTCAGGGCATGGATTCTACAAGGTGTCGAAAGTGTTCCACAGGAATGCTGGCCCATGTTGACTCCAATGCTTTCCACAGTTGTGTCAAGTTGGTTGGATGTCCTTTGGGTGATGGACCATTCTTGATACATGGAAAACTGTTGAGCTTGAAAAACCCAGCAGCATTGCAGTTCTTGACACATAAACCGGTGAGCCTGGCACCTACTATCATACCCCATTCAAAGGCACTTAAATATTTTGTCTTGCCCATTCACCCTCTGAGTGGCACACATACACAATCCATGTTTTGTACACTCAGTGTATATATGCTCTCATAATGGCTGGCAATACAATACCTTGCAGATGAGTAGCTTGGTATTCTGCAGGACGTCGTGGTAGTGTTTGGCTGTGGCTGGGTTGACTCCCTGCAGTTTGGCCGTGGGCAGGAGCAGGGCAGAGAGGGTCTGGTTAGGGTCACCAGAGCTCAGTGCCTCGTTGATCTCAGATATAGCAATAATACCTAGAGGGGGGATGAGACAGACAGCACATATAGTGACACCGACAGTCAGGGGAGCAGCAGGTGAACAATACTAATGCCACTGAACTCAGTACTACTTCATCATGTACATTTCAGATTTAGAGTGTGTGGATTTATTTATTCGAGACTGCAGACTATTCTACCCGCCTTAGAGAAATGGTTGGACTTGGCACCCTATCCCCTATGGGCCCTGGTCAAAATAGTGCACTAAATAGGGAATAGGTTTGGATTTGGGATGCACCCAGTGTTGAAACAGTTAGAGGTTGTGACCTACGCTCGTGTTCCTCGTGCACCTGCAGGTTGACCGTGTCGATAGTCTTCTGAACATCATTCCAGGTGAGGAACTCCAGCCAGCGGGACAGACTGTCGGCTCTGAGGCTGATCAGAGTGTCTGCGTACCTGAGAGACAGGGGGAGAGAGGAAGAAGGGAAAAGAGGAAGAGAGGGAAGAGGAGAGAGCGAGAGGGGGGAGGGGAAAGGGGGAGAGGAGAAAGGGAGAAGAGAGAGGGGGAAGGCCAGGGGAGGTTACACATCAGGCAGAAAGACAGTTCTAGGTGTTATCTGTGTGCAACTGTGGTGAGCTGTGGAGAGAGTTTCCACTAGAGGGACAAAAGGGTAGATGGTTGTGGGGTTACCTGTGATATGACAGATAGTTGTGGTGTTAGCTACCTGTGCAGGTTGTGGTGTTAGCTACCTGTGCAGGTTGTCATGGTCCATGTTGCTGAAGCCCAGAGGGGAGTCAGTCAGCTGCTCAGTGACAGCCTGGGGGTCCTTGGTGTCCAGGACCTCGTTAAGCACGGCCACCGCAGACAGCATCTCCACCGCAACAGACAGCTCCTCATGCCCCAGGCCTGCCTGTTAGATACAACCAGACAGAGATTAGTGATCATATACTGGACATACAACCAGACACACACAACTGTCTGCCCACTGGCCAACCTAGCTAGGGGAAACTTGCACTACTTTGGTCTGACAACCAGCACCCACTCACAACTGTACAATATTATATTGTAGCTTAAAATAAGGAAAGTGTAATGTGTGTGTGTCACCTTTGCCCCCTGTAACTGCAGGCTGAACAGTTCGGTCTGGTAGAGGTTGGCAGCGGTATGGTAGACTATGGGGAGCTGGGCCTCTGGGTTCATCAGCTCCTCTATAGTCTCTGCTGCTACACCATGACGAATGGCCGAGTTGATCGCTGTAATGGCCTCCAGTTCTGCGTAGCAAAAATATCAAACACTGAACCTAGAAACACTGGGGAATATTACAAAAGGAGAGTGATGGATGGTGAGGGGTGCTTACTTAGTTTCTCTGCCTCAGCAAAGTCGTTACAGGATATGACCACCCTCTGAATCTCCTCCCTCTCCAGCATCACTGCACCTCCAGTGTCCTGAGGTCCACGGAGAAAGTGTTTGGGTGACAAGTTCAACTCAATAGAAAAAATCTGGGTTCTGTAACACTAATGCAACTTGAAGCAATGAATTAAGACCGCCATCTTACGCTCTTAAAGGCAAAAACACAGTGTATAGGCATTCTCATTTATTTTATGAGATACCTCATCTCCCCTACTAGGGCTGTTACGGTGACCGTATTACAGCCACACCAGCGGTCACGAGCCATGATGTAGTCAAATTCCACATGTCCGTTTAGTCACGATAACTAGGCTTCTCCAAGCTCTGAGGCTGATGATGGTCATTAGTAGCCTACCAAACTTGCTAACTGCCTGGTACTCAGCACTCTATTGTCCCTCTAATCACTCTGACATCAATGCAAATGTAATCGAAAATCAAATCAAACACTTCATGAGAGCCCATGAGGTCATGTTGCGCAACATTTCTATAGGCTATGCAATTGCGTGAGAAAACAGAGTTTTGATGGCCACTATTTAAAAGAGGAGGATCCCATCAGCTTTCTATAGGCTAGGCCTACTATATTTATTTTTCAACTTTCCTAATATTAAGCACATTGCTTCGCTTTACAACAGGAGTATAGCCTACCTTACTGGTATGAAAATGAACCATGGGGAAAAGCGTCCTCCATTCACTATTTAAGTGCATAGATTACATGTATTTTTTTCCCCGCCCCTGTTCCGAGACAGGTGCATGATTATAGTCCATTCAAAATCAAAACTAATTTCACACATATTCTAGATAATATATGTAAAGACAAGATTAAATCAAGAATAGTCTGATGGGTGACAATACTAATATATCATTCCAAGTGATAGGCTACCACTTGTGAATGATGCCCAGCTTGTGTGCAGTAAGGTCAGTAACAGCGCATGCATTTTTTTGCGACTTTTTCAAAATACTTTTTTTTTTTACACCTCATGTAGCCTAGTCCATAGGCCTATATGTTTTGATAAGGGTTGTATCACAACGAAAGTAGACAAATAACTTCTTAAAATTAAGCACATTAATCTGCTTTACAACCGGTGTAGAGTCTAACTGGCATACATAAGCGGGGCGTGAGTTTCAAGTTTGGGGAAGATAATTTTCCCCATAAAAATTAACCTTTATAATAAAGCATTACAAGCATAATCGCATTTACAGTCCCTTATGAGAATGGTATTTTCCCACTAATTGATTGCATTTTAGAACATTTGCGCTTATAGCCTACTGCCGTGTGCGCATTGCTGCACTTATAATGTGAAGAAATAGCCGAATAGTTTATCAACATTTTAAGCTCAACGTTCTGATCAGCCTCAATGCTAACTAACTGTAAGTCGCTCTGGATAAGAGCGTCTGCGAAATGATTAAAAATGTAAAATGTAAATGCTTTTAAAAGGTTTTTTGATGCGAGTGGTTGTATTAATTTGGGATCTATCGCATCCCACAACTGTCCCCGATGTGTCGGTCTTCACTTGTAGCCTACTTCGGAGCTGAGATGCCTGTGAGAAGGAACCGATCACGTGACGGGCATTGGCTAATAAGAATTGAGATATCTGAGAGAGCCATATGAGTGAGAGGTGCTTCGGAGCACGCAGCCGGGAGAAGGGAATCATAATGATTATATTCAGGCCAAGGGCACAGCGGCCACTGGCCGCAAAAGGCATGGATTTTCTAGGGGGCATTACGGCCAAACAAGAGGGATGTCACCGGAAAATTCTAGCCATTATCAAGTGCTTGTCAAATTGTGAATGATAGATGAAGTGTGTGCAGCCTGCGCAAGAAACAAAGCAGAGCTCATGCCTTTCATGCTACTTTTTTCAAATCATCATTAGAGTTGCATCATGCAGCCTTAGAATGTATTAAAAATCAAAACATATAGCCCAATGTTTGTATCACAACTAAAGTTGTATAAATAACTCTAAATTAAGCATATAGGAGGACCTGTTTTTTGTTAACCGCTCAACACAGAATTGCCGCATGTACGCACTCCCTCAGAAACTGTTTGGAGAAAACATCCTTTTCTCTTTTATTCAGCTATGTTCAATTGTATTCTTCATACTATAAAATAATATAAAATAATGCCATGGAATTCTAAGCAAATCTTGTCTGCTAAATGAACTAGTGTAAGCCCACAGCCATAGCCAACCTACTACATTTTACATTTACATTTTAGTCATTTAGCAGACGCTCTTATCCAGAGCGACTTACAGTTAGTGAATGCATACATGTTTTTTTTTGTTTTTTTCCCCATACTGGCCCCCCGTGGGAAACAAACCCACATCCCTGCCGGCCAAACCCTCCCCTACCTTGGACGACGCTGGACCAATTGTGCGCCGCCCATGGGTCTCCCGGTCGCGGCCGGCTGCGACAGAGCCTGGACTCGAACCAGGATCTCTAGTGGCACAGCTAGCACGGCGATGCAATGCCTTAGACCACTGCGCCACTCTACTAGACGTGCTTCCACCATTTGACCACTGGCCTTACTGACCCGAGACTTGACTTGGCAGTAGGAGGTGAAGTGCTCCAGGTACCAGTGAGAGTTGGCCTCCTGGACCCCCAGCAGCCCCAGGGCCAGCACCTTGAGCCCAACTAGCAGAGCAGCCTCGTCCTGGGCAGAGATGGCCTGGTTCACCTGCTGCACCGCTCCCTGGGCTGGAGAGACAGACAGGAGGGACCAGGGGTTGGATGGAGACAGACACGGGACACATCCCAAATAAATCAACCCTCAGCCACTACCTTTAGACAAGGGGTGCCCAACCTTTTTTGACATGAGATTTCAAACTGGCTGTGGAAAAGGTAGAAGATCTACCAGTCACATCCTGAAGGCCTATCCTAGATGTTCAGAACACAACTTATTGAGAAAATAAGACAGGGACCGTAGTTACTGTTAACAAGGTCGACGCAGCTCTGGATCTCCTGCTGGGTCAGCAGCTCCTCATAAACATCTCTCTCCTCTGTGGCTATGGACGAGCACTGAGCAGGGAGACAAGAGAAAAAGCATTGTGTTAGATGGACTATAAACATACATTCTCAAGGTTTTTACATTTTGTGCATACTGAAACCACAGGAGGCTGCTGAGGGGAGAACAGCTCATAATAATGACTGGAATGGAGTGAATGGTATCAAACACATGGAAACCATGTCTTTGATGTGTTCGATACAATTCCATGGATTCCATTCCAGTCATTACTATGAGCCCGTCCTCCCCAATGAAGGTGCCACCGGCCACCTGTGATTGAAACTAAACACACTGTCATGCTCAAATTGTTGACAATCTGGCCATCATATTAACTTTAGATTTAAGATCACGACTTTGCTGAAATAATTTGTAATTTAACACAGCGGGTCATATTTACACAGAGTTAGTGAGGAGTATGGGAGGAGAGATGCTAGTTGGTGTGGGAAGACTAGTGTTGTAGTGGGAGTTCAGCTTATGCTGCAGCCACTGGAATGTCATGGCAAGGGCTGCTGAGTGTTTCAGGTGGTATTCACTGCAGACAAGACTCCTACAGTATGTACTAACTCTCAATACCTCTTTAGGTTCAGAACAGGATCAAGTTGCTGATCCAAGGTCAGTTTTGAAACTTCTACCCGGACTCAGGACCCATAGGTCTCTGATCAAAAGCAGTGCTCTACAAAAGGGAATAGGATGCCATTTCAGTGGAAAGAGCAACATCAGGGAGGGTCTGGGAGTTCCTCACCCTGCCTGAGGCCTGGAGCTCCTTGCTGGCCTTGGCCCGGCTCAGAGTGTCCTGGTAGTCCTGGGCCAGCTCTTCCCCAGTGTTCCTCAGCATAGCGTTGGGGTTCCTCAATGACCCCATGGTCACAGCCGCCTCACCCTTATCCACCGCCTCATTGATGGCAAACACAGCAGCGTGCACTTGGGAGGGACACCAGCAAGAATGAGTACCACTCAGCAGTAAACATGTCTGTCTGTCTGTCTGTCTATCTATGAGAGGCCAGACTTTTGTTATAGCCCAGCACTAACACACCTGATTCAACTAATCTGCTAATCATCAATGGCTGGATTAGTTGAATCTGGTGTTTTAGTGCTGGGCTGGAGCCAAACCCTGGACACCCTATGGGTCTCTCCAGGATAAGGATAGAAGACAGAGTTAATCCAGTGGATGGAACAGTGTACTGTACTACTCACAGGTTGCCTCGTCCACCGAGAGCTCGTTGGCCAGGATGCCTCCTATCTTGCTGAAGGTTGGCATCTGGATGCCGTACTTCTCCAGCTCACTCCGCATGTTACTGATCTCCTCCTCTGTGGGACAGACAGGAACACATTACAAGCACACTGGCACAGCAGGAAACCTCGACACCCCTAGGAGAGGGACCTGCTTATTCACTGGCAACTTATAGATGCTTTGGAAAAATTGCAAAACAATAAGTTGTTTTAGCAAGCTGGTATTCACAGTATGGATTGTCGTCAATACATGACTTATGCTTGCATGACTGGCATATGCATCTGTCATATTAGCCTACAGTGCTTTGATATTGTCCACCTTTTCATATAACATACACTGAGTGTACAAAACATTAGGAACAGCTGCCCTTTCCATGACATAGACTGACCAGGTGAAAGCTATGATCCCTTATTGATGTCACCTGTTAAATCCACTTCAATCAGTACAGATTAAGGGGAGGAGACAGGTTAAAGAAGGATTTTTAAGCCTAGAGATAATTGAGACATGGATTGTGTATGTGTGCCATTCAGAGGGGAATGGGCAAGACAAAAGATTTAAGTGCCTTTGAACGGGGTATGGTAGTAGGTGCCAGGTGCACAGGTTTGAGTGTCAAGAACAGCAACGCTGCTGGGTTTTTCACGCTTAACAGTTTCCTGTGTGTATCAAGAATGGTTCACCACCCAAAGGACATCCAGCCAACTTGACAACTATGGGAAGCATTGGAGTCAACATGGGCCAGAATCCCTGTGGAAAGCTTTCGACACCTCGTAGAGTCTATGCCCTGACGAATTGAGACTGTTCTGAGGGCAAAACGGGGTGCAACTCAATATTAGGAAGGTGTTCCTAATGTTTTGTACACTCAGTGTATCTCTCCTTCTCTGTATACACATACACCCGGTATTGTTTTAATCCTCGTCGGTGAAATGTGCACTTAATTTTTTATGGCGTTGAAGTGAATTACTTCAGTCAGTGATAGCAATCGATAAAGGTTAAAGTGGTTTATTATGAGTAAGTGTTATGTTGCAGATATTCATCCAGATAAGACATGTGGTTGGTCCTTCCCACTTCACTCATATCAACCACAGTATATCATACTGATCTCCACAGTGCTTATCGAATTGAACACGCAGCTAGGTGCGAGTGATGACATTCTGTTTCAATCAAAGCCAAACAAGAGCACCAATTATCTGTCATTACCACCCCCCGGGAGGCTCTAATCACACACACTTCCGCAAGCATGTCTTCATGTTTTCCTTAAGTTTCAAAGAGAGGTAGTAATTACTACAGCAGTTCCTCCTTCACTACAACGATGTATGTTAGTGTTCATTCTGGAGCAGGAAGCTCATTATACTGTAGAACCACTACACACTAGTTTCAAGTTGTATTAGTCGTATGTACGGGATACACATGGTATACACTGTCCAACGAAATGCTTACTTGCAAGTTCCTACAGCAATTGTTCCTATGGGTTCAAGCACCCAGCATTCAATCAAAACCTGGCTGGTGCCAGATAGAGAAGAACACTATGTGTTGATTTAAAGTACAGGGTGAACTCAAGCTATCACTCTTATGAGATCTCTAATTATCATGCTGGAATAGAAGAGCTGGTGGATCAAATGCTACTGTAGCCTTGTAAAACACTAGTATATCCTGGTAAAACGCTACGGTAAAATGCTACTGTAGCCTTGTAAAACACTAGTATATCCTGGTAAAACGCTACGGTAAAATGCTACTGTAGCCTTGTAAAACACTAGTATATCCTGGTAAAACGCTACGGTAAAATGCTACTGTAGCCTTGTAAAACACTAGTATATCCTGGTAAAACGCTACGGTAAAATGCTACTGTAGCCTGGTCTTTCTTACCTGTGAAGGCCACTTTCCCCAGCAGGTCCTGGATCTGTGGTGCAATGCCCAGTTTGTACAGGTATAAGCTGGAATAAAACACAAGGTTATGTTACAGAGCTACTTCTAGTCAGGTTTTGCGTCAAATATCCTGGAGAATAACTCCCTGGGGTCGAGGGATGGAAAGGTATGAAGCTCTCAGAACTTTAACCTAGATTGAATGGTTAGGAAGAAAGCGTACTAAAGTGGTGGATAAGATGTGGCTATGTTTATTCAACAACTCAGAGGCTGGGGAAACATAATTTACTAACATCTGCATCTATACATATGCATCTATCCACACTTTTCCCGAGCTTGAATACTTTAGAAATGCATCTTTCCTTCCTCTTGTCCTTGGGTCAGCAAGGGATCCACCATATTGCTTTCACCTATGAAAGCATGTCAGTCTGATAAGAGACGACTTGAAGTGAGGAAGGAAGGATGCGTCCCAAGGGGAACTTGAAACATCCATCTGCTCCAGATTGAGCTAGGAGAGTCGGCCCAATAAACTGCAATGCACCCTTTTCCCCACAGGGGGGAAATGTGTGCTCAGAGAAAGCAGCAGTCAGAATCCTGACACGCCAACTGCACTGACTGTACTGAGTCAGTTTCAGTGAAACAAACAGGTGGCTGGAAACTGCATTAAACTTTCATCTGCCCGCAGGTTCCTGATAAGTGGGCATGAATGATAGATTGGGCTACAGGGGTACGGGTGTCTTCCTGAGGGGTTTAGAGTCTGCTAAGACAGAGGGAAGGCCAAAGGTTTATTATGTCGTTTCCATTCTATTGTGTTGCCTTTCTATTTTTCCACTGTACTGAATTCTCAACAAAGGCCCACTAGCCCAGTGTGTCTACTTCTCCTCAGAGCTAGAGTTTATTCCCTGCCCTGGCTCCCAATGGGGGTTAGACCAGCCTGCCAGGAAGGAAGAGCACGTGTGTGTGCACACAGGCAGGGAAGGAAGCCTGCCCTCATGGGCCCTGACCAAACAGCTCAAAGAGAAAAAACAAGCCAACTAGCTAACGTATTCACTCCAATTTTCTGCCACATTCAGATGGATATACGAGCAGTGCTTGACTTGGGCAGGAGCTCAGCGGAACTGAATAGCGGCACCGTAAATGTTCTACTGCTTGAGTTTGTGCACTTCATAAAATATTGGCTAAAAGTATTGTGGAGTTCCTGCACCTAAACAGTAACGACACCCAAAATGATACCAGCACCTATTTCAGTCCAAGTCAAGCACTGTATACATTACAAACGACTCCTCTCTGTATACATGACAGTGTACGTGTACTGTATACATGACAGTCAATGAAACCAGTCAGTAAAAAACCACCTACTAATAGTGACACCATTGACTTCACACAATGACAAAGTGTCACTACAGAGCTGTTACTTCTACTAGCACCACCACTACCATGCTATGACAGCAGCTTTGAGGTGAGACTGGAGACTGACTGTGTCCTATGGGCCCTGGTCAAAAGTAGTGCACTAAATAGGGAAAGGGTGCCATTTGGGATGCAACCTCAATATAGGCTGGCCTGTCTTATAGGCCAGTGTTTACCAACCAGGAGTACTTCGACCCCTGGGGGTACTTGGCCTATCCACAGGGGATACTTGAGATTACTCATGAGACCATAGGCTTACTGGTCAAATGCACATCAGGTAACTCCGGGCAGAGCAAAATGTACTTGGTGGTACAGTAACTGAAAAAGGTTGGGAAGGCTGTTTATTTTCTAAAGATGTTAACAGCGGTGTGTCTACTACATTATGCAGTTATATCAGTTATTCAGTGTTCAAAAGCATTGGACAGAGAGCCGTTACAGTATGTTGCTGGACCTTGGCCCTCTGTCAAACCTGTGGGATGTTTATGATAGCACAGTGCATAATCAGGACATGAATCAATCATGACCTTTGAAAAAAGAGCAGGAGTTAGAGAGGGCTGTGTGAGTGTGACTGATGGGGTTTTCTACAACCGTTAACACACTTTCAGCCATGAATAAAGTTAATAGTTATGCCTCTTAGAATAATAATCTAAGGAGTGTGGTGCCAGAAAAATAACCTCTCACTCAACGTCAACAAAACAAAGGAGCTAATCGTGGACTTCAGGAAACAGCAAAGGGAGCAACCACCTATCCACATCGACAAAATATTGTACAATCCAGGTGTGCAAAACTCTTAGAAACTTACCCAGAAAGACTCACAGCTGTAATCACTGACAAAGGTCAGTCTAACATGTATTGACTGAGGGGGTTGAATACTTAAGTAATCAAGATAGTGTTTTATTTTTCATATATTTTTATCAAATGTTCGAATTTTTCTTTGCCACTAGAGTATTTAGTGTAAATCGTTGACCAAAAATACAATTAAATCAATTTTAATCCCACCTTTGTAAAACAACAAAATGTTGAAAAGGTCAAGGGGTGTAAATACTTTGAAGACACTGTATAGGCTATAATGTGTGAACCTGTCATAACAACATTATATAGGCTATAATGTGTGAACCTGTCATAACAACGTTATATAGGCTATAACGTGTGAACCTGTCATAACAACATTATATAGGCTATAATGTGTGAACCTGTCATAACAACGTTATATAGGCTATAACGTGTGAACCTGTCATAACAACGTTATATAGGCTATAATGTGTGAACCTGTCATAACAACGTTATATAGGCTATAATGTGTGAACCTGTCATAACAACGTTATATAGGCTATAACGTGTGAACCTGTCATAACAACGTTATATAGGCTATAATGTGTGAACCTATCATAACAACGTTATATAGGCTATAACGTGTGAACCTGTCATAACAACGTTATATAGGCTATAATGTGTGAACCTGTCATAACAACGTTATATAGGCTATAACGTGTGAACCTGTCATAACAACGTTATATAGGCTATAACGTGTGAACCTGTCATAACAACGTTATATAGGCTATAATGTGTGAACCTGTCATAACAACGTTATATAGGCTATAATGTGTGAACCTGTCATAACAACGTTATATAGGCTATAACGTGTGAACCTGCCATAACAACGTTATATAGGCTATAACGTGTGAACCTGTCATAACAACGTTATATAGGCTATAATGTGTGAACCTGTCATAACAACGTTATATAGGCTATAATGTGTGAACCTGTCATAACAACGTTATATAGGCTATAATGTGTGAACCTGTCATAACAACGTTATATAGGCTATAATGTGTGAACCTGTCATAACAACGTTTTATAGGCTATAACGTGTGAACCTGCCATAACAACGTTATATAGGCTATAACGTGTGAACCTGTCATAACAACGTTATATAGGCTATAACGTGTGAACCTGCCATAACAACGTTATATAGGCTATAACTTGTGAACCTGTCATAACAACGTTATATAGGCTATAACGTGTGAACCTGCCATAACAACGTTATATAGGCTATAACGTGTGAACCTGCCATAACAACGTTATATAGGCTATAACGTGTGAACCTGTCATAACAACGTTATATAGGCTATAACGTGTGAACCTGTCATAACAACGTTATATAGGCTATAACGTGTGAACCTGTCATAACAACGTTATATAGGCTATAACGTGTGAACCTGCCATAACAACGTTATATAGGCTATAACGTGTGAACCTGCCATAACAACGTTATATAGGCTATAATGTGTGAACCTGTCATAACAACGTTATATAGGCTATAACGTGTGAACCTGCCATAACAACGTTATAGGATGTAATATGTGTGATGCATATAGAGCAGAAAGCCTAACGCTTGAGGTTGTGAAGTAAAATCCCTCTGAACATGATCTCAGAAAAACCTATTCAAGTTCCTCTTTCATATAATACAGGTATTTCACTTCTCACTGCAAGTTAGGAGTCAGAGTCAACACTGTCCACACATAAGAAAATAGGCTTCACATCAAAAGATGGAGATAGGGCTATTAATTGAAAAAGCTGAGTGAGAGACAGGCCCTTCTACCACCCTCAGCTCCCAATATAACATCTGGCTTTCCTTCTAGAGCCTGATGATACTATGTGAGAATGACATCATTGTGGTCTCTTGTAGACTCAAGAGAACATTGTCAAAGGAGACACTAAATTGCTCGAGGCAGCCTACAGATTGAAGCAGTCTGTTGGCAGGAAATGACTCAATGCATACAGGAAGTCACCTATCGGTTCCGAGGGTGTATCTAGCATTGCATGCGCAAACGATATCCATACAAACACACAAAAACAACGGCAAGCTTGGGAAATGACTACATATTGCCACCCCTTTGTTTCATGAATCTTGAAAATAGCACGTTTTAACTATAAACTGAAACAGACAATACTAGTTTCAGGTTATCTTTTAGCATTTTCCTCCATTCTTCTTCACTTCTCTTGGTTCACACATTGTTAACTTTTTCAAAATGATCCTCAAGTCCCATTTAGACATTGATATGCTTTTAGGGCTCTTCAAACATCAGAAGAGCTAAAAACGTAGGTCTCCTACAAAATATAAAGTGTCAAACAGAAAAAAACCACCTTGTGTTGGAATGCTCCCCCTCTTACCTTAATGCGTGTATGCAGTACACCACCTTGGGCATGTTTTTGCGATTGTACACATCTGTCGTTTCAGGATAGAATATCTGAAAGTAGCAACCAGAGGAGGCATTAGTGATGAGTCTTTCATTAACATCTTCTGATACCTTGCATAGTGCAGCAGCCAAGATGCACAGCGAGCATGCTACATATTTCAGACTGTCAGTTTCAGTTTCAACCTGTAGCAGTCTGCACTATTCCTCTGTATCCTCCTGGCCACTGTCACACACCTTTAGGTGATGTAATTCTTGCCTGTCTGTGTATTTGCAGTGTGTGCTTCCAGTCTCACTGTACGTACACCTACCTGGCTGAATGCTGTGGATGTCCATGTGTTTCCCAAAAGGGAAAAGTACTGGTGAACAACAGTAAAGCAACCTATTCCCCTGCCCTAATCATTATTTTGAATTAAAACAAATAGTCAAACATTTGAATCCATCAATAATGACAAGATGAGCCCATAATAACCGAATGAATAAACAATGTCTCATATTCATTGGTTGTCTGTCTACTCCTAAAGATTCTCCTTTGGTAAGTGTACTGCTTCCCCCAAAACAGAGGAATTCTTTGACTGATCATCATCAAACAGGTATCTCTGAGCGATTCCAGTGTTACCATCACATGGATTGACAATAAGGTGTTAGCATTCTCCATATCAGCTCCAGATGGAACACATTTTGTCCCTACACATAACATATGCATTATTAATAATAACACTATTAGTGTTAGTAGTAGTAGTAGTAGTAAACCCACCACAGCCACACCCTTCTAGGTTGGTCTCAGGCATCCATAAGAACGCAGTAGAACAGCATGCTTTAAATTTACCTGGTCCACTGTCATTTGACTTAGTAAAATCCATAAAACAGGCAACTCAGCCTTGTGATATCACCAGTTACTACAAGTATATGATACTGTATGCCTCTGGTAGGAGGGACTTGGGCAGTGTGTGTGTGTGTGTGTGTGTGTGTGTGTTAGTCTTACCTTAGGCAGCCCTACAGACTCCATGGCCCGTAGCCATTGCACTGTGTTGTCTGTGTGTCTGAAGTGAAGTCCTGTGCGCTGGAGACAAACAGACAAATCAGAAACATTAGATTCCAGCAACTGAGTCTGTTGTGTATCAGCAACAGCATGTTTTTGGTAGGAATCGCACGCATGCAAAGATGTGCACATGGAAAGATGAAGGAGAGTGTATGAGTGAGTGTGTTGTGTCAGCACAGCTGCTGTTTTTAACATGGGGGAGCGGGGGTGCCATCTCTCTGTCCCCTGGGAGATGGTTGACAGGAAGTGAGGTTGTCTGCGTTGGATCTGGGATTAGACATTTCCTTTATGACGCCATGGAGGTGCAGGGGAGAGGGGAGGAGGCGTGGGGGAGAAGAGAGGAGAGGGGGAGAGGAGAGGGACTAGATAGAGGTGGGGAATGGGGGAGAGGAACTAGATAGAGGTGGGGTGCGGGGGAGAGGAGAGGAACTAGATAGAGAGGTGAGGGGGAGAGAGGGAGAGGAGAGGTCTCGATAGAGGTGGGGTGTGGGGGAGAGGTACTAGACAGAGAGGGGGTGTGGGGGAGAGGAGAGGAGGTGTGGGGAGGACCTAGATAGAGGGGAGGTGTGGGGGAGACGGACTAGATCGATGAGAGGTGTGGGGGAGAGGGGAGGCACTAGATATAGATGGGGTGTGGAGGGGAGGAATTAGATAAAGAAGATGTGTGGGGATGAGAATAGGAATTAGATAGCGCCCACTGCCGCCCAGATTTGTGGTCTGTTTTACTCAGTATCCTAGCAGCCTAGTTAAATTAAGTCTGAAAAAGTGTCAATTAATTTGATAGGAGTATCCCGTGGTACCGGATCTTTCCAATATGAGGAAAAAGGTCACCTTGTAGCGGGCCTGGTCCCTGTCGTAGATCTTCTTCTCAGACACCATCTTCGGGGCGAAGAACTTGGCCAGTTTTCCAAGGTAGACTCCGTTCCTCAGACTCTCTTCCAGATCTGTGGTGGAGGGCAGCTCCTCCTCTACACACGCCTCCATCCACCTGGGGATACGCACAAACACTGATCTCAGAACAGAACAAAAAATACTTCCTGCTTTGCTCCTATGGGGACAATAATAATGGCCACCAGTCCACCCATTATGGCATAATTGACCTGAATGGGGATGCCCGTTCTACTAATTCTATGATGGCAACATCTGTTCAGTCATTTATACAGAGATGATTGGAACAGAAACTGATCTCACAACAAAATGGCAACATCTCTCCAGTCATTCATATGGAGCAATAGGGAAGAGACACTGATATCGCAACAGAATAATACAGAGTTATTTTTATAGAAACACAGACCAGTGTTTCCTTTGGATGATTTGTTAGGAAGGGTGTAGGGTCCCGCCCTGCCTATGTAGGCTAAGTGTGAGGCCAGGTAAACACTAGCAGAGACACCGATCCCAGACCATCATAGGTTAATTTAGCATCATAGGTTCATCACAGCTTTGAAGAGCTTATGGATAACAAAATGCTAGGACCAAAGTCTGACTCTTTGAACCTATTGCCCGCTCACTTCTTGGCTTCAAGTTAACGGTTCTCTCAATACAAAAGCTGTCGTCATGGATACAAGCAGATATAAACAAACAGAACATTGGTCTGTCCCTCACATTGCCCCGTGTTGATCTGCGATCTTAGAGCATGTGAGCCATTACCGGACTGAACAGCCGCCTACGCTAGCACCACGTGAGTCAATATTGGCTTACCCTGTACCTACCGAGGGAGCAGCATGGTCAAGGGAAAACCAGCAGTAGACCTAGGCTAACTCATAACCTCCCTCTGGTGCTTGTTGGGATTCACTTCAGGTCTTATGGTCCACAGGACAAAACCCAATCCTCAGATGTCACCCAAGAAGAAAGAAAAAACTCTGCTCTCTACCGGTCCACCTTTCTGTATGTTGGCTGCATGCTTTATTTAAATTCATGACTGCATCCACAGGAATCCTCCTTCCTTCCTGACATTTCATGATATTGAAGGATTAGGTATTGTAGGACTGTGGCATTGGTTTAAGTTTCACAATATACTAAGGGTGCACAAAAAAACACACACCTGGAGAGGCACGTGCAAGTCACAAAAATTACATCAAGCCTTCAGTGAAAAGCACAGGTGGGAGGGTCATTAAGGAGTCCCACAACTGTTACAAAATCTCTAAATCCAAGATCAAACAGCACTATCAGCTGGTTTGGGCTTATATTGACTGTACAGTATTTCACATGACTGGCTGGTTTGTGCATCCAGTCACTAATCTTAATCTAAGGAAGGAATTAGCCTACTTACGATCCACCTATATGTCAAATCCCTGTACATTCAGTCACTGACATAACATAACACGTCAGTGTGTCTATAAATTAACTGACACACTTGGTGATGATAAACCCTCTCGGTCTGTGGTGTTAATAGACTGGTACTGACCCAGAGAGAAGAGCCCATTGTTCCAGTTCCCACACTCACTGTCCAACATACCAGTGTAAGGGGGTTGGAGAGACAGGCCTTTTGGCAACACATTAGGTTTCTGTAAACTGTTTAAGAGAAACCTATATGGGGCATAAGAGTAAACTGTTTAGGAGTATGTGGGGCAGGGAAAAAGGGTTTGGTCCTCAAGGAACTCAACAGTAGGCCTATAGGTGATTCTGGGTCTTCAGTCAAGATGAGTGAAATCCTGTAAGACATAAATGATGTCATGCATGTGCTCAGAGGGAGAGCGAGAGAGAAAGAGACAGACCGACAGAAAAAGAGAGAGAAGAGAGATAACTCTTAAATTTACAATATGAACTCATCTGTTGCATTTGTTACCCCAGTAACCATACAAACCCCTTGAAAGCTGAAATGAAACCGCCAACTTAGATGTTGAACCTTGCAGCAAGTGAAGTGTCAGTTGAGAATAATGTTAAGTTCCCTATAAAAATGTAACAGTAAGATGTTTCACAACTGAGTTCCTTGTAAAATGTGTGTGTGTGGGGGGGTGTTTGTTCAACACACACAGGGTGTTAGAGGTTACTATTAAAGCCACATCAAAGTCCAACTTCATTCATGATAATACACTGCTCAAAAAAATAAAGGGAACACTAAAATAACACATCCTAGATCTGAATGAATGAAATAATCTTATTAAATACTTTTTTCTTTACATAGTTGAATGTGCTGACAACAAAATCACACAAAAATTATCAATGGAAATCAAATTTATCAACCCATGGAGGTCTGGATTTGGAGTCACCCTCAAAATTAAAGTGGAAAACCACACTACAGGCTGATCCAACTTTGATGTAATGTCCTTAAAACAAGTCAAAATGAGGCTCAGTAGTGTGTGTGGCCTCCACGTGCCTGTATGATCTCCCTACAACGTCTGGGCATGCTCCTGATGAGGTGGCGGATGGTCTCCTGAGGGATCTCCTCCCAGACCTGGACTAAAGTATCCGCCAACTCTTGGACAGTCTGTGGTGCAACATGGCGTTGGTGGACGGAGCGAGACATGATGTCCCAGATGTGCTCAATTGGATTCAGGTCTGGGGAACGGGCGGTCCATAGCATCAATGCCTTCCTCTTGCAGGAACTGCTGACACACTCCAGCCACATGAGGTCTAGCATTGTCTTGCATTAGGAGGAACCCAGGGCCAACCACACCAGCATATGGTCTCACAAGGGGTCTGAGGATCTCATCTCGGTACCTAATGGCAGTCAGGCTACCTCTGGCGAGCACATGGAGGGCTGTGCGGACCCCCAAAGAAATGCCACCCCACACCATGACTGACCCACCGCCAAACCGGTCATGCTGGAGGATGTTGCAGGCAGCAGAACGTTCTCCACGGCGTCTCCATACTCTGTCACGTCTGTCACGTGCTCAGTGTGAACCTGCTTTCATCTGTGAAGAGCACAGGGCGCCAGTGGCGAATTTGCCAATCTTGGTGTTCTCTGGCAAATGCCAAACGTCCTGCACGGTGTTGGGCTGTAAGCACATCCCCCACCTGTGGATATCGGGCCCTCATACCACCCTCATGGAGTCTGTTTCTGACCGTTTGAGCAGACACATGCACATTTGTGGCCTGCTGGAGGTCATTTTGCAGGGCTCTGGCAGTGCTCCTCCTGCTCGTCCTTGCACAAAGGTGGAGGTAGCAGTCCTGCTGCTGGGTTGTTGCCCTCCTACGGCCTCCTCCACGTCTCCTGATGTACTGGCCTGTCTCCTGGTAGCGCCTCCATGCTCTGGACACTACGCTGACAGACACAGCAAACCTTCTTGCCACAGCTCGCATTGATGTGCCATCCTGGATGAGCTGCACTACCTGAGCCACTTGTGTGGGTTGTAGACTCTGTCTCATGCTACCACTAGAGTGAAAGCACCGCCAGCATTCAAAAGTGACCAAAACATCAGCCAGGAAGCATAGGAACTGAGAAGTGGTCTGTGGTCACCACCTGCAAAACCAGTCCTTTATTGGGGGTGTCTTGCTAATTGCCTATAATTTCCACCTGTTGTCTATTCCATTTGCACAACAACATGTGAAATGTATTGTCAATCAGTGTTGCTTCCTAAGTGGACAGTTTGATTTCACATAAGTGTGATTGACTTGGAGTTACATTGTGTTGTTTAAGTGTTCCCTTTATTTTTTTGAGCAGTGTATATCGTTTTTTAACAGGCCTCCCCTCCCCCATCCTGCTCACTCCATCAAGCCTCCTCCGTCCTGCTCACTCAATCAGGCCTACCCTCCTTAATCCAACCTCTAATGACAAGTCAACGTTTGTCTGTCTAGGCTGAACCACCACAGCAGACAAAACACTCTGCCCCAACACGTGTCAACACATTGAGCACAACCAACACATCATTCCCTCTCCTCTGTCAGCACTTACTGTATCGGAGTGTGACAACCACAACAAACAGCGGGGGAGACATGACGTTATTATGGCGAGTCAGTCCATGCCATGGTACCCTATCATGTTGATTGATTGATTCATTTAAAGGGATATTTCACCCAAATTACAAAATTACACATTGGTTTCCTTACCCTGTACGCAGTCTATTGGCAAGGTATGACTTTTGTTTAGTTTCTTTGGCACCACTTCCACATGCTAACGTTTTAGTATTTGTGGCACAAATCCCATTCAAGTCATGGGACCGATATTAGAATTTTTCGCGCATCATGTCCAAATCATCCGAAAGTATCTCAAATTGATTGTGAAGCTCAACAAAGTCACTTATAGATGATTTGAACATGATGCATGTAAAAATGCTAATAACGGTCCCATGACTTGAATGGGATTTGTGCCACAAATGCTAAAATGGTAGCATGTGGAAAGTGTCAGGGAAACTAAACTAAAGCATGGATTGCTGTCATATCTTGTCCATAGACTGCTTACAGGGTGAGGAAACCAATGTCATTTTGTAATTTGGGTGAACTATCCCTTTAACTTCATTGTAGAGTTTCATTGCAGAATGAACGGTTCATTGTAGCTGCCATTCATTGTAAGGTCCTTTGTTTGTTCTACAACCTTATAAAGTGCTGTGATTCTTCACCAAAACCCTGCTGGCAAATGCCAAGATACTACAGTACATGGGGACATTTTATGGCAAATCAATGGCTTTCTGATATCAAAGGAAACATGAGAGGATGATGACGGACACAGAAAAAGCAGGTGAAAAGAACAGGCTTGCCTCTTGGCTTGGGCTAAAATAACAGGAGCATGAACACTTTGGGCAGAATATGACCCTTGAAGGTACAGTAACCAACACCAGTTAAGTCCAGTACCATTCAGTAAAACCAGGGCCTGTAGTCTTAAAGCGTCTCAGAGTAGCAGTGTTGATCGAAGATTTAAGATCATAATGGATAAGATTATATGGACAGGGAGAACCTGATCCTAGATCAGCACTCCTATTCTGAGACACTGTTCATACGGGCCTAGATATCAGTTGGTCCAATGCTGCCATGCTGAGCCATAATGGCCTGGGAAAGCGGGGAATTAGGGCAACAGGCCTGAAGAATCTGACTGGTGTGTCAGATCGGCACACCAGTCAGATCCGCTGTGTCAGATCGGCACACTTCTGCACTAACGCGACCCGACATTAATCTACCATCTTGGAACAGTGCCACAGCCACGTTCTACACACTGCAGCGCTACTGAACTGGCCCAGGGGACTACAGGACAAACACAACCAGGCCGGCCCTCGCCAAAAGAACCACAATAACAAATCCTCATCAGGAATAGAGGCGGTGTGACTGGAGGCACAGAGGGCTTTGTGTGGGTGGCTGATAAAGATAACAGCACATCATGCGATGTCCGTCTGATCACAGTGAGCACTTGATGAGAGTTGGTTGCGTGGGTTGGAGAGAGGGCCGGCCTACTGTACTGGCTAGCGCTCATGTAGTGGAGGAGTGGGGAAACGCAAGAGTATACAGACACAGATACAAGGCTATAGTGACACACCATTGTGGGTGTTTTAGTTCACAGATGAAAATAAGAGGTAAAGTGTATTAATAAGGAGAGAGGTGAAAGAAAGAGAAACCGAGCGAGAAAAAGAGTACCAGGGTGAGGTAAAGTGAACGAGACGAGAAGAACATCCTGGCTCAGTCAGTAACAAAGCTCTCCAGCCTCTGAAGCTGCACTTCCAGGAGTGAAACAATGTGGTTGGTTGTATACAGCTGCATTGAGAAGCACAGCTCCAACAACAATGTTTACAACTCCTCAGCCACTCTTTCCTGTTATTGTCAGAGATTTTTCTGCCATTGTAATCCTTGGGCGAGCCACCTAAACCTTTTTTTTCGGGTCACCTTAGTGACAGAGTAAAAAAATTAATATATATGTTTGCTATTAATTTTCAGGATGGTACTGTCAGACCTGTGACCAGGCTAAACACTTCATTAACTAGTGATGGGAGAAGGGGGGAGGGGATCGATAGTTGCATATCGCAATATTATTTTGGACAATATATCGATACTGACTCCAAGTATCGATACATTTTTTGGCTAGGTAGTTTGTTCATCTTCTTTTTAAATAGTGAGCCAACATGTTTTGAGCACTTATTTCCATGACTGATCAAAACTCATTTTCTCATGCTCTATAGTGAGCAATACGTTTGGAAAATCAAATCGCAGTATTGAATCGCAATACATATAGAATCGTGAGAATCACAAAACATATCGGCAAATAAGTATCGTGATAATATTGTTTTGTGAGGTCCCTGGCAATTCCCAGCCCTAATATTAGCCTAATGCTCTTTGGGACAAAAGGAGAAATCCCACACCAGTGACCAGGCCAAGTGTTACTAGCCTATATGGGTCTTTCTATAAACTAGGGTACCAGTGAGGATTTCCTATGCTGGACAACTTGTTACAGCTGTTGATAAGTCATTGATAATAATCTGGCAAAAAATGTTTAATCATTACATTAAGATATAAGGGGGTTCATGGCTATATTGAATAAAATGTATGAGTTGATTTAAAACCTGTTTAAACCTTTATCATGGTTGCCGTCTTGAAGGATTTGTCCAAAATCGTGTGACATAAAACATTACCTTCCTGTCCTTGCATTTATGGCAGTGAAAGTTGTCGTTATATCATATATTATGCATTAAATGAGTTAAATTAGACATTGAACTTGAACCCCGTAAGAATCCTGGATCTAGATGTCGGACAATTTTTTGTATAGAGATATCAATAGCAAATAATTAAAGAGCAGCAGTAAAATAAGATAACAGTAGGGAGGCTATATACAGGGGGTACCGGTACAGAGTCAATGTGCGGGGGCACCGGTTAGTCGAGGTAATTGAGGTAATATGTACATGTGGGTAGAGTTAAAGTGACTATGCATAAATAGTAAACAGAGTAGCAGCAGCGTAAAAGAGGGGGATGGGGTGGGGGGGCAATGCAAATAGTCAGGGTAGCCATGATTAACTGTTCAGGAGTCTTATGGCTTGGGTGTAGAACCTGTTAAGAAGCCTTTTGGACCTAGACTTGGCACTCCGGTACCGCTTGCTGTGCAGTAGCAGAGAGAAAATTCTATGACCAGGGTGGCTGGAGTCTTTGATAATTTTTAGGGCCTTTCTCTGACACCGCCTGGTATAGAGGTCCTAGATAGCAAGAAGCTTGGCCCCAGTGATATACTGGGCCGTACGCACTACCCTCTGTAGTGCCTTGCGGTCGGAGGCCGAGCAGTTGCCATACCAGGCGGTGATGCAACCAGTCAAGATGCTCTCGATGGTGCAGCTGTATAACTTTTTGAGGATCTGAGGACCCATGCCAAATCTTTTCAGTCTCCTGAGGGGGAATAGGCTTTGTCGTGCCCTCTTCATGACTGTCTTGGTGTGTTTGGACCATGATAGTTTGTTGGTGATATGGACACCAAGGAACTTGAAGCTCTCAACCTGTTCCACTACAGCCCCGTCGATGAGAATGGGGGTGTGCTCAGTCCTCTTATATTTTTTTCCTGTAGTCCACAAGCATCTCCTTTGTCTTGATCACGTTCTTCAATAATTATGCATAATACTTGTTGGATGTGCATTTGGTCTCCAGCTGATTAGTTACGCTGTGATAATTTCACACAGCATCATCTGATCCAGGACTGAATTTTCCAAATGACAGTCAAGTGACGAACAACTGTTGTGATAGCGCATGCGATGCAACAACAGCCCAAGAGCTGGAAAAAAGGTGTCGTGAGGAATGTCCAGAAAATCTTGGTGTCTCATTGGTTACGCCGGTGAAGACAGTTGTGCCTGGATCCACGCTGGATCTAATATCCCTAACCAACTCATTTTGATCATCTGTTGTCTGCTTGGTTTACAGCAGGGTCTCCTTA
Source organism: Coregonus clupeaformis (assembly GCF_020615455.1). Classification (NCBI taxonomy): domain Eukaryota; kingdom Metazoa; phylum Chordata; class Actinopteri; order Salmoniformes; family Salmonidae; genus Coregonus; species Coregonus clupeaformis. The sequence goes on along the minus strand of NC_059209.1, from coordinate 53,551,646 downwards.
GATTTAACAGAGAAAGGTAATGTGTTCATGTTTTCATATGTTTTTGTGTGTCGAATTGAAAACCAAGTCTACTATGTGCAATTGTGTAGGATAGACCCAATTGTGTAGGAAAGTCCTTGTAATTATTGTAGCCAATTTATTTTTAAGTTCTCCGGCACCCTTATAATTACCTGTGATTTCATTTTATATCCGTATTTGTGAGAGATTTGGCCACTTTCTTTTGTTTCACGCTGCTTCAATTGAAAGGTGTTGCACTACTCTGTTGCGGTATAACCACATACGGTTATTATGAGGACGACAACATCTAATGTTCGCTTCAACTTGGCTGTCCATTCAAATCATTCCATTAAAAAAGGAACCTGGTTTTTGGTCACTTTGTCATTATAAAAACAGCGATTGTAAGATTCAAATGGTGAGATTAATGCTACCACTATTCATGGATTTATTATGTGTGCCTGCGTCGGCCTCATAGGCTACAGGAAAATGGCCATGCATCTAATCTAATTAGTCAGGCAACATCCACATTATTCTCACATATTTTAGAATGTAATAATTATTTGAATATCATTGCATTGGCAAGGCCTAAAAAATGTATCATCCTTAAAGTGGTAACGGCCTACTTGTTTGACACTTTTTGCATGTTTTTAGGGGAGGTGGGGGTTCTATATATTAGGCCCTATATGTACAATTACATCAATTACACAATTGTACAACATTGAGGTACTTGAAAATGACAATTAAGTGCTTGAAAAAGTTCCTGAAAGTCCTTGAATTTGACTATTAAAAAAAACACATGTGCAAGCTGACATACTGTTTACTCAGTACTACAGGTACATAGTCCACCTAGTGTCTAGGCCTAGGCCTGTCACTGCACTACAGTTTTGGTTAAAACTGAGGTAGGCCTACATTATGCAAACTAATGTGTACCATCTGGTTTTTATTAGTAAACCCTTTTGCAAGGCTGTTATGGTGAACTATGGTTGTGACTTGTGAGCTACCAGTGTGTTATCATATCATACCTCTAAACCACAGGTGTATTAATAAAGTCCAGACAGATACTCAGAGTGCATTAACCCCATTTACCAGAGAAGACAAAAGCATTATGGTTTAGTTGTTCTAATCAAGCCATTCTCCCAGGTGCTGTTGATGGGCCAACTAGACTGGGGCTGCATGCCTGCCCTGTGCCTGTGACTCCTGACCCCAGAGTGGAAGCAGAGCAGAGCAGGGTTAGACGGGCCCTAATCCCACTGCCTGACTCAGTCACTAATATTCACTAATAGCCTAATTAGCAGCCAGCACTATAATCCTAATCCCAGATGACAAACTTCCCAGAATAGAGGCCTCACCAGCGATGGAGGAGAGAGATGGGAAGTCAGCCGTGCTGCTGAGTGCTAGTTTGTCAACAGAATCCATTTTACGCTTTGACAGACAGAGATCCATGACACCAATAAGGTCATAAATCAGGGTTCCCCAACTGGCGGCCCGCGGTTGGTTTTATTTGGTCCCCCAATTTTTCTGAGCAAAAAACTATTTTTGTTTAATTTTCATTGTTGAACATAAAATACTGTAAAAAACACCTGAAAATCAGCTCCAAGTGATTTTAATTTAAGAAATCTGTTCCCAAGTATTCCCACGCATAATAGAGGGACAAGACATGATCGTATACAAATGTAAGCAAGGTTTGAAATGATTGTGTTTTAGTCAAACGTTATATCTGTTTGGGCTTCTTGCGGTCAATTTTGCAGTCTACAAATTATATATAATTATGTTCCGGCCCCCCACTCAAGAAAAAAATTTGTCCTGTGGCTGAATCTAGTTGATGATCCCTGTCATAAATGATCCCACTACCAAGTCTCTGTTCTCTACCAAATCAAAGTCTACGTTCTGCAGTCAAACTCTAATCCAACATCTCATCAGGGGAGTCAATGCAGTCATACCAGTACACAGCAAACTCTGACCTCAACACATACAGGCTAGAAGTGTTCAAACCACCTGCTGACTGGTGATGTCACCATGGTACAGCTATAGAGGATTAGGTTTTGGCGTGATTATTCTGGGTTGCTTGCAGAGGTGTGGTTTGGTGGGCAGTCTGAAAACCAGCATGTAAGAACACGAGAGGAGAGGCTTCCTGTTCCGTTGGGTGCCTTCATACAGAGGAGAGGAAGTGGTTCAGTATCTGTCACGGCACGCTCAGAGCTCTTCGGAAAAGCCTACATTGGTTTATCAAAACCAATCACAACTTATTTTATCAACCCATCTTAAAATAACTGTATTAGAAATTATTCACACTAATCTTTAATACGACATTGTCGGCCCCATGTCAGAGACATTGTGGGGTTTAAAGTGTTAATGTTTAAGCTAACATGAACTTTATGAGTTTCATTCTCCCTTTAGTCCCAGTCTGAGCTGTTAGGTTACCTGATTTCAGAGCAGCGTGAGTAGCTGTCAGCAGGAGAGCTAGTCTGTCCTTTGAGAAAAAAACTGCTTCTCCCACACTCCATTTCAAACACTTCAATGAGCCGCAGCTTACAGCCAGCCGTCACCTGATGACAGCAACGTGTGCGCCAAAAAGGCACTCAAGATATCATAATCTACAGCACCAAAATCTCTCTTCTCCTTCTAATGCTCTCTCTTCCTACTACACCACTCTTACCCCTCCTTCCTTTCATCCATCCATTTCTCCTCTTACTGTATGGTCTCCTCATCCCTCCACTCATATCATCCTCCTCTCTCTGTTCTCTCCCCACTCCCTCATCATCTTCTCTTTTGTTCCTCCCTACATCCATGACACCTCCTCTCTTACTGTTTGGCCTCCTCCAGGTGACAGAGGTACTCGTAGGCGATGTTCTGTCGTCTCCTCTCGTCCATCTCCTCCGCCGAGAACCTCTCATCGTCCTGAATGGCTGCAGACAGAAGAAACAACAACACAGTTACAGCATTATGCACACAGGCCACTAATGAGAGAGTGGGAATCATCTGCTATAATCAGCTTGGACTGGATATAGTTATCTCTCTGTGTTCTTGTGAATTAAGAGATTAATAAGAACACAGAGAGAACAATTATCAACGTCATAGGATCTTTTTGGCATGCATTCTTAAAAATCCCAAAGAATCAGAAACCTGCCTAGTAGGATACTTGGGACATTATTACCAACTTTAGAGAGAGTGTGGGGACATTTCTTACATTTGCTATGACAAGCTCATTGTCCACCCTCCCGCACAAAAGCCTGGGAGGAGTGAGAGAGCCAAGCTTCCTGGTCAGTAACATCACATACACAATTCTTTCTCCATATTATGTCTATCTCCAATAAGCTACCCAGGAAAGGGCTAAGAATAGCCCATATTAATATATGTAGCCTTAGAAATGGTTCATGAAATCAATAACTTGCTAACATCGGACAACATTCATATACTGGCTATCTCTGAAACTCACTTAGATAATACCTTTGATGACACAGCAGTAGCAATACAAGGATATAACATCAACAGAAAAGACAGGAATGCCTATGTGGGAGGTGTTGCTGTACAGTGCTATGAAAAAGTATTTGCCCCATTTCTAATGTTCTCTACTTTTGCATATTTGTGATACTGAATGTTATCAGATCTTCAACCAAAACCTAATATTACAACAACTTATTATTATTATTATTATATTATTACAGGAAGCAATTGGTTGGAGTCATTGCAGCTAAAGGTGGCACAACCAGTTATTAAGTGTAAGGGGGCAATTACTTTTTCACACAGGGGAATTGGGTGTTGTATAACTTTGTTTATGAAATAAATTAAATAAATATGTAATTGTTGTGTTATTTGTTCACTTATGTTCCCTTTATCTAATATTAGGTTTTGGTTGAAGATCTGATAACATTCAGTATCACAAATATGCAAAAGTAGAGAAAATTAGAAAGGGGGCAAATACTTTTTCATAGCACTGTATATGTTCAGGGCCATATTCCTGTAAAGCTTAGAGAGGATCTCATGTCAAATGTTGTTGAAGTGTTGTGGTTGCAAGTTCACCTGCCTCATCTAAAGTCTCTTATTTTGGGGTGCTGCTATAGGCCACCAAGTGCTAACAGTCAGTATTTGGATAATGTGTGCAATGCTTAATAGTGTGCGTGATGTTAACAGAGAGATCTATTTTCTGGGTGACCTGGACTGGTTAGCAACTAGCTTTCCTCTCAAGAGGAATCTTCTTACTGTGACTAATGCCTGTAATATGACCCAGGTTATCACTCAACCAACTAGTGTATACCAATAGTGTTGGATGTGACATCCACTTGTATTGATCATATCCTCATTAACGCTGCAGAGCTTTGCTCCAAAGCGATATCAGTTCCAATTGGCTGTAGTGACCATAACATTGTGGCAATAACAAGGAAAGCCAAAGTGCCAAAGGTTGGGCCTAAAGTAATTTATAAGAGATCATTCAAAATGTGTTCTCTTTTGTTGAAGATGTAAAATATGTATGTTGGTATGAGGAAGTGAATCCAGATGCAGCACTGGAAGTATTGAAAAGCATGCACCTGTTAAGAAATTAACTGAGAGAACTGTTAGAGCCCCTTGGTATGGTTCAAATAAATGATGCAAAAGAAGTGGCAAACAAGTCAGGCTGCTCAGCTGATTGGAACGACATACTGTAAATTGAGAAATGTTGTGAATAAACTTAACAAAAAGAAGAAATTATATTACCAAACCAAGATAAATGACATAAAACACAATGGAACAAGACTTTGGAGTACCTTAAATTATATCATGGGCAGAAAATCCAATTTATCCCCATCGTTCATTGAAGTTGATGGGTAATTTATAACAAAACCTTTCAATATTGCCAAAAATTTCAATTACTATTTCACGAGTAAAGTAGAAAAACTCAGAAGTGAAATGACATTATTGAACAGTGAACCATCATATTTTTGTATAAAATATCTAATAATGAAAAATAAGGATTGCTGTTTTGAATTTGGTCAAGTTTGTGTGGGAGAGGTGGAAACTATTGTTATCCATCAATAATGATAAGCCACCAGGTATAGACCACCTTGATATGAAACCATTGAGAATGGTAGCAGACTGTATTGCCACCCCTATTTGCTATATTTTTATTTTTATTTATTTAACCAGGTAAGCCAGTTGAGAACAAGTTCTCATTTATAACTGCGACCTGGCCAAGATAAAGCAAAGCAGTGCGATAACAACAACAACACACAGTTACATATGGGGTAAAAAACATAAAGTCAAAAATACAACAGAAAAATATATATACAGTGTGTGCAAATGTAGCAAGTTATGGAGGTAAGACAATAAATAGGCCATAGTGCAAAATAATTACAATTAGTATTAACACTGGAATGATAGATGTGCAAGAGATGATGTGCAAATAGAGATACTGGGGTGCAAATGAGCAAAATAAATAACAATATGGGGATGAGGTAGTTGAGTGGGCTAATTTCAGAAGGGCTGTGTACAGGTGCAATGATCGGTAAGGTGCTCTGACAACTGATGCTTAAAGTTAGTGAGGGAGATAAGAGTCTCCGGCTTCAGAGATTTTTGCAGTTCGTTCCAGTCATTGGCAGCAGAGAACTGGAAGGAATGGCGGCCAAAGGAGGTGTTGGCTTTGGGGATGACCAGTGAGATATACAGTGGGGAGAACAAGTATTTGATACACTGCCGATTTTGCAGGTTTTCCTACTTACAAAGCATGTAGAGGTCTGTAATTTTTATCATAGGTACACTTCAACTGTGAGAGACGGAATCTAAAACAAAAATCCAGAAAATCACATTGTATGATTTTTAAGTAATTAATTTGCATTTTATTGCATGACATAAGTATTTGATACATCAGAAAAGCAGAACTTAATATTTGGTACAGAAACCTTTGTTTGCAATTACAGAGATCATACGTTTCCTGTAGGTCTTGACCAGGTTTGCACACACTGCAGCAGGGATTTTGGCCCACTCCTCCATACAGACCTTCTCCAGATCTTTCAGGTTTCGGGGCTGTCGCTGGGCAATACAGACTTTCAGCTCCCTCCAAAGATTTTATATTGGGTTCAGGTCTGGAGACTGGCTAGGCCACTCCAGGACCTTGAGATGCTTCTTACGGAGCCACTCCTTAGTTGCCCTGGCTGTGTGTTTCGGGTCGTTGTTATGCTGGAAGACCCAGCCACGACCCATCTTCAATGCTCTTACTGAGGGAAGGAGGTTGTTGGCCAAGATCTCGCGATACATGGCCCCATCCATCCTCCCCTCAATACGGTGCAGTCGTCCTGTCCCCTTTGCAGAAAAGCATCCCCAAAGAATGATGTTTCCACCTCCATGCTTCACGGTTGGGATGGTGTTCTTGGGGTTGTACTCATCCTTCTTCTTCCTCCAAACACAGCGAGTGGAGTTTAGACCAAAAAGCTCTATTTTTGTCTCATCAGACCACATGACCTTCTCCCATTCCTCCTCTGGATCATCCAGATGGCCATTGGCAAACTTCAGACGGGCCTGGACATGTGCTGGCTTGAGCAGGGGGACCTTGCGTGCGCTGCAGGATTTTAATCCATGACGGCGTAGTGTGTTACTAATGGTTTTCTTGAGGTCCAGCCGTGTAGTTCTGGGCTGATCCCTCACCTTCCTCATGATCATTGATGCCCCACGAGGTGAGATCTTGCATGGAGCCCCAGACCGAGGGTGATTGACCGTCATCTTGAACTTCTTCCATTTTCTAATAATTGCGCCAACAGTTGTTGCCTTCTCACCAAGCTGCTTGCCTATTGTCCTGTAGCCCATCCCAGCCTTGTGCAGGTCTACAATTTTATCCCTGATGTCCTTACATAGCTCTCTGGTCTTGGCCATTGTGGAGAGGTTGGAGTCTGTTTGATTGAGTGTGTGGACAGGTGTCTTTTATACAGGTAACGAGTTCAAACAGGTGCAGTTAATACAGGTAATGAGTGGAGAACAGGAGGGCTTCTTAAAGAAAAACTAACAGGTCTGTGAGAGCCGGAATTCTTACTGGTTGGTAGGTGATCAAATACTTATGTCATGCAATAAAATGCAAATTAATTACTTAAAAATCATACAATGTGATTTTCTGGATTTTTCCCGTCTCTCACAGTTGAAGTGTACCTATGATAAAAATTACAGACCTCTACATGCTTTGTAAGTAGGAAAACCTGCAAAATCGGCAGTGTATCAAATACTTGTTCTCCCCACTGTACCTGCTGGAGCGCATACTACGGGTGGGTGGTATGGTGACCAATGAGCTAAGATAAGGCGGAGATTTGCCTAGCAGTGATTTATAGATGGCCTGGAGCCAGTGGGTTTGGCGACGAATATGTAGTGAGGACCAGCCTACAAGAGCGTACAGGTCACAGTGGTGGGTAGTATATGGGGCTTTGGTGACAAAACGGATGGCACTGTGATAGACTACATCCAATTTGCTGAGTAGAGTGTTGGAGGCTATTTTGTAAATGACATCGCCGAAGTCAAGGATCGGTAGAATAGTCAGTTTTACGAGGGCATGTTTGGCAGCATGAGTGAAGAAGGCTTTGTTGCGAAATAGGAAGCCGATTCTAGATTTAACTTTGGATTGGAGATGCTTAATGTGAGTCTGGAAGGAGAGTTTACGGTCTAACCAGACACCTAGGTATTTGTAGATGTCCACATACTCTAGGTCAGACCCGTCGAGAGTAGTGATTCTAGTCGGGTGAGCGGGTGCCAGCAGCGTTCAATTGAAGAGCATGCATTTAGTTTTACTAGTGTTTAAGAGCAGTTGGAGGCTACGGAAGGAGTGTTGTATGGCATTGAAGCTCGTTTGGAGGTTTGTTAACACAGAGTCATTTGAGAAACCAAGGCTATTTAGTCTGCCAATAAGAATGTGGTGGTTGACAGATTCGAAAGCCTTGGCCAGGTCGATGAAGACGGCTGCACAGTACTGTCTATTATCGATTGCGGTTATAATATTGTTTAGGACCTTGAGCGTGGCTGAGGTGCACCCATGACCAGCTCGGAAACCGGATTGCATAGCGGAGAAGGTACAGTGGGATTCTAAATGGTCGGTGATCTGTTTAACTTGGCTTTCAAAAACTTTCGAAAGGCAGGGCAGAATGGATATAGGTCTGTAACAGTTTGGATCTAGAGTGTCACCCCCTTTGAAGAGGGGGATGACCGCAGCAGCTTTCCAATCTCTGGGGATCTCAGATGTTACGAAAGAGAGGTTGAACAGGCTAGTAATAGGGGTTGCGACAATTTCGGCGGCTAGTTTTAGAAAGAAAGGGTCCAGATTGTCTAGCCCAGAGGATTTGTAGGGGTCCAGATTTTGCAGCTCTTTCAGAACATCAGCTGTCTGAATTTGTGTGAAGGAGAAGCGGGGGGGGCATGGGCAAGTTGCAGCGGAGGGTGCAGAGCTGGTGGCCGGGGTAGTGGTAGCCAGGTGGAAAGCACGGCCAGCCGTAGCAAAATGCTTGTTGAAATTCTCGATTATTGTAGATTTATCGGTGGTGATAGTGTTTCCTAGCCTCTGTGCAGTGGGCAGCTGGGAGGAGGTGCTCTTATTCTCCATGGACTTTACAGTGTCCCAAAACCTTTTGGAGTTAGTGCTACAGGATGCAAATTTCTGTTTGAAAAAGCTAGCTTTTGCTTTCCTAACTGATTGTGTATATTGGTTCCTGACTTCTCTGAAAAGTTGCATATCGCGGGGGCTGTTCGATGCTAATGCAGTACGCCACAGGATGTTTTTGTGCTGGTCAAGGGCAGTCAAGTCTGGGGTGAACCAGGGGCTATATCTGTTCTTTGTTCTGAATTTTTTGAATGGGGCATGCTTATTTAAGATGGAGAGGAAAGCACTTTTAAAGAACAACCAGGCATCCTCTACTGATGGAATGAGATCGATATCCATCCAGGATACCTGGGCCAGGTCAATTAGGAAGGCCTGCTCGCTAAAGTGTTTTAGGGAGCGCTTGACAGTGATGAGGGGTGGTCATTTGACCGCGGACCCATTACGGACGCAGGCAATAAGGCAGTGATCGCTGAGATCCTGGTTGAAGACAGCGGAGGTGTATTTAGAGGGTAAGTTAGTCAGGATGATATCTATGAGGGTGCCCATGTTTACGGATTTAGGGTTGTACCTGGTAGGTTCCTTGATAATTTGTGAGAGATTGAGGGCATCTAGTTTGGATTGTAGTTTGGATTGTAGGATGGCCGGGGTGTTAAGCATATCCCAGTTTAGGTCACCAAGCAGTACGAACTCTGAGGATAGATGGGGGGCAATCAATTCACATATGGTGTCCAGGGCACAGCTGGGGGCTGAGGGGGGTCTGTAACAAGCGGCAACAGTGAGATACTTATTTCTGGAAAGGTGGATTTTTAGAAGTAGGAGCTCAAACTGTTTGGGCACAGACCTGGATAGTATGATAGAGCTCTGCAGGCTAACTCCACCCCCTTTAGCAGTTCTATCTAGACGGAAAATGTTGTAGTTGGGGATGGAAATTTCTGGTGGCCTTCCTAAGCCAGGATTCAGACACTGCTAGAACATCAGGGTTGGCGGAGTTTGCTAACGCAGTGAATAACTCAAACTTAGGAAGGAGGCTTCTGATGTTAACGTGCAGAGAACCAAGGCTTTTACGGTTACAGAAGTCAACAAATGATAACTCCTGGGGAGTAGGAGTGATACCTTTAACCAAAGCCTAAAGGAGTGTATCCACAGGTGTGGAAGGAAGCTAAAGTAATTCCACTGCCTAGAAATAGTAAAGCTCCCTTTACTGGCTCTAACAGCCGCCCAATCAGTTTGCTGCCTGTTCTTAGTAAACTGATGGATAGAATTGTGTTTGACCAAATACGTTATTTTTCAGAGAACAAGTTAACTACGGACTTTCAGCATGCATACAGATAAGAGCACTCAACTTGTACTGCACTGACTCAGATGCCTGATGATTGGTTAAAATAAATGGATAATAAGATAGTAGTTGGAGCTGTATTGTTAGATTTCAGTGCAGCCTTTGATGTTATTGAAAAAACGAACTTGCTATGGCTTTACATCACCTACATCACATGGTTGGAGGGTTATTTATCCAATAGAACCCAGAGAGAGTTCTTCAATGGAAGCTTCTCTAACATCAGATATGTACAGTGCGGTGTCCCTCAGGGCAGTTGCCTTGGGCCATTAATCTTCTCTATCTTTACAAATGATTTGCCACTGGTCTTACACAAAGCTAGAATGACTATGTATGCGAATGATTCCACACTCTACATATCAGCACCCAAAGCCAGTGAGCTCACTGAAATTCTAAATAAGAAGTTACAGTCAGTATCAGAATTGGTGATTAATAATAGACTGGTCTTAAATACATCTAAGACACACAAACACACATTCTTTAGTTGTATTGTTTGTATATCGTTGTATTTTAAATTTGTGTAACTGTTCTTGTCTATGAGCGTTTTGTTACTCGTCGTGTTTTATGTTTTTGTGTGGACCCCAGGAAGAATAACTGCTGCCAGCAAAAGCTAATGCGGATCCGAATAAACCAAAATAATACACTGATATTCCAAAGAGAGGTGTGCACTCTGCAGCACTTGACTCTCAGAGGCTGCGTTTAGACAAATAGACCAATTCTGATATTTTTTCTACTAATTGGTATTTTGACTAATTACATCAGATCTTTTCACATCAGAAAATCAGAGCTGATCTGATTGGTCAAAAGACCAATTAGTGAAAAAAAACATCAGAATTGGGCTGTCTGTCTAAACGCAGCCTCATAGAGCTGCATTTGAACAGATGACTTAGCAGGCAGCCTGAGAGCCACCTAAACAGGGAGTTGGAGGGAGTCAGAGGAGCAAGTGAGATTCAGCTGAGAGTTGACCTTTACCTGCCCACTAATGAGATCCCTTCCCCTTGATGATCAAAAACTTTGCTTAATCCAATCCAATTCCTTCATTTCTGGCTGATTTGAGCCGTGTCCAGACCTGACCTCGGGTCTCATCTAGTGGACTACTGGTTGGCTCAAGTGGAAGTGACTGAGGGTTTCCAGTACATGGAGTGTGTGTGTGGTGCGTGCGAGCGTGTGTGGGTGCAAGGTGAGCATGCATGCGTTTTGTGAGTCTACATTTGTTGAGTCCTTGTCCGTGCTGTGACTCAGGGTTTCCGTTAGCCAGTAATAGCAGGCTTTGAGTTTTGGGGGGGAGAAAGCCGATAAATAAAATTGGTGCCAGCCAATTGTCCGGGAGAAGAAAAAATCCCATTGCGAAATAATGCTTTTTAGCTCATTCAGTGATGGAAATACCAGTCGATGTATACTGAACAAAAAATATAAAACGCAACATGTAAAGTGTTGGCCCCATGTTCCATGAGTTGAAATAAAAGATCCCAGAAATGTCCAATACAAACAAAAAGCTTTTCACAAATTTGTTTAGTGAGCATTTCTCCTTTGCCAAGATAATCCATCCACCTGACAGGTGTGGCATATCAAGAAGCGGATTAAACAGCATGATCATTAAACAGGTGCACCTTGTGCTGGAGACAATAAAAGGCCACTCTAAAATGTGCAGTTTTGTCACACAACACAATGCCACAGATGTCTCAAGTGTTGAGGGGCCAGCCCAGGACCTCCACTTCCGGATTCGTCACCTACGGGATCGTCTGAGACCAGCCACCCGGACAGCTGATGAAACTGAGGAGTATTTCTGTCTGTAATAAATCCCTTTTGTGGGGAAAAGCTCATTCTGATTGGCTGGGCCTGGCTCCCCAATGGGTGGGCCTGGCTCCCAAGTGGGTGGGCCTATGCCCTCTCAGGCCCACCCATGGCTGCACCCCTTCCCTGTCATGTGAAATCCATAGATTAGGGCCTAATTTATTTATTTCAATTGACTGATTTCCTTATAAGAACTGTAACTCAGTAAAATCTTTGAAATTGTTGCATGTTGCGTTTATATATTTGTTCAGTATAAATACATTTGACTGGTCATACTTATCGGTCTATACGTTAATTTGCATAATTTTGTGGAATTAAATTGGTGCGTGTACAGTATATTCATTATGCAACTTATCAACTAAAAATGTAAATGTAAATGTAGCCTAGCCAAAATCAGGCAATTATTTTATATCAACTTACTTTCATTGTCCAGTAGCCAAAGGCCCAATCCTAGTCATATTAGCAACCCATGCTAGTTGTTGCATATTAAATCTCCCCTCTTTCTAAATGTCTAAAGAATATTTTCATCTCTGTCACACGAAACCGCTCGCATGTGTGGTGCCCTTTTGACAACAGGTGTTTTCCCGCTAATTGCATTATGGAATGAATATTTGCGTGTAGCCTACCAGTAGGCTTAAACAACTTTTTTTTTAAAATTAGTCTGATACAACAGATCAGAAAATGTTGCCTATAATGTTGATAAACTATTATTTATTCACATTTATAAGCGCAACTAAATGTTCTGATCTGTTGTATCAGACTCATTGTTTTTTAAAGTTGTTTAAGCCTACTGGTTGTATGAATTTGGGATGTATCGTCCCACAACTGTCCCAGAGTCTGTTTGGAACAAGCTATTTCTTTCTCGATAAGCTGACCAATAGAATAGGTAAACGTTCCTACTTTTGGGTGGGGGGTAGTAGATTGACATATGCTAGTGAATTTTCTGTTTGTTACTCATCTTGTTGGCTGAGGAAAAGTAAATGTGGACAGTTATTCTAACATCTTAAAAGTGCACATCAGAATTCGGTAAGAAAGACCGCACATCATTGCATCCTCGGCTTACATGTTCTGTTAATATGAATGACCATAATCTAAATGTGATTTCTGTCATTCTGAGCACCGTGAGTGGACACCCTAATCAGGTTACGCACCCAATGCAGATGGGTCCTGTACATTTCTCAAATGTCCGGTAAATTAAAATGCTGCCAGTCAAATGTCCGGCGCCACACTTTCAGAAACCCTGCTATGCATGTAGTGGGTGAGTATGTAATTGATGGACCATTATTACTGGGAGTACTGGGAAGGGCTTAGCTAGTTAAGTCTGCAGACTGATTAGACCACTAAGTTACTGGGGTGACTGACGAAAAATACCCTTGTTGCCCTCAAGACCCAGAGTGGAGAAGCCTATGAGGCCCTTGCAGGCTTGGAGGCAAGCCTAATTTGACGGAGTAGGCTGCATCTCTCCAAACCCTATTCATTCAGAATAACTGAACGTGCTGCTGACACACTGTCATACTTGCCCGTGCTCTTGAAAGAGCAGCACAATCCAACCCACTACGCAGTATTTACACCCTGATGAACAAGTTAGTTAGGCCTAGAAGTCTCGCTAACGAATCCCAGCAAATAATTAATTGCTGCACCATTGTTGGGCCTTATCAGCCCGCTACTGTGGAACTACTCTCACTGACATCTAGCCCTGTAGCTCCTGTGACCCACTCTCACTGACATCTAGCCCTGTAGCTCCTGTGACCCACTCTCACTGACATCTAGCCCTGTAGCTCCTGTGACCCACTCTCACTGACATCTAGCCCTGTAGCTCCTGTGACCCACTCTCACTGACATCTAGCCCTGTAGCTCCTGTGACCCACTCTCACTGACATCTAGCCCTGTAGCTCCTGTGACCCACTCTCACTGACATCTAGCCCTGTAGCTCCTGTGACCCACTCTCACTGACATCTAGCCCTGTAGCTCCTGTGACCCACTCTCACTGACATCTAGCCCTGTAGCTCCTGTGACCCACTCTCACTGACATCTAGCCCTGTAGCTCCTGTGACCCACTCTCACTGACATCTAGCCCTGTAGCTCCTGTGACCCACTCTCACTGACATCTAGCCCTGTAGCTCCTGTGACCCACTCTCACTGACATCTAGCCCTGTAGCTCCTGTGACCCACTCTCACTGACATCTAGCCCTGTAGCTCCTGTGACCCACTCTCACTGACATCTAGCCCTGTAGCTCCTGTGACCCACTCTCACTGAGGCAGGAGACAAAGCCAGCTTACCCAACCAACGCAAGACTCGCCTCACCACAGTCTTTATTTAGCCTTTATTTAACCAGGTGAACATTCTCTTTTACAATAACGATTAATGACCTTAAGTCTCACTGAGGGGCAGATTGTGATGCAAGGGTCTGCTAAAAACAAGAGTTCATTGGACAAGCCATGGAACTTCTAGTTTAAGGGTAAATTTATAAAGGGTCTGTTGGCCCTGAAATTCTTATGCCAAAGACCACAATATGAGAGGGTGAAGGGGGCACAGGAGAGGGTTTAGGTACAGGAAAGTACACACACACACAGCAGGGGTCTATCTCTGAGCTGTGTGAGCCGAGGGGGAGAACTATGGTCAGAGCATCCGTCAGTCTGAAGACCGCTGAGCCAGCTGTGTTATTGGAGAGGACCAGAGTGTGAGTAAACACTCACCCCAGAGGCGTGGGATCCCCAGCACAGCCATTATACACTCCACACTCAAACTTCCTGGAAGGCCTGCCTGAGCTCAGTATGCTGGGCTATATTTAATCTGTCACTGCCTTCATCTGTCAGAACATCACTGGACATGATTTATAGACTTGATGACTCATTCCTTTGTTAAGGTAATGTTTTTCTATCCTGTGGGAGCAACAAGTCAAGTTACACGAGGGGCTCTTAAATGCATGTGGCTTTCAAATCCTTGAATTGGGGGAAAATATATGGCCTTAGTTCCTCCATACTATACTGAGGGCCCATGTGCATAGTATTACAAATATGTCAGAAGGGGTTCCAGATGTAACCTAGAGAGACAGTACCAGAGGTGTGGACTCGAGTCATGTGACTTGGACTCGAGTCAGACTCGAGTCATGAATTTGATGACTTCAGACTCGACTCGACAAAATGTACAAAGACTTGCAACTCGACTTGGACTTTAACATCAATGACTCGTGACTTGACTTGGACTTGCGCCTTATGACTCGAGAAGACTTGCTACGAGGACTTGTAATGACTTGCAAAGGCTTGATAAGAGGACTTGAAATGACTCGAAACTAAAATGTAGGACTTTGGACTCGACTTGAGACTTGATGGCTTTGACTTTTGACTCGACTTGGGACTTGCCTCATCTTTGACTCGACTTGACTCGGGACTCGAGGGCAAAGACTTGAGACTTACTTGTGACTTGCATAACAATGACTTTGTCCCACCTCTGGACAGTACCACTTTGCTCTGGGGTGTATAGGTCCAGTCAAAGGGCCACAGTGCAAACCAGCCCCTCGCCCATACCAACTCATTCGGAGGGCCCTCCGTTGTCACATGTTGCTGATGAAACTCAGAGGGTCACTTCGAGGGGAATGACGAGGGGACCAATGAACCCTTCAACTCCGGGACACACTTGTGGCTTGAATTATGCAATTAATGTTGTACATTTAAATAATAAAACCAGAATTGAAATAAAATTGAACAAATTCCCCACGTCATTTTACAAGATATAAACCTCAGTAACAGTTAAACATTTAAATTTGGGAGGTATGTAATTTGTTTTGTGTGTCAAGCCTCAAAATCAGACAAACGCACGTGTCTCATTCTTTGGTATGAAATTGCACAAACTCTAAACATATCGCCGTGTGTGTTGGGAGGGATAGCACTTCACTCTGGAGCCTGCAGCCTTGGTCGAAGTGGCTATCGGAGGTCTAATTAGCCACTACACCTTCAATAATTTTCCCTCCCTCAGCTTTGGAACACTTGTTCATATGGCAGAGGCACGTGTGAACGATGGGCCGAGGGGAAGGGACCGGTTTGGGATTCAGCACTGCTAGTGTTAGTTACTCTCTGACCCTTAATTGATCAATTACAATTATTGATTGGCTAAAGAGTCCATGCACCTGCTTACCAAGGTCTTAAATCAGTCTCTGATTAAAAGGCCACAACTTAAACCAGCTTACAGTGTGACCTTCCAAGCTCAGAGCTGTGCATCACTAATCAGATTGATTGTGTAGACTAGCCTAAGCCAATACATTGACTCTTATGTAGGCTACTTATACAATGAAAACATGTCAACATTAGGCCTATAATCTCATATATTTAAATGAGAGTCGATGTATTAAAAACATGTCAAACTTCTAGGTAGGGGGAAGCCTTGAGGCAAATCGACGAAACAGAATTGCAGAGACAGTGCTTTTTTATAGATGGGTTATCTGACGTCGTCACGAAAACAATGCGCACGCTTCAATGGGGCAGAAGTCCTGGTGTTGTGATTCTGGACGGCCAGATAGCTAGCAACAATTACAAGAAACTGCCATGTGGAGTATCGTAAGTGGCTCGTTTCAGCTACTTTCATCTTGTTCTTGATACCATGTTTTGTTTTGAGGTGTTTTGACTGATTTCGTGTCGATGCTAATATGGCAAAACATTCACTAGGTAGCTAACCAACACCTGTAACGATGTATTTGAGACAAGTGCTAATTGTGCAAATATATTTATGTTTTCAATAACAATCTAGGCCAACCCTGTCTGTTTTGCCCCATTATTGCCCACGCGTCGGTTTTGATGCTAAACAACCAACCCGTCTATTGGGCTCAAAACCCCAATTATGACAGATTAAACTCAGCTAAACTTGTTTTTGTGGACAGTTTCCACCCAGAGCTCACTTGGGTCTTGAATCCAAAATAAGACTCCTCGATAAAGATCACTCCTACAGATAATTAGTGCTGGAATGATGGAAATGCATTAGTCAGCTAAGGACCACCTCTGCTCTTCTAATAATAAACTCCTCATTTTGCATTAATGGATGACAGACAAACTAGCAGGCAGACAGGGCAAACCTTCAATCTTTCCTGTTTGGACCTATTTTTTTTTTATTTAACCTTTATTTAACCAGGTAAGCCAGTTGAGAACAAGTTCTCATTTACAACTACGACCTGGCCAAGATAAAGCAAAGCAGTGCGATAAAAACAACACAGAGTTACATATGGGGTAAAAAACATAAAGTCAAAAATACAACAGAAAATATATATACAGTGTGTGCAAATGTAGCAAGTTATGGAGGTAAGGCAATAAATAGGCTATAGTGCAAAATAATTACAATAGTATTAACACTGGAATGCTAGATGTGCAAGGGATTATGTGCAAATAGAGATACTGGGGTGCAAATGAGCTAAATAAATAACAATATAGGGATGAGGTAGTTGGGTGGGCTAATTTCAGATGGGCTGTGTACAGGTGCAGTGATCGGTAAGGTGCTCTGACAACTGATGCTTAAAGTTAGTGAGGGAGTTAAGAGTCTCCAGCTTCAGAGATTTTTGCAATTCGTTCCAGTCACTGGCAGCAGAGAACTGGAAGGAATGGCGGCCAAAGGAGGTGTTGGCTTTGGGAATGACCAGTGAGATATACCTGCTGGAGCGCAGACTACGGGTGGGTGCTGCTATGGTGACCAATGAGCTAAGATAAGGCGGGGATTTGCCTAGCAGTGATTTATAGATGGCCTGGAGCCAGTGGGTTTGACGACGAACATGTAGTGAGGACCAGCCAACAAGAGCGTACAGGTCACAGTGGTGGGTAGCGTATGGGGCTTTGGAGACAAAACGGATGGCACTGTGATAGACTACATCCAATTTGCTGAGTAGAGTGTTGGAGGCTATTTTCTAAATGACATCGCCGAAGTCAAGGATCGGTAGGATAGTCAGTTTTACGAGGGCATGTTTGGCAGCATGAGTGAAGGAGGCTTTGTTGCGAAATAGGAAGCCAATTCTAGATTTAACTTTGGATTGGAGATTCTTAATGTGAGTCTGGAAGGAGAGTTTACAGTCTAACCAGACACCTAGGTATTTGTAGTTGTCCACATACTCTAGGTCAGACCCGTCAAGAGTGGTGATTCTAGTCGGGTGGGCGTGTGCCAGCAGCGTTCGATTGAAAAGCATGCATTTAGTTTTACTAGTGTTTAAGAGCAGTTGGAGGCTACTGAAGGAGTGTTGTATGGCATTGAAGCTCGTTTGGAGGTTTGTTAACACAGTGTCCAATGAAGGGCCAGATGTATACAAAATGGTGTCGTCTGCGTAGAGGTGGATCTGAGAGTCACCAGCAGCAAGAGCGACATCATTGATATACACGGAGAAAAGTGTCGGCCCAAGAATTGAACCCTGTGGCACCCCCATAGAGACTGCCATAGGTCCAGACAACAGGCCCTCCGATTTGACACACTGAACTCTATCTGAGAAGTAGTTGGTGAACCAGGCGAGGCAGTCATTTGAGAAACCAAGGCTATTTAGTCTGCCAATAAGAATGCGGTGGTTGACAGAGTCGAAAGCCTTGGCCAGGTCGATGAAGACGGCTGCACAGTACTGTCTATTATCAATCGCGGTTATAATATCGTTTAGGACCTTGAGCGTGGCTGAAGTGCACCCATGACCAGCTCGAAACCGGATTGCATAGCGGAGAAGGTACGGTGGTATTCGAAATGGTCGGTGATCTGTTTGTTAACTTGGCTTTCAAATACTTTCGAAAGGCAGGGCAGGATGGATATAGGTCTGTAGCAGTTTGGATCTAGAGTGTCACCCCCTTTGAAGAGGGGGATGACCGCGGCAGCTTTCCAATCTCTGGGGATCTCAGACGTTATGAAAGAGAGGTTGAACAGACTAGTAATAGGGGTTGCGACAATTTCGGCGGCTAGTTTTAGAAAGAAAGGGTCCAGATTGTCTAGCCCAGCTGATTTGTAGGGGTCCAGATTTTGCAGCTCTTTCAAAACGTCAGCTGTCTGAATTTGTGTGAAGGAGAAGCGGGGGGGCATGGGCAAGTTTCAGCGGAGGGTGCAGAGTTGGTGGCCGGGGTAGTGGTAGCCAGATGGAAAGCATGGCCAGCTGTAGCAAAATGCTTGTTGAAATTCTCGATTATTGTAGATTTATCGGTGGTGATAGTGTTTCCTAGCCTCAGTGCAGTGGGCAACTGGGAGGAAGTGCTCTTATTCTCCATGGACTTTACAGTGTCCCAAAACTTTTTGGAGTTAGTGCTACAGGATGCAAATTTCTGTTTGAAAAAGTTTGCCTTTGCTTTCCTGACTGCTTGTGTACATTGGTTCCTAACTTCCCTGAAAAGTTGCATATCGCGGGGGCTATTTGATGCTAATGCAGTACGCCACAGGATGTTTTTGTGCTGGTCAAGGGCAGTCAAGTCTGAGGAGAACCAGGGGCTATATCGGTTCTTAGTTCTGTATTTTTGAATGGGGCATGTTTATTTAAGATTGAGAGGAAATTACTTTTAAGGAACAACCAGGCATCCTCTACTGACGGAATGAGATCTATATCCATCCAGGATACCTGGGCCAGGTCAATTAGGAAGGCCTGCTCGCTAAAGTGTTTTAGGGAGCGTTTGACAGTGATGAGGGGTGGTCGTTTGACCGTGGACCCGTTACGGACGCAGGCAATAAGGCAGTGATCGCTGAGATCCTGGTTGAAGACAGCTGAGGTGTATTTAGAGGGTATGTTAGTCAGGATGATATCTATGAGGGTACCCATGTTTACGGATTTAGGGTTGTACCTGGTAGGTTCGTTGATAATTTGCGTGAGTTTGAGGGCATCTAGTTTGGATTGTAGGATGGCCGGGGTATTAAGCATATCCCAATTTAGGTCACCAAGCAGTACGAACTCTGAGGATAAATGGGGGGCAATCAATTCACATATGGTGTCCAGGGCACATCTGGGGGCTGAGGGGGGTCTGTAGCAAGCGGCAACAGTGAGAGACTTATTTCTGGAAAGGTGGATTTTTAGAAGTAGAAGCTCAAACTGTTTGACCTATGCAGTTAGTCAGTTAATGTTAAACCGGTAAACAACAATGTCAGGCCAACAAACCAGTTGAGACATTTCCACTATGGCTGATAATGCAGCTAGGCTATCCTTTTACTGGTTTGTCTTGTAGAAAAAAAGACTATTGACCTGGTTGCCTAATTGAATATCTCTCACCATTGCACTTTGTCATTTGCTCTCAGATCTGTCTAAACATAGGTTAAATCTTGTCAATAACACACAGGCCTAAAGTGACACAGGTAAGCATGTTATTGTAGTTTCAAACCTTTTCCCCAAGAGATTTATTGATTTTGTTAAATTCCTGGAATACCCATGCAGAAGTCACGTGTGGATTTCTTAATGGTAATAGAAAAAAGTTAATATTTAACCACTGGGAAAATGCCTTCTGTCTGTAGAGGCCCTTAACTGTCGACTCCATTGTGCACTTGGACTAGTCCTATTACTGTAAAGATATCTATTTCACTATGGAGGACTAAAAGTGCCACAATTAAATAAATAAATACACCATTAAATAATTACTTAAATGTGTCATTAATTAATTAAAATTAGAATTAAATACATAAATGTGTTATTAAATGTGTCATTAATTAATTCAAATACCGATTCATTTTATGTAAAATACATATATAATAATTTCACTATTTACATTTACATTTCATGGTCCTGCGTTGGAGTGCTTCCTGAATTACTTAAAACTGTCAAACTGACCCATCAAAACTTGGTAGGCGGAACCTAACGCCTGATTGGTTACCCTCTGCATCAAGCCAAGACAAATCAATTCCGGATAATGTCAGCAGGTCCTGCTTCTACATCCTCTGCTAAGTTTAAAATGTCTCTAACCAACTCCCTGGAAAGTTCACGGAGATCCTCCATTGTCTCTATCCAGGTTGGCCTACTCTACTTCAGACCAAAGCAATGGATCAGACTAGATTCGCGTTAGCCCCGCCCACTGACTTTGATGGGTCAGTTTGACAGTTTTAAGTAATTCATGAATCACTGCAACGCAGGACCATGAAATGTAAATGTAAATAGTGAAATTATTATATATGTATTTTACATAAAATGAATCTGTATTTGAATTAATTAATGATACATTTAATTACACATTTATGTATTTAATTCTAATTTGAATTAATTAATGACACATTTAAGTAATTATTTAATGGTGTATTTATTTATTTAATTGTGGCACTTTTAGTCCTCCATATTTCACAGCTGTAAGGACTGGATTGAGAATTGAGTTGTCTGAGGGGCAGGACACACACAGGCACCTTGAAATTGGTGAAATTTGTTCCCTCACTTTATGGCCGCAAATGGTAAGTAGAACTTAATCTGATGAAGGGTCAGGATCACTGACAATTTCCTGAGTGAGTACAGACTAGTCAGTGATGGGCAACTCCAGTCCTCTGGGGTCAGAGTGTGTCAAACCTTTCCCCATCCCTAGCAAACAATGCGCCTACAATTCCATGTTTGACAACATCACAGTTTTTGAAAGTTTAGACTTGAAGAATATGGAGGACTAAAAGTGCCACAATTAAATAAATAAATACACCATTAAATAATTACTTAAATGTGTCATTAATTAATTAAAATTAGAATTAAATACATAAATGTGTTATTAAATGTGTCATTAATTAATTCAAATACCGATTCATTTTATGTAAAATACATATATAATAATTTCACTATTTACATTTACATTTCATGGTCCTGCGTTGGAGTGCTTCCTGAATTACTTAAAACTGTCAAACTGACCCATCAAAAGTTGGTAGGCGGAACCTAACGCCTGATTGGTTACCCTCTGCATCAAGCCAAGACAAATCAATTCCGGATAATGTCAGCAGGTCCTGCTTCTACATCCTCTGCTAAGTTTAAAATGTCTCTAAACAACTCCCTGGAAAGTTCACGGAGATCCTCCATTGTCTCTATCCAGGTTGGCCTACTCTACTTCAGACCAAAGCAATGGATCAGACTAGATTCGCGTTAGCCCCGCCCACTGACTTTGATGGGTCAGTTTGACAGTTTTAAGTAATTCATGAATCACTGCAATGCAGGATCATGAAATGTAAATGTAAATAGTGAAATAATTATATATGTATTTTACATAAAATGAATCGGTATTTGAATTAATTAATGATACATTTAATTACACATTTATGTATTTAATTCTAATTTGAATTAATTAATGACACATTTAAGTAATTATTTAATGGTGTATTTATTTATTTAATTGTGGCACTTTTAGTCCTCCATAGAAGAATCTAATTCAAGGTGAAAAGTTAAATGTTCTACGGAGCACATGTAGAGTAGCTCCACTAAACACCTGTGGCTCATCGTCGAACATTCCGCTATAAGGCCACAAGGTGCGCCTTGCCAAAACAGCGCTTACAAAACCACTTGAAACATGAAGCATGAAAGCTACAACAAAAACGATGTCTAGCGAATGTATTTGCAAATGGTGGATTAGGTCACTTTTACTTACTTCCATAACGTGGTTTGTGTGAATTAGCTTTTTCTTCATAGTACATCCTGCCTCTGTTCCTCCGGTTATGAACTTTATGAATGTACCCCAACCAACGCTAGCTAGCAGAAAACCATAAGCCGCGCTTCTGGTTTTAAGACGAGTAGAAAAAAGATTATTAGTTGTGACACTATCGAGAGAAGATGAACTTCTACAGTTTTCTAAAGTTATTTTTCGTCGAAATGCCTGCTGTCACTTTCTCAGCAGAACTCCCATCGCGTTGTTCACCTTTGCTGGAGTCATGTCAGAAAGTGCTTGACATTTCCTCTGTCTCAGTGCGCTCTGAACTGGGGTAAATTCATCACTCGGATTCCGTTGCAAAACGTTTGGTCTGTTGCGCAACGTAAACCGTTAACTCCAAACGGAAAACGTTTCTATTGGACAAATGCAGGTAGGTCCCTCTCCTTTTCGCTCCGTTTGCTTCCTAGAGTAAACGGTTTCTATTGCAAAACGTTTTGCAACAGACCAAGCGTTTTGCAACAGAATCCGACTAATGAATACATCTATGGGGGCGCACGATTGGCCCAGCGTCGTCCATGGTAGGAGAGGGAATGGCCGGCAGGTAGAGCAGTTTGCAACGCCAGGGTTGTGGGTTCGATTCCCATGGGGGGCCAGTATGAAAAAAAAAATATGTATGCACTCACTAACTGTAAGTCGCTCTGGATAAGAGCGTCTGCTAAATGACTAAAATGTCAAATGTAATCAGCCAAACAGTTACAAAACGGAACGTTCTGCAACTAAAACGAGAGTTTCAATTGGACAAATTCAGGTAAGTCCCGCCCCATTTTGTTCCGTTTGCTTCCGTTTAAGAAACGTTTTGCAACAGAATCAGCGTAATGAATATGCCCCTGATCTGACGCTCTAATTATCTAGCTGTTTCTAGCACCACCTGGTGACCAATTTATCATGACAGCTGTCCATCTCTTGCTGTCAGAATAAGGGTGACAAAATACCCTCAAGATAGCAAATGAAATGGGTGAAGATGTGGCTAACTTGTCAGTGGAATCATTACTTTAAACGGGTATAAAAAAGTGTATCTGATTGGTTTATGAAAAAATGCGTGGTGAAGATAGTTGATGATTAGGCTTGCAGAAGTCAGAGGGTTTCACTTCACACATCAAGGTTAAGATCAGCCCAAGGCCGGATTACCAAACGGGCATGCATGGCTTGGGGGCCGGTGCTCCAGGGCCCCAAATGCAGCAGTCCGGGCCTGGGTCAGCAAAGTCAGCCAGGTGGCACAGGTTCTGAGTGATGCACTACTTTTGACCAGGGCCCATATAGCTCTGGTCAAAAGTAGTGCACTATAAGGGCCCATAGGGCTCTGGTAAAAGAAGTGCACAATAAGTGCCCATAGGGCTATGGTCAAAGTAGTGCACTATAAAGGGGGAAGAGGGTGCATTTGGGACATGCCCATAGTGACTACTAAACACCTTTCCTTTGGATCACTCAGCCATGCTTTTTAGTCCCTGATAGCTTAGCTAATGGGTTTATGAACAGGCCTGAGAAATGAATGTAGGCTCGCAGGCTACACCAGTACCTTTTCACACCATCATACCAACCTAAACTTTATTGTTCCGACTTGGATTTTCTTTTCATATTCTCCTTTCCAGCATGATTACAGCAACTATGGTGGATGACATGTAACCAGGCCAGTGTAGTACAGCTCGGCATGGCTTGGCTCAGTTGGGCAGTAGTGCGAAAAGGGTAAATGTGCCTGCCTGTAGCAATTTATTTATTATTTTAAGTCAGCCAGCAGGGAGCAGGAGTAGTCTGTGATATGCTGTGAAACTTCTCGTCTTTACTGTGCTGACGTTGCCATTGCTGGGCAATAAGCAGGCATTCCATTTAACTCCAAATTCCAAGTTAAATTTACAATTACATTTTATCCATTTGTTTTGTTGGAAGGTTTGGTTTTCTCATTAAAAGGGAAAAGCCAGGGGTAGATGTAATTACTTTACATGCTTAATGACCACTAGCTATGACAACAAGGCAGTGAATATGGAAATGTGGATTGTGTGGATTAGCATATTGATGTCTTTATTGTTGCTGTTGTTTGTTGTTGTTGTTTAAAACTAATACCATAAGCCCTCACTTTGGTTCAACTGGATCTTTTCCTACTTTATAGACTGGAATTATAGTAGACTATACTAATTGAAAATGCACCTTTTTTTATTCCCAACAACAATTTATATCTGATTTGCAAACATTGAAGGCACAGTAACTCATACGATTACAATTGTTAGAGTTGTGATTGTGAGAGCACAGGGCTAAACGATGCTATTATTATTATTATTATTATTATTGAGGTGTAAGGTTTTTGGGCAAATGCTCTCCAGTGTGCATGCACTCTGACATAATATTGTCTCCAGAATGACCAGCAGTAGACCTATCTATATAAGCTGAAATGCACTTAATGTTGTATACAGTAGCTTTATATCCACAGGAACACATTATTTAATTTGCTAGAGAACATAATTTATTTCATATACTTCACGCTCATAAACAGCACTGTCTGCTATTCCTGCCATTCCCCTTTAATTAAAACAATATTCACAGGGCATCGTTTGGCAAATATTTCTCTACACAGCTTCATGTTTATAGACCTCTGTACTGGCATTCCTTTCACAATAATATACACATCCTTGTTCACTTCAACAAAAAGGCTAAACAAAAACTAACTAGTGATACATTCACTTTTTTTCTCAAATAATCAACATTTTCTTTTCTTCTGGCAGAAGAATATAGTAAGAACACAAAATAAGAAGTTTTCATACACACATGCAAGTTTATATACACAGTAGTCGAGGACACACAGATGTGCAACATGGAGTTATCGCTTGAACAAAACTGGAGACGCATCACTCAATCAAAAAGCATACAGAATTAACTCAAAGTCCACAAATTACAGCATTGATTATGTACAATATTTACTCACACACACACACGAGAACAAACACATACATACACACACACAATAACCCCCCCTCCCCCGAAAGATACTTATTTATCTTTACCATAGTCAATGCTGTCACAATTAGGTTAAGACAAGGTTTAAACACATCCAGTACCATCATATAGCTGCAATCCTTGTTCATAAACAATTGGTACCTTATTGAATGCATAGCACTGCTGAGGTGGTAACAGTAGTCAGTAGCTTTGGTTTGACATCAGCCCAATCAGAATGGCTTTGCCATGTCACTGCTACTACTATAAATACTCAAGTTTTGTTGATTTATGTCATCACTTAAAAATCATGAAATCAAAAAGTCAGCTGTTGCTAATTTGTAGTGCATACCAAGACACAAACAATCAGACAACAGACTTTACTGTATCCAAGATGATGTAAAGCTAACACAAGAGCACACACCTACATGTACTCATTATTGGAAGCCTGCCCTTTTCTTTAGATATGAGGGGGCAAGCAGACAGCAGTTTTGATACAGTGGACTACTAACACTACGATATACTCAGAAACGACACACACAGAAACAGGAGAGCAACACCGGCAGCGAGCCACAGAAAACACTATAGAGCCTTGTAAAGATGTAGACTTGTGAATGGGATATGAAAACACTATAGAGCCTTGTAAAGATGTAGACTTGTGAATGGGATATGAAAACACTATAGAGCCTTGTAAAGATGTAGACTTGTGAATGGGATATGAAAACACTATAGAGCCTTGTAAAGATGTAGACTTGTGAAAACACTATAGAGCCTTGTAGACCTGGAGATCATACTGTTTACAGTAACAACAACAGATATCTGCAGGATTGCTTGTAAACATCAGATGCATTTGCCAAATTTGGGTGACATTTTAGAGAGGGGAACATTATATAGCACTAATGAAATGCCATTATGAAGTGTAAGATTTGTAACTTAACATTGTATTGAATTATGTGCATTGTGTACACACAGTTTGGGTATATATGGCTAAAAGCCTTCAAAATGTAAGACTTTGTTACTGATTCTAAAATGTCATCCAAATTGTCAGTATGGTGTTTAATATTTTTTTTTATAACAAGCACTGAAATTGTTTACTCAAAAAGTTGTAAAACTTTTACAAAATTGCTTAAAATATGCAAGCAGTTACACTCACTCTTATGCAAGCAGTTATTAAATAGCTTATTGCTCTCAGTTTCTCTAAAATGGTAGCTGATCTCCCCAATTCAGTTTAAATGGGATAATCTTCCAACTTCATCTCGATGGATGTTTGTACCTTCACACATATGTCACGGTCACAGCAATGTAATGATGTACTTGAAAATGCTGACTGCAATGAGAAGGGACATCACACACCACACACACAGTTTACTTCCTGTTTACCTTCTGTACCCTTCAGCCTCCTGTTCTGTTGTCTATGCGGAGAACGCTCCAGTGAAGGAGAGGCACATTTAAAAAAAAGTCCCTTCAGTATTTTGAATAGGAAGCAGCATGACATGTCAATATAAAGTTCAGTGCCACAAGCAACGCTAAACAGAAACGCCAAATCAAAAGGCTGAACATAAACAAAGCCCTTTCTGCGAGCCTGCATACAATACTTTACAATACAACACATAGGAGGAGAGAACAAGATTTGATAGATTTAAAAAATGGGATTCTTACATTTTCCCAACACAAAGGTTAGAACAGCTGCAGATACATACCTGCAAATGATGTAAATATCTTAAGACATATTGATAGATTTAGTATGTACACTTAAAATAACAACGATTAAAGTTATTAAATATGGCCTTTTTATTCTTGGGTAGAGAGCTGGTGCAAAGGGCTTGGAGATCTGAGTGTCTATATATGAATGTGGTAGTGTGGGGCAGAACACTGATAAAAACCTCTTTATGCATCTGTCAGTGTAAACTAATAGCCACAACTGACAACAAACATGTTATTATAGTTTCTGATGTTATCTGGGAGAAGCTTGGCTTCAAACCAGCTCCTGCGGGCTAAATCCTGTCCATCACCATGACTCTTCATGGTTGACAGTTCAAGGTGTGTGCGCATATCCAGCAGACATTACAAGTGCAGGGTACATAGAAACATAATGTGAAAAGACAGGAGAACATGTCAAGCCTGACAAAGATCCATCTATGCTCTTCACGGTGGCCCAGAAATACCCTTGTTCTCTCTCTGGTTCTGCCTCCCTGCCAGTCTGTCTGTCTCTCTGTCCAGGCCACCTGTGTTGCAGCTGTGTGATCTCTCCAGTTTTCTGATCATCTATTCCCCCGACTCTCCCACAGCAGGCTGGCTGTGCTCATTACAGCGTGTTTTTCCCTCTCTCCTCCATCTGTCCTGGCCTAATAAAACAGGCACTACTGACATCTACACAACTCACATAGCACTAACCCAGTACTGATTCCACCAGCAAACTCATAGCTGACAGCCATTGACACTGATATTTCCTCACACATACACCACTGATCTAGACTTCACATCAACCAACTATAGAACAGACTACAGGACCCACAGAGTTCCCTTCACAGCCAATACTATGATTGTATGGGTGGACATAATCCACACGCAATGGCCCGGCCATCTATAAGTCATATAGATAGCCAATGAGCCACAAGCTTAACTAAAATATCCACTAACTGTTATTATTATATCATGATGAAATGACATTAAAATATTGATTTCATCCTTAGAGGGGTGTTGTGACATTCCCAAACAATACATTCACTGAGAAATAGGCGTTCTCTCGAACCCCAGGGATGTATCCAGAGGGTCTGGTGCTTGGGTCCTGTCCTGTACATAAATTCATTGATAAAGTGAAAGCATACTGCATACTGTTTCATAGAGATTTGGGGTGGAGGGGTTATGCAATTGAACTCCCTATGAGACCAGAAGGGGCAATAAAGAAATCAAATATCAAAATCCATTGGAAACGTTTGAATTAAACTCTTTGCACCATTCTGCTCCATGTTTCCCAGGCCGTCCCCAGGTTCGGCCCAGGTCTTCCCCAGGTGAGGTGGTCCTTCCTGGGGCTACATGAGGACATTGGCCCTAGTATCAGGCAGCCGGAGCCCCACCAGGCCTCCACACACCAGCACAGATGAGGCCAGGAGGATGGGGATGGTCTTGGTGATGCCAACCAGAGAACCAAAGATCACATTCCCCAACACGGCAGCTAACTTACACAGAGCATTACAGAACCCAAAACCTGTCCCTCTGAGAGAGAGAGAGAGAAAAAGAGACAGAAACAAATTACGAATGTAATTTAGTGATTTGCAGGCATTTGTAAGTATGTTTGTGTGTTTGTGCATGCGTGTTGTATGCACATAGAAATTGAGAATTCCTATTATTCTGCTAACCATACCTCCTGTCTGTAGGGAAGGACTCTGTGGTGACCACGTCCAGTGAGTTCCAGGCTGATATGCTCAGGCCGTTGTAAAGGCACAGCATGAAGATCATCATCGACTCACTGGTGCCGAACCACAGGAAGAAACAACTGATCCCTGACAGAACCATGGAGCCACCTGTCCCACACACACACAGACAAATACAAGCGCACACACCACATTATTATTTTTTTGAACACCCTACATTCATGCTCATAACAAAGGTAGCCCTAAGAACAGACTATGCAGACTGTCCCTGTATGTACCTAACATCGAAAGGCGTCCAATCTTATCCATGAGCAGTGCAGAAACAATGTTTCCGGGCAGAACAGCCAGAGTTCCCAGGAAGTTGATAAAGTAGACCCAGTAGGCGCTGTAGTCGTCGTCAAACGTCATCTGACAGCCCGTCTTGTTGTGGTGGAACGAGCTGTTGATCACCTCTGTGCCGTCTATCAGTTTGGAGTCATCGATGTCTGCCATCAAAAATAGGGAAAGACAGGACAAAAGCTGAGAAAGGACAATACCCATTCAGCAAACATTATAACTGTCTCTGTGTAACCATATACTATGTCTATGTAACCATATACTGTGTCTGTGTTGACTATGCAAATGGAATATAACTGTTTTGATTCAGGATTGATGGCTTAGAAGAAAAGTGTCTCTGTCTGTCTCTCGGTCTGTCTCTCGGTCTGTCTCTGTCTTACCAGTGTTGTAGAAGAATGCCTCGATGAAGGTACAGTTCCGGAAGTAGGATCCCACCGACGTCACGTCATCAAAGTAGCAGTTAAGGAAGGTGGAGTCAATGAAGGTGACGGACTTCAACTTCATATTAACAAAT
The DNA here is from genome assembly GCF_020615455.1 of Coregonus clupeaformis. Classification (NCBI taxonomy): domain Eukaryota; kingdom Metazoa; phylum Chordata; class Actinopteri; order Salmoniformes; family Salmonidae; genus Coregonus; species Coregonus clupeaformis. Next base: position 53,522,253 of record NC_059209.1, on the reverse strand, counting down.
CTGGACGGATCAACATAGGAAAGTGTATGTGTGGACATAGTTAGTTACTAATGCCTACATTTTACAGAGAAATCCTTGGTGGCTATTCTGTATTCAACTTAATAAAGTTGCTCCATCTTATCTAGTTGACAGGGACAGTGCAGATAAATCAACATGCCATATGAATATAAAAGTAGCATAGTAATGATTCACATTTTTCATCCATTCTCCATTTGAGTCCATAAAGTCCCCTTTTCATTGAGGATGAAGTTATAACTACTTGACTTGACCATGATTCATTAATGTGGAAGTTTTCTCCTTCCTTCCTACCTGTCGCTGATGAAGACCCCGTTGGTGTGGATCTGGTTCTCCAGGGTGAAGTTGAAGGTGAAGTCCTCGATGCGTTCGTTGCTGTGGGTCTTCACCTTGGAGGCATAGTCATCTGCCTGAAGGTGCTTGATGACGTCAGGGAACCACACAGACAGGCCGTAGTACCTGCATCCACACACACAGACACAGTGGGGTCGCAAACACCCAGGTTAGGTTATGTACGTAGCACAAGGTACTATAGAGGAAGAATACAATGTTTATGTTGGGTTTCCAGGAGTGATTTTCTCTTTTCCTCAGGCTGCTTGCATTCCCATCGTGTCACACTGAGAGGAGAGCCCAATGAAAATGTATTGATTCAGTTGTTCTCCTGAGAGCGGGGAGCTGCTACCTCTGCTGCTGCATTGGACAGATGACAGAAATGCAATGTAGCTGCAAGCTCAAAAGTCTCTGCTATTTCCTGACGAAGGGAATTAGCCTATTCTGACTTCTACATCTCTAAATGGAGAAACAAAACTTTATATTGGGAGAGAGGGAGGAAGCAGCAGTCTATTACATTACAACAAAAAGCTTACCCAAATGAAAGCGTAAACCACACAATAGCCAGCCTGATCGTGTTTTCTTTTAGAGGGTAGTCAAAACACTTCATGAAGTTAACCAAGATCTGTGTGGAGAAAGAAAAGAGACACATCAATAATGATTTGTGAGAGTGCAGTGCAATGGAAGATATTGCCACTTCTATCATGACCATCTAGCGAGCCAACAGAAGGAGAGGCAGAGAAAACCCACCCCACGTAGCTCTGTCTTGGACCTGAAGAGGGCCTTGGAGACTGGGTTCCCTGACTCTGACTTCATCTCCACCAGCTCATCCAGATGCTTGGGGATCTTGATTCTGTTCACCTGGGATGGGAATTATGGGAAATTTAGTTTTCAATAACAAAATTAAATCAAGTCATGTTTATGCTGTTTCTTTCTTGTAGGCTACTGCTGGTGGAGAAATGTAACTGGAAGGTCGTCTGTGTATCATCCCTTCATTGGATATCCCTCTCTGGATGGTACAAGGAAACACGGACCCTGGAAGCACCTCTGAGAGCAATTGGAATTTACCTGGTTCTCTTACAGTATCCACAACTATTTTGCATTGCAATTTGATTTGCCCATGGAAATATGTAGGCTATGCAAATTCATTAAAATAGACGACGCCCAAGTTTTGCAATGCAAGATTGATTGAGCCCTTATGCTATTGCATTCGCAGCAAAAACCTGCATCTGAAAAATATAGGCTACAGTTGTATCATGGTTTGCTAGAGCTTTCGTTTGCTTTAAAGAGGTTTGTATCAGAGGTTTGAAGGGCTTTATTTTGCTTTACAGAGACAGGAAATCTGACTTCAAATTCAAAGCTCTAAATGTGGATCGACTGGAATGCTCTTTCCATCGCGTGTGTTTGAATGACACAAATCACCTTTCAAAACCTTCTCATATCACAGTTATGATCCTCATCACAGATTTAAACATGTCGCAATGGTGGCGGTTATAAGACAATTAGCTTTTTACTGTGAGGAGCAAGCACAAGCCCAGGCGGAAAAATACTCACTGTGAATACTTTTTCCGGCTGCCCACGCGCTCGCATGTTGGTGTCATGGATCTGTTTGAGGATCATCCAAGCCTCATCGTGCTTCCCGACCTGACAGGAGGGAGAAACAGGAGGGAATTAACGGGATTAACGGAGAAAGAACCGGGAGCGCTCCTCCGTGACAACCATGCTCACACAGGAGGAGATGGGCTGAGATGACAGGAGTCACGACAATGATGACTAATTTTACTTCAAAGGGTAATTCTCCTACAGTAACAGGCTCACTGTCACATACTTTTTGCTTTCTTATTTGCCATCGCAGACAAACCATGTGAAATGGCGTGAAATGTGTAGCCAAGGCCTCTGCCGCTGAAACATTAGGCTGACTCACTGTTTGCCTCATAGGCCTTTCTGTTAAGGAACAAATTATTTGTAACTTTCTCAAACATGATAGTAACCTAGGACAGTGCAATCTGTTCAATGGTTTTCTGAGGAAAGAGATGCTATAGGGCCCTGGGCTAATGATAATTGGTTATCAGATTTAAATAATGGATTAACTGGGCTATATGCCTATCTAGGAATGGATTAGCTTATAAGAAATCCTGCTATACCCTCCGACGAACCATCAAACAGGCAAAGCGTCAATGGACTAAGATCGAATCGTACTACACCGGCTCCGATGCTCGTCGGATGTGGCAGGGCTTGCAAACTATTACAGACTACAAAGGGGAGCACAGCCGCGAGCTGCCCATTGACACGAGCCTACCAGACGAGCTAAATTACTTCTATGCTCACTTCGAGGCAAGTAACACTGAAACATGCATGAGAGCATCAGCTGTTCCGGACAACTATGTGATCACGCTCTCCGTAGCCGACGTGAGTAAGACCTTTAAACAGGTCAACATTCAAAAGGCTGCAGGGCCAGACGGATTACCAGGACGTGTACTCCGAGCATGCGCTGACCAACTGGCAAGTGTCTTCACTGATATTTTCAACCTCTCCCTGTCTGAGTCTGTAATACCAACATGTTTTAAGCAGACCACCATAGTCCCTGTGCCCAAGAACACTAAGGTAACCTGCCTAAATGACTACCGACCCATAGCACTCACGTCTGTAGCCATGAAGTGCTTTGAAAGGCTGGTCATGGTTCACATCAACACCATTATCCCAGAAATCCTAGACCCACTCCAATTTGCATATCGCCCCAACAGATCCACAGATGATACCATCTCTATTGCGCTCCACACTGCCCTTTCACACCTGGACAAAAGGAACACATGTGAGAATGCTATTCATTGACTACAGCTCAGCGTTCAATACCATAGTGCCCTCACAGCTCATCACTAAGCTAAGGACCTTAGGACTAAACACCTCCCTCTGCAACTGGATCCTGAACTTCCTGAGGGGCCGCCCCAGGTGGTAAGGGTACGTAACAACACATCACCACGCTGATCCTCAACACGGGGGCCCCTCAGGGGTGCGTGCTCAGTCCCCTCCTGTACTCCCTGTTCACTCATGACTGCATGGCCAGGCATGACTCCAACACCATCATTAAGTTTGCCGATGACACAACAGTGGTAGGCCAGATCACCGACAACGACGAGACAGCCTATAGGGAGGAGGTCAGAGATCTGGCCGTGTGGTGCCAGGATAACAACCTCTCCCTCAATGTGATCAAGACAAAGGAGATGATTGTGGACTACAGGAAAAAGAGGAGGACCGAGCACGCCCCCATTCTCATCAACATGGCTGTAGTGGAGCAGGTTGAGAGTTTCAAGTTCCCTGGTGTCCACATCACCAACACACTAACATGATCCAAGCACACCAAGACCGTCGTGAAGAGGGCACGACAAAACCTATTCCCCCTAAGGAGACTGAAAAGATTTGGCATGGGTCCTCAGATCCTCAAAAGGTTCTACAGCTGGACCATCGAGAGCATCCTGACTGGTTGCATCACTGCCTGGTATGGGAACTTCTCGGCCTCCGACCGCAAGGCACTACAGAGGGTAGTGCGTACAGCCCAGTACATCACTGGGGCCAAGCTTCCTGCCATCCAGGACCTCTATACCAGGCGGTGTCAAAGGAAGGCCCTAAAAATTGTCAAAGACTCCAGCCACCCTAGTCATAGACTGTTCTCTCTGCTACCGCACGGCAAGCGGTACCGGAGCGCCAAGTCTAGGTCCAAGAGGCTTCTAAACAGCTTCTACCCCCAAGCCATAAGACTTCTGAACATCTAATCAAATGTCTACCCAGACTATTTGCATTGCCCTACGCTGCTGCTACTCTCTGTTTATTATCTATGCATAGTCACTTTAATAACTCTACCTACATGTACATATTACCTCAATTACCTCGACTAACCGGTGCCCCCGCACATTGACTCGGTACCGGTACCCCCTGTATATAGCCTCGCTATTGTTATTTTTACTGCTGCCCTTTAATTATTTGTTACTTTTATTTTGTATTATTTTATATTGTATTTCTTTGGGATTTTTTTTTGTTGGTATTCTTTCTTAAGACTGCATTGTTGGTTAAGGGCTTGTAAGTAAGCATTTCACTGTAAGGTCTACACCGGTGTTATTCGGCGCATGTGACAAATACAATTTGATTTGATCCCATTGGTTACCTAAACTGTTCAGAATGAAACTCTTGAATTGAAAAGCTGAGACCATGCATGCCCACCAGAGAAGGCTGGTGGGAGGAGCTCTGGAAAGATGGGCTCATTGTAATGGCTGGAATGGAATAAATGGAACATGTGGATTCCATATATTTGATACCGTTCCATGCATTCCATTCCAGCCATTACGACGAGTCCGTCCTCCTATAGCGCCTCCCTCCAACCTCCTATGATGCCCCACACTGATGTAGCCTGTGAGGGGCAAACACTCTCCCTAAAACCCCATTTCCCATAATGCTTTACTTTACCTCCAGGAAAAATCTGGGGCTCTCGGGCATGAAGGTGAGAGCCACCACAGCACAGACGCAGGGCAGGGCGCAGACCACCACAAACACCCTCCAACTGTGGAACTGGTAGGCCGAACCCATACTGAAACTCCAGCCTGTAACCAATCACACGTAAGAGAACCCATCATCAAACAAGAGAATACATCAGCATATTTTACATTATGGTCACATTCTCAAGAGAGGGAGCCTTGATTTTATTTTATTTTATTCATACAGTATTTAGCTTGTCGTTGATCTCATAGTAGCTCAAAATTGTCAGAAGAGTGGGTCTTTTAAGTTACTTTTGAGCAGCTGATTGTTGCTTCCGTTGGTGATGTCTGTTCTATTTGCACAATTTCTATGGTGTTTATTGTGGAAGACCACACACAGAGTGCAAACAGAAATGAAAGAAAAGGGAAGGAAAGGACATTTGAAACGAGCAATTATCCTTGCCTGGCTACTCATCAACATAGCGCCGGCCAAACGACACGCCCACTAACGTTTCTTCACCACGATGAGTCTGGATTTGCTTCTTCCCCGACGACTTCTCGAATGCGAACCAATCAAACTGTTCTGATTGGTCCCAAAAACCGATGGGTTAGACCAGAGCTGGCCTACATGAATCATGAATCACGCATCACACAATTTTGATGTCAGCACAAACGACTTCTAGGATGGTAGGTTCAGACTGATGTATGGATCGATCGATAGAGCAGCTGAATTAAATTCAGGATGAGTTGTCAGGCAACAGTTATCCAGCAATTCAGAATAGCAAGATCACCAGCAATGCTATTGAACTGAATATGGGTCCCTTGGGGAAACTGGTTGAATTATGTATTCTTATCAGGTGGAGGGCTCTAGGTCTTTCACTCAAACAGTGTTTATGAATGGTGTTATGGGAGCCTTATGCTGTGAACCTGATTTAACGCTGTTAATAAAAAAATGCCATTTAATGAAAGCTGGCCCCACCACTGCAGTGGGATGTATGAGAGATTAATGAATATGTGGAGGGCTGGGAGAGCTCTAGAGAGAGGTTAATTGAATGTGTTGGAAAATTATTGATTGTTAAAAAGGTGCAATTATTAATTAATTCAGTTAAAAAGTTGCAATATGCAGAAATCACTCCGGCATTTCCTGGTTGCTAAAATTCTAATAGTTCGCCTAATTTCAGTTTATGTGACAAAACAAGCAAAACATCTCAACTGCTGTGAAATATATTTTCAATAGCCGAAAATATTGTAGTTTTAGCTGCTTGAAGCTGGTGTACAAAAACGAAAGTAAAAGACGCAAAAACAAATTTAAAGAACAGGAAGCCTAGAAATAGCACACATAGAACAGATCTACCGCTTCTTTTAGACTTAAATGAGAATGATCTATAACTCACATTTCTATGTGAATTTGGTCAGGTCGCCCAGAAAGTTACATATTGCAGCTTTAAATCATGTTGCACCTGATCTCATCTGACAGGCAGACTGTGTCCCATTAATCATCATAGCAGCAACACACACACGCACACACAATCAATTTCCCCCTCTCTAAATGACACTTATCTCAACACATTGTAAAGTCATTTTCTGGAGCATTCAATTGGAGAGGAATGTGCTGGACTAGTGATGTCTGAGTTGAAAACGGCTGCTAAAACCTTCAATTATATCTATCCTCAATCATTGTAATTAGTACACAGCCCTGTAAATAATCTTAGCCTCAACACTGAACTAACCGTGTACAGCACTGCAATTTATGCTTTTCTCCCTCAGGCACAGTATAACCCTTCAAAGCTTTAAAATGTATGTTTTTTACATTCTGTGAAATGGGTTATAAATATCTTAATTGTTGCCCACGTCAATGGGTGTTGGTGAAAATTTGAGGGAACGTCTAAAAAGTCAATATTTTACAGTAAAAGGGTGAATACAAAACAACGGGGAGGTACAGGCTGTTTTTTGCTGTCCTCATCTCCTTTGTACTCAAAATGACTGTTCTTCTGTGTGTGGGAGTGTAGCTACATTAGTGTAAGAGGGTTAATGCATTGTGTGTATATGCTTATGTTCCCTATTCGTATTTGGGGAAGGAGGGAGAAGGGGGTGGGATGTTTGTCGTGTTAGTCGTGACCTCCCACGTCTCTCCCTCTGGATCGTGCCTTTTCTTTTTGTACACACTTTGAGGGAATAACACCATTATCCATCAACAGGAGTGGGAGGTGAGGGGGTGGGGGGGATGTTAATGTGAGGAAATTACTGCTAGGAAATAATCTAAACGACAGATTGAAACTGGCTTTGATACCATCGCTTATCAACCACTGTGGAAGTCAAGCCAGCTATGTTCAAAGCAGGAAGAAAGGCTGTCATAGATGTTGAAAATTCATTCCTTTAAAGATCAATGACTCTAATTCTAGAGTGTTATGAGAATTCTGATATCTTTTCAACCACCCAGCACAGTATAGTGGTGGCACATGTAAACTCTACATTTTGTGCATCGAAGTCATCCACATACTGTTTTAGTGTTCATCTATAGAACTGGGGTGTTACTGTGGTTTTGTGCTTAGTAATGATGACGCAGTCCTGTAGGTGTGTGTGGAAGGACGTCAAGGATTCCCAATGACGCACTACCATGAAGACCGTCTCAATTCCTTACATTCAGGGTATTGTGCGTGTGTGCATGTGTGTGTTGGTTTAAATGCATGAACTCTGTGTTTGTGCATGGATGGATGCATGCGTGTGTGTGTGTGTGTGTGTGTGTAAACATTCCACTGGTGGTAATGTGTGTGTGTGTGTGTATGTACGAACATGTATGTGTGTGTGTGTGTGTGTGTAAGATTTGGTATGCTGCAGTGATTGCCTTTTTATGGCGTTGTAGCTGTGCTGTGAGCCCCAGAGGGTTAGTGTTTTGCCCATGCCATTGGAAATCTCATTACTGGGATTATGTACATAATTGACTAAGTGTATGGATGACTGAGTCGGGTAGTGCTCTGCATCTGAGGCCTGAGAGAGAAAGAGAGAAGAAAAGAGAGACCTGAGAGAGAAGAAAAGAGAGACCTGAGAGAGAAGGAGAGAGAAGGAGAGAGACCTGAGAGAGAAGGAGAGAGACCTGAGAGAGAAGGAGAGAGAAGAGAGAGGAGGAGAGAGAAGGAGAGAGAACTGAGACCTGAGAGAGAAGAAGAGAGACCTGAGAGAGACCTGAGAGAGAAGGAGAGAGAGACCTGAGAGAGAAGAGAGAGACCTGAGAGAGAAGAGAGATACCTGAGAGAGAGGGAGAGAGTAGTAGAAAAAGAGAGAGAGAAACCTGAGAGGAGAGAGAGAGACATAGAAGAAGAGAGAGAGAGATCTTAGAGAGAGGGGAAGAGAGAGAGAAGGAGAGGTAGCGGTGGGGTGACCTTGTAGGAGAGAGCTGAGAGAGAAGGAGAGAGGCTCATAATGTTGTGGGCCTATAGTAGGCCTTTATCTGACTTTGTTTTCTCTCTGCAGAGTCCTTGGTCACAATTTAGTGACTCAGGTAACCTGGAGAATAGTGAAACTGCTGCATCATAACAATTTTTTTAAACAAACGTTTTAGAGCCAATTAAACACTTTTCAGTTCTCAGAAACCGCCTTTCAACATTTTGCTACTTGTTAATGGAGGCCAGACCATTTCACTCAAGGCTTGTTCATAGAAAAAAGAACAGCACGAAAACAAATCAATTGACCCCAATCATGTGGCAGCTCTTGAAGGCACTAGGAACAAGGGAAAGTGTAACAGCTGGAAACGACAGGAGTATGTAGCTCTCTCCCCCCCTCCCCCTCTCTCTCTCTCTCCCCCATAGGGCACTGGTGAAAAGTAGTGCACTATAGTGAATAGGGTGTCATTTGGGACAGACAAAATAACTTCCCACCAGAGCACTAGTAGTGTAAGAAAAGGTAGCAGTATCCTACAGTATGATGAATCTCTGCAGGCTGATTCAGGCTTCTGTAGTATCCAGCTGTGCGTTTGTCATGGGGCTTTAGGACACATTAGGAACTGCTGAGTGTTGAAGGCATATGAGAAGTTACCTAAAGAGATTTAATGGAGTATTAAACACCAATGAGGTGGTAGATGTGTGGTAATCCATCATTATGTGTTTCTGATTTAGACAAAAGACTACTCCTCAGGCTCCTTGGCCACATCACTGTTGGCAGGCACTGCAGCAGTTTAGGAAAACATAAAAAAGTGCTGGAGTATGCAAGGCACGCTCAGAGAGAAAGAGAGGGGGGAGAGAGAGGTTGGAAAGAGAGAGGGAGAGCATAGAGAGCGAGAGAGGATAGAGGGAGATAGAGAGCGAGAGAGGATAGAGAGAGATAGAGAGAGGGAGAGCATGGAGAGCGAGAGAGGAAAGAGAGAGATAGGATAGAGAAAGGGCATAGAGAGAGAGGATAGTGTTTGTCAGAAAGAATGAGAGCAGAGTGGGTCTACTGACATGCCTTTAAAGGGATATCTGCACATCTGATAGCAGAGCTTTCTCAGTGAGACTCGTCAAGTTTCCCAGATTTTGTGTGTGTAGCCCTCCTCTATAGCCACTGCACAATAGAGAGAAACAGTGGCTTTTGAAACTGATCCACCCTGTGTGTGTGTGTGTGTTCATCTGGATGTGACCGGCACCCTCAACTTAAATGAACCCCCACTGTGTCAGGTATCATTGCCTTCAATGTCTACAGTGCAGTCAGTGTTTGCACAAGCAGGCGTTTCAGTGGCTCAGTGCAGCCGGCTCATATCCTCCATGCTGCCACTTCAGAAGCTCCTCACTGACGTCCCCCACGGCTCAGCTAAAGCACGCCTCTGACATAAATCATGGCTAGCTGTAGCTTTGTCCCGTTAGGTTAGAGCAAGGAGAAAAACCTAATTATGCTTGATCAAGAAGAACATACCCATACAGAGAGAAGGAGGAGGGTGAGAGTAAAGGTGGGTGGGAGAGATATTGAGAGACAGCGAGAGGAAAGAGAGACACACACAAAAAAGAAAGAAGCAGTAAAAGGGAAAGAAAGGATGAGCAGAGCGAGACAGGCTCAGAGAGAGAGAGCGACAGGCTCAGAGAGAGAGAGCGACAGGCTCAGAGAGAGAGCGACAGGCTCAGAGAGAGAGCGACAGGCTCAGAGAGAGAGAGCGACAGGCTCAGAGAGAGAGAGCGACAGGCTCAGAGAGAGAGCGACAGGCTCAGAGAGAGAGAGTGAGACAGTGTGAGGAAGAAAGAGAGGAAAGGCCATTTTCCCTTCGTCTTTATTGATGTGTGCAGCTTATTTCCAGTATAACAGCGTCGTAAATCACAGCCTTCTATCTCCCACCGGCACATCTTCATTCCTTAAATATCCCTATGTGTTTGTCCGTGTGCCTGTGAGTGCGTGTGTTTGTCTCTGAGCGCGCATGTGTGTATCCCCATGGTTTACAGGCCTACATTAATCACTTCAAAAACTGTCTCTCTCCCAGTCTGCAGCCACTTGGAGAGATTACATTCCTTCACGTGCCAGCAGGGCAAACTGGCACCTTCACCTCTGCTGGTTGTACTCTGCCAACCTGGATTTGTGCAGATTAGTTTTAACATTGTTTAAAGATTTTCTTAAAACACAAACTTAACAATGTAAAAATATTATACCACATTCAGACGCATCATAACCAACTAACCAAGAAGGTTTAGTTACTAGGTTAAGTTACTGGTATAATGACCCAGGCCAAGGCTGAAGCATAAAGACTCACCGTAGTGTGGTATAATGGCCCAGGCCAAGGCTGAAGCATAAAGACTCACCATAGTGTGGTATAATGAACCAGGCCAAGGCTGAAGCATAAAGACTCACCGTAGTGTGGTATAATGAACCAGGCCAAGGCTGAAGCATAAAGACTCACCGTAGTGTGGTATAATGGCCCAGGCCAAGGCTGAAGCATAAAGACTCACCATAGTGTGGTATAATGGCCCAGGCCATGGCTGAAGCATAGATCTCTCCAATCATCCAGAACATGCACAGCCAGCTCAGGTGCTCCCCTCTCTTCTCTCTGGACAGCACCTCCGCAAAGAAGGAGAAGACTATAGGCACAACCCCCCCTGTTCTGAAGGAGACACAATGACAGGACACTAAGTAGGGACACACAGACTCTGCAGAGGGCAACATTTTATAAACCCCTAGAAATGATTTAAGATAAAATAGACCCATGTAAATTATTCTAACTTAACTAAAGTACATATTGCTGCATGCTGAAGATTTTGTGGCGCCTCTATTTTCTCGGAGGAACCTTTTGTATTTTTCAGATGTGACACAGCTTTCAAACTGTGGTTCAGTTTTCACTACTGTAAAAGTAGACAATAGGAACAAATACTGGAACAATGTTCCTCAAAATAAGCCAACTTTGCCAAAAGGGCATTTCCTTGGCTTTCCAGTTAACCATTAGGCTTAGAGACAGTCCTCAGAGACTCGCTAGCTCCCAGAAGGCCGTTTAGCTGGCAAACCTTTTCCATTACTTGGAGTCTCTCTGGGGAGAGGGGTGGGGAGGCAATTAGTAAATAAGCTCTTGACAGGGACCGTTACACCCCTCCAATGTTTTCTCTCTATAAATCAATGCTCTATTCTTACATTCCCAGACATGTGAGGCTAGAGGCCATGCAGCCAGTGAACAACAATATGGACATTCAGAAATGGTGCTGTACAGTAAGTAGTAGCCTGATCCGTCATCCTGAACTCTTGTTTCGTTTCACTGTGTAGCGAAGCAGAATGTAAGCTTGCGAGATCAGAATGGTTGTACCAGGCTAGTACAGTAGTTTCCAAATAATATTTCACTTGTCCATCATAAAGCTGCCTTTAACTGCCAAGTAGCACTTTTTAGACAATCATTTATCACAGAGCCTGTCACTTAAGGCCAACAAGACTGAAACAAAAAGGACTGAATGTTGTCATTTCATGATAGGAGGACTGAATGTTGTCCATTTTATGATAGAAGGCATGGGTTGGATTTAATTAAAACATCTAATACAAATAAAAAAACAGGCTTGTTGAGATATTGCTTTTATAGTTATTGTGCACTCCTTGAAAGAGTGAAATTATTTCTTTATTTTTTTTGTAAAGCATTTTACCAGCAATATTAAAAGCACTAATCCACTCCAAGTATAAGATGCACAAACGTCTCTGTAAAGACGCACCTCGATGAAACAAGGTTTAAATCCCCTGTATTAAATCCTGTGTTATCACTGATATAGCCTAGTTAGTGTAAACTAAAGGCTTTCATTAAGGATGTTAGGAGCACACTGACAGACAGGGGGATGTTTGACACATTCATTAGTCACACAATCCTATTCCTAGACAGGAGAGATTAAAACCTCTGGGGATAACATGGATGAAATATCAGAAGGGGGAGTGAGTGCATGTTGACCGAGGGATTTACAACTATACTGAACAAAAATATCAACGCAACATGCAACAATTTCAAAGAATTTACTGAGTTACAGTTCATAAAAGGAAATCAGTCAATTGAAATAAATGCATTAGCCCCTAATCTATGGATTTCACATGACTGGGAATACAGATATGCATCTGTTGGTCGCATACCTTTTTTTTTAAAGGTAGGGGTGTGGATCAGAAAACCAGTCAGTATCTGGTGTGACCACCATTTGCCTTTTGAAGCGCGACACATCGAGTTGATCAGGCTGTTGATTGTGGCCTGTGGAATGCTGTCCCACTCATCTTCAAAGGCTGTGCGAAGTTGCTGGATATTGGTGGAAAATGGAACACGCTGTCATACATGTCGATCCAGAGCATCCCAAACATGCTCAACGGGTGACATGTCTGGTGAGTATGCAGTCTATGGAAGAACTGGGACATTTTCAGCTTCCAGGAATTGTGTACAGATCCTTGCGACATGGGGCCGTGCATTATCATGCTGAAACATGAGGTGATGGCGATGGATGAATGGCACGACAATGGGCCTCAGGATCTCGTCACGGTATCTCTGTTTATTCAAATTGCCATCGATAAAATGCAGTTGTGTTCGTAGCTTATTCCTGGCCATACCATAACCCCACCACCACGGGGCACTCTTTTCACAACGTTGAGATCAGCAAACCGCTCGCCCACACAACACCAGACACGTGGTCTGCAGTTGTGAGGCCAGTTGGACATACTGCCAAATTCTCTAAAACGACGTTGGAGGCGGCTTATGGTAGAGAAATTGACATTTAATTATCTGGCAACAGCTCTGGTGGACATTCCTGCAGTCAGCATGCCAATTGCATGCTCCCTCAAAACTGGAGATGTTTGTGGCATTGTGTTGTGTGACAAAACTGCCAATTTTAGCGTTTTAGAGTGGACTTTTATTGTCCCCAGCACAAGGTGCACTTGTGTAATGATCATCCTGTTTAATCAGCTTCTTGATATGCCACACCTGTTTGAGAGAAATAAGCTTTTTGTTCATATGGAACACTTCTGGGATCTTTTATTTCAGCTCATGAAACATGGGACCAACACTTTACATGTTGCGTGTACATCTATTTTTGTTCAGTGTACATCTTCATTAAAGAAACCAAAACAGATTAATTACAACAAAATATAATTAATTGACAACGATCTACTGTGAAAGGCAGTCTATGGGAATTAAGGAATTAAGAAAGTAGAACTGCAGGGCTATTTGATGAAGGATTCATCATGGTTGTAGATAGCTATGTAGCCTAATTGGGACAAAACTAAGTCAGTTATCTTGTTCATGTCACATCTCACAATACATGTTTGAATCTCCAAGGTCATTTGGAGTTTGCAGTGTCCTACTGTTTATTTATTGTGCGTTATGTGAATTCATTACTCCATTCTTTAAGACAAATAAGTAGCACATTGCTTTCCATTCTAAGCCTGGTCAATCAGACTCACCCGAAGCCTGCGATCACGCGGCAGAGCAGGAACATGCCGTACCCCTGAACGAAGGAGGACAGGAAGGCGAAGAAGCCGTTCACACACATGCAGATGAGCAGACACTGTCTGCGGCCCACCTTGTCTGACATGCCCCCCCAGAAAAACGCCCCCACCATCATCCCCAGGTACACAATACTGCCTGCAGAGAGAGAGAGAGAGAGAGAGAGAGAGAGAGAGAGAGAGAGAGAGAGAGAGAGAGAGAGAGAGAGAGAGAGAGAGAGAGAGAGAGAGAGAGAGAGAGAGAGAGAGAGAGAGAGAGAGAGAGAGAGAGAGAGAGAGAGAGGAGACTTTAGATTTAAACCATTTCTATTTACACAGCACAAAGTAAATCATCAAAGCAATTGTCTTTGGACCTTCAAACAAACCAACAAATAATACTCTGTGAATTTTAAATGTGTATTTAAGAGCGGTTGTGGTAACTCTTAAAAGCCAATCTTAATGGTGAATTAATATCTTCTAATGGACCCTTCAGCAGAACACAAGTTAAAAAATATATATCCCCTGCTATTTTAATATGCAACGTCATAACCACTTCTAGTCCCTCTCTACCTGACATCAGATTCCTGCCAGGAGACATTGTGTACATCTCAAATGGCACCCTATTTTATAGTGCACTACTTTTGACCAGGGTCCATAAGGTTCTAGTCAAAAGTAGTGCAATATATAGGGAATAGGGTGGAATAGGGTGCCATTTGGGACGCACCCATTAGGATTCATGGCTCGTCACAGTGGGCTAGCTGCTAAAGTGAAGGGTGTAAAAGTGTCACAGTAAAGTATGGAGCAGCATTAAGGCCCATTAGTGTTGATGATCGTTCATCAATAAGGACGTTTAATCACCAAATCTGTTGAATGACTCAATCTGTGTTGAATAATATATTTAACTTCTCCTGAGGGGAGATGTCTAAGGGTTGTTTGATTGAACAACAACTTGGTAAATCCTGCTCTTTCATGTCAACTTTTGCCTGTTAAAGCTATATCTCATGCAGGAACAAGTTGATCCGAACAACAAAGTATCTCTCTCGCCTTGCTGCCCCAACCATTACCCAATTTATACTGTATATTCCACTTTTCTTTCAGTTTTGTGTTCAATTACTGCACATCCCAAGAGCACACTACATAAATAGTTTCACCAAGAACTGTCAGAATGCTAAGGAATTACAATAAGATTTACAGTGGGAGAAAGTCCCTACCGTAAAACACAACCCATTCCTATTCCCACTGTGATGTGATGAGTAAATACAGAATGGAATAAACCTGAATCCACTCGTGTAACATAAATCAATGGGATGAAGAGTGTGTTCAGTAATACAGGGTGACTTTAAAAAGGAGCCTCTGCTCCCTTTTAATCTCTCTAATCTGGAGAAGAATCGATGTCCCAGACAAAACAGCATCGATTTCACCCACTTATGATCATGATCTTGGCCTTTGACTGGAACACTATGATCCATTCTTCTCTATTATTAACACCAAAGTACTGTTACTGAACCCTGCTCTTCTCTAATCTCCACAAGAGAGTACTCTTCTCAAGCCTTCACAGTACCCACCTTTAATCATATAGTCCTGGTATGGCCACATAGTCCATTTTGTATGGCTTTCTAGGATTAAATTATTTAAAGGCTCAGTGCAGTCAAAAAACATGATTTTTCTGTGTTTAATATTTCCACACTATAATGTTGGAATAATACTGTGAAATTGTGAAAATGATAGTGCCCTTTAAGTCTAGGAACTGTTAGAAAAAACTGCCTGAAATTTCAGCCTGTTTTGGTGGGATGGAGTTTTGGCCTGCCTGGTGACGTTACCAGGCGGTAAATTAGTTAATACACCAATAAGAGAGTTCCAAACCTCTCTGCCAATAACAGATAGTTTTCCCCTCCCCACTCAGACCACTCCCAGACAGTCCTAGTAAAATTCTTGCTTGAGAAATTGCTCTTTGCTAAGAAGCTATTTTTGTTTATTTTTTACAATTTTAACTGAAAACTATCACAGTAAGGTACTTAATTGTTACAGATAAATTATTTGATATTGAGATTGAAAAAAAACAACAGCATCATTGGACCTTTAAAGTGGAACTGACAGAATTTTAACAACATTAAATCTTATTAAAATCTGTTCAAATACACCCCCAGAAAGAATATGACATTTTTTTTACATTTTCTGACAAACCAGCACTTAGATATGGTCATTTTCACGTTTTCATAAATTCATACAATGTTTGGGAATTACAGTGCATTTGGAAAGTATACAGACCCCTTGACTTTTTCAACATTTTGTTACGTTACAGCCTTATTCTAAAATGGATGTATTTTTATATCCTCATCAATCTACATACAATACCCCATAATAGGTTTTTAGAAATTTTAGCAAATGTATAAAATTACATTTACATAAGTATTCAGACCCTTTACTCAGTACTTTGTTGAAGCCCATTTGGCAGCGATTTCAGCCTCTAGGTTTCTTGGGTATGACGCTACAAGCTTGGCACACCTGTATTTGGGGAGTTTCTCCCATTCTTCTCTGCAGATCCTCTCAAGCTCTGTCAGGTTGGATGGGGAGCGTCGCTGCATAGCTATTTTTAGGTCTGTCCAGAGATGTTCGATCGGGTTCAAGTCCGGGCTCTGACTAGGCCACGCAAGGACATTCAGAGACTTGTCCCGAAGCCACTCCTGCGTTGCCTTGGCTGTGTGCTTAGGGTCGTTGTCCGGATGGAAGGTGAACCTTCTCCCCAGTCTGAGGTCCTGAGTGCTCTGGAGCAGGTTTTCATCAAGGATCGCTCTGTACTTTGCTCTGTTCATCTTTCCCTCAATCCTGACTAGTCTCCCGGTCCCTGCCACTGAAAAACATCCCCTCAGCATGATAATGCCACCACCATGCTTCAGATTTCTTTCAGACGTGACGCTTGGCATTCAGGCGAAAGAGTTCAATCTTGGTTTCATCAGACCAGAGAATCTTGTTTCTCATGGTCTGAGAGTCCTTTAGGTGCCTTTTGGCAAACTCCAAGTGGGCTGTCATGTGCCTTTTACTGAGGAGTGGCTTCTGTCTGGCCACTCTACCATAAAGGCCTGATTGGTGGAGTGCTGCAGAGATGGTTGTCCTTCTGGAAGGTTCTCCCATCTCCACAGAGGAACTCTGGAGGTCTGTCAGAGTGACCATCGGGTTCTTGGTCACATCCCTGACCAAGGCCCTTCTCCCCCGATTGCTGGCCGGGCAGCCATCTCTAGGAAGAGTCTTGGTGGTTCCAAACTTCTTCCATTTAAGAATGATGGATGCCACTGTGTTCTTGGGGACTTTCAATGCTGCATAAATATTTAGTACCCTTTCCCATGTCTGTGCCTCAACACAATCCTGTCTCGGAGCTCTACGGACAATTCCTTTGACCTCATGGCTTGGTTTTTGCTCTGACATGCCCTGTCAACTGTGGGACCTTATATAGACAGGTGTGTGCTTTTCCAAATCATGTCCAATCAATTGAATTTACCACAGGTGGACTCCAATAAAGTTGTAGAAACAGCTCAAGGATGATCAATGGAAACAGGATGCACCTGAGCTCAATTTCGAGTCTCATAGCAAAGGGTCTGAATACTTATGTAAATAAGGTATTTCTGTTTTTTAGATTGTGTAGATTGATGAGGCAAACATTTTTAGTCAATTTTAGAATAAGGCTGTAACGTAACAAAATGTGGATAAAGTGAAGGGGTCTGAATACTTTCCGAATGCACTGTAAGGCATTTGTGAAAATTCTATAGCAACATAGATTGGGAAAGCGGCCATGTGTTTGGACAATTAATACACACTGCAGTAAATAAAACCTAATAAAAACATATTGCACAGGACCAGAGTCTACGCAGACCAGTGCGCCATAGCCAATAAGAGCCACTGTAGGCCTATATGCAAATTAGCCATTTGCCACATGGGCCTGCCATCATTCACTTTGAACTGGACTGTGTGTTTACAGGCAGTAGCAACAGACTTTAGGTAATTAGAACGCATTGGTCAAAAGCCACAAAATACACCTGAATGGATTTCTGCAAATATGTAAATACCACGGGAGTCCTCATACATTTGGGAACTTAACAGTCCTATTGATCAAACAACCATGAAAGGTAGGCTCTCTCTCCCTCACTTATGCACATCAACAACTAATGTTAGCCAGAGCGAGGTGAGCTAAAATCTAATGAGGGAACATTAGATAAACCCACAAATGTTTTCAGCTAGTTGGAGTTCAAAATTGCACTGATAAACGATGGGAATAGTAAGTAGCCTGCTCACTCTTCTTCAGCTTGCCTGCCAATGCTTGCTTGTCCCAACCCACGTGTTGACAACTGAATGGGAACTTCCCTGCTTGCCCGCCCATTTGATTGATGCCAAAACACATTTGATTAACAAATAAGGGTGCGGTCTTAAATAGCCTCCAGTGTGTCAGAGTGCCGCTCGTAAATTTAGTGCGTTGTAAGATTGTCTGTTCGTAAATTCAGAGCTACTTCCAGACATAAAATGAGAGAACACCTCCCTCTGGCCATTTTACTCACCCTAGCAGAGCTGGTTAGGCTGTTTACATGTTTTTTTGGCCAATGTTTACTGACACCAGTCATATTTAGCAGGTGTTGCACGTTCGTAAATTCATCAGGTATTCTGCGGCCTCTAGCACACTAGATAGAGATAGCCAGAGTGAATTTATGAACACAACCTGGATACGTCTTCAAGTTCAGCATAACTAGCTAACTAGCAAAGCGATTCACATTTCTTGTTAGCTAACCAAATGACACCTGCATCTCCAGCTGTAACCACCGAAAAACGATATGAGGTCACTCACCCACTCCTCCAATGACATGACATCCTCCCAGCAGCTAGCTAGCTAGTGTGGGAAATTATTCTCTTATATTTTAGATGTGCTGTTAGCTTAATAAGAAAGCATTAATGATTAAACATAATAGGTTTGTACTGTACTGATATAGATTGTTTAACCTAACAAGCTGTGATTAATGTGAGGAACTGTTAGGGGGTAGGGTGAGATAAGGTTGCTTAACACCAGATGTGTATGCAAATAGTTGGTGAATTCTAGAACTATAATTTATTTTCGTTACGGGGACCAGGGGATGCAAGTAGCTTTAGCTATTATGCTGAGGGAATAGCACCAACCTATAGTGGGTTCTAGATTTGTTAAATAAACAAACTTATATTTTAAACTAAAGTAATGCAATAGGCTAAAATTTTAACATTATCAGAAAAAGGCACAATTTAATATGAACTAGTTATTACAATTATTATTAATAGTTATTACAGTTATTATCATTGATCCAGTAATAGATAGAAGGATAGTAGAGGAAAGGCAAGGGATTAAATCTCATTTAGGAAAAGAAGAAGAGTATGAAGATATATTAGGGAGAAAATACCATTAACTGAGGGATATAAAACGTTTAGCTGAAAAAGACAACAGGAATAATTTACCTTACACCCTAATATAGACATTAGACCACACCAGAAGTAGAGATGGCAGGATCACCAGTAGCAATCATGAAGAGAAGGTTCCCAGAAAATAGTGAAGATATTGGTAATATCTCTAACAAATGAGAAAAAGGACCAGAAAGATAGTAACTAAATGGCCAAAGGAGGGAACATTTGATGTAACCGTGATTGTATTGGCTAAAAAATGAAATATGACATTTACAGGGGGGACAGGAACAATAGAAGGGGAGACAGATTTTCCTAGGGGGTTGATCAAATAATTGATAATGGATCATTTGAGATGAGATCACATGTAGCAGAATTAGGGTAATCAATTAAATAATCATTGTATACTCGAGGAATTTTGAGTGGTTTTATGGATTAGTTATGAGGAATTAGATTGATACAAACAATTATTGATGGGTTAGGACTGGGGATATCTGTATCATGTTTTGTGTGTACTACCATCTTTAGATTACTGATGGTAATTGAAGGTTAACAAAATGTATAACCAGGAGAAAGAGATTAGCTTATCTCATTGGAATGTTGCCCAGGGCGAGGGGGAGCAGTAGGGAAGTTAGGCAGTGAGCTACCAAATCAAGTGGGGTCTGGCTATTTGTGGTTGTTGTTTTTCAAATTGGGTTTTTCAAATAAAAAACAACACACCTAGTATGATGGTTATAAAGGGTTGTTATGTTAAAATTAGGCAGTATTTAAAAATAAGGGATGGCAATTGGATGATAAATTACCAATATTACCTAAGTGATTGTTTAGGTAGGTGGTAATATTGACACATGAGCAAAACATGTGTTAAAAGGGGGAGGTAGCTTAGTGGTTAAGAGGGTTGTGCCAGTAACCGAAAGGTCGCTGGTTCTAAGCCCCGAGCCAACTAGGTGAAAAATCTGTCGATGTGCCCATGAGCAAGGCACTTAACCCTAATTGCTCATGTAAGTCGCTCTGGATAAGAGCGTCTGCTAAATGACTTTTAAAAATATATATATATATATACAGTGGGGGAAAAAAGTATTTAGTCAGCCACCAATTGTGAAAGTTCTCCCACTTAAAAAGATGAGAGAGGCCTGTAATTTTCATCATAGGTACACGTCAACTATGACAGACAAATTGAGAAAAAAAATCCAGAAAATCACATTGTAGGATTTTTAATGAATTTATTTGCAAATTATGGTGGAAAATAAGTATTTGGTCACCTACAAACAAGCAAGATTTCTGGCTCTCACAGACATGTAAATTCTTCTTTAAGAGGCTCCTCTGTCCTCCACTCGTGACCTGTATTAATGGCACCTGTTTGAACTTGTTATCAGTATAAAAGACCTGTCCACAACCTCAAACAGTCACACTCCAAACTCCACTATGGCCAAGACCAAAGAGCTGTCAAAGGACACCAGAAACAAAATTGTAGACCTGCACCAGGCTGGGAAGACTGAATCTGCAATAGGTAAGCAGCTTGGTTTGAAGAAATCAACTGTGGGAGCAATTATTAGGAAATGGAAGACATACAAGACCACTGATAATCTCCCTCGATCTGGGGCTCCACGCAAGATCTCACCCGTGGGGGTCAAAATGATCACAAGAACGGTGAGCAAAAATCCCAGAACCACACGGGGGGACCTAGTGAATGACCTGCAGAGAGCTGGGACCAAAGTAACAAAGCCTACCATCAGTAACACACTACGCCGCCAGGGACTCAAATCCTGCAGTGGCAGACGTGTCCCCCTGCTTAAGCCAGTACATGTCCAGGCCCGTCTGAAGTTTGCTAGAGTGCATTTGGAGAATGTCATATGGTTAGATGAAACCAAAATATAACTTTTTGGTAAAAACTAAACTCGTCGTGTTTGGAGGACAAAGAATGCTGAGTTGCATCCAAAGAACACCATACCTACTGTGAAGCATGGGTGTGGAAACATCATGCTTTGGGGCTGTTTTTCTGCAAAGGGACCAGGACGACTGATCCGTGTAAAGGAAAGAATGAATGGGGCCATGTATCGTGAGATTTTGAGTGAAAACCTCCTTCCATCAGCAAGGGCATTGAAGATGAAACGTGGCTGGGTCTTTCAGCATGACAATGATCCCAAACACACCGCCCGGGCAACGAAGGAGTGGCTTCGTAAGAAGCATTTCAAGGTCCTGGAGTGGCCTAGCCAGTCTCCAGATCTCAACCCCATAGAACATCTTTGGAGGGGAGTTGAAAGTCTGTGTTGCCCAGCGACAGCCCCAAAACATCACTGCTCTAGAGGAGATCTGCATGGAGGAATGGGCCAAAATACCAGCAACAGTGTGTGAAAACCTTGGAAGACTTACAGAAAACGTTTGACCTGTGTCATTGCCAACAAAGGGTATATAACAAAGTATTGAGAAACTTTTGTTATTGACCAAATACTTATTTTCCACCATAATTTGCAAATAAATTCATAAAAAATCCTACAATGTGATTTTCTGGAAAAAAAATTCTAATTTTGTCTGTCATAGTTGACGTGTACCTATGATGAAAATTACAGGCCTCTCTCATCTTTTTAAGTGGGAGAACTTGCACAATTGGTGGCTGACTAAATACTTTTTTTCCCCCACTGTATACGAAGGAGAGGACAAAATACTTGTAAAAAAATTTTTTAGATACAGTCTAGAAAGACAATGCAGTCAGAAATAGAAATTGAGAGCTGAACATGTGTGAAGATAGTTTATTAACCACACCCATATGTCAGAGGTTTTGTGCCCCACAGGTGAACTAAAGGAGAAGGTGACCCACTCTATCTAACCAGGTGACTGGTGAGCATCCAGTCCCTAAAGAAGAAAAACTGGAAGCAGGCCTGTTGGGAAGGGCCCTATCAGGTTATATTGGTCACTGCCTTTGCCATTAGAATAGCAGAAAGAGCAACCTGGGTCCACGTTACCCACTGCAAAAAGGTAAGAACACATGCAAGCACCACTGAACACATGCAGAGTTAGAGAGAAGAACTGGACCAATAGGGTCTGGGGATCACCTCTGTTAACAAAGATCTCCTACCCCGACCTATCATCACTGTAGTGTGTTCTCAGGGTGTGAGTATGGGGTAGTACCAAGCAGAAAGACTGAGGACTGGAGAGGGTTGGCGGTTTTTGGGAATATGGATAACTTGAGTTGCATCATAGTCTCGGTAATGGTCTTGATATGTCAAGATCCACCACCAATTGTGCTATGCCCTTACCATTGTTAAGAAGTAAAAGAGAAGAGAAGCGACCCGACATACTGACCGTCAAGGACGAGTGGCCTACAAAATGGGAGTCGGAGAAGGGCAGACTGTCAGATTCAAAATAAGGGTTAGGGACGTAGCCAATGGGTGGGGTACATGTCAATAAGCAGCTTGGGATGATAAAATCCCATTATATTCGTGTTCGGCCCCCACGGCGGATTGTTCCTAGACTCAAGTGTTTAAACACACTTGGGGATGGGGATATGAGACCGGGTGGGACTGAACATCCAGAAGGGTGGTAAAGAGAAATAAAGACATCACCAATTTTCAATTGGAGATAGTAGTAATGTGACAGACTTAAGTTCGGAAGCACAGGAGAGAATTCTAAACCTTACAGCCCCTGTAACCGATGTGTGGTGGCGTGTGCCAGTAAGGGCAGTGTAAGGCAGAGAATTCCAAAGGGGTGGCTAGATACATGCACCCTGGTTCTACTGGTTCAGCTAGTTAGAATTAGTCACCAGGAACCAAGGATTAAACAGATGTAGGAGGAGTTTTAACAAGAAGGAGAATAGCCCTATTTAGATGGATGCGATTGGGATACCAAGGGGGGTATCGGATGGATACCGAGCTATGAAACAATTAGGGGAAGGGTTTACTACCACGTTCTTTTGGTGGGTGACAATAAACAAAATTGTGAATTGGATTAATTATATCTATTACGACCAACAACGATTTATTGGCTAGACTAGGGATGCAACGGAAGGGATCTTTGAACAATTATCCGCCATCTCACTCTTATGACTTAGTAAAAAGAGGTTGGCTCTAGATCAGGCAGAAAGGGGTGGTGTCTATAGAATGGTAAGCCATTGTTGTACGTTTATCCCTAACAATACCAGTCCTGATGGGAGTATCTATAAAGCCCTAGTTGGTTTAGATAAACTATCAGCTGAAATGAAGAGCATGGCTGGAATGGAGGGAAACGGACTGTTCTCCTGGTTGGGGGAGTGGTTTGGTAAATACTCTGTTATGGTGATTACTGGATTTCTGACCCTAGTAGTTGTGTTTCTAATATTAATGTGCTGTGCTGCCTGTGTAATTCCTTGTTTGAGAAAGTCTGTTACAGATGTCGTGCATACGGCTGGTATGATGCCCCTCCTAGGGGCTCAAGAAGGGGATGCAGACACTGAGATGGGGTTGACAAAGGATGACCCTTGGTTTGCTATTGGTGAGGTGGTGGAGTGACACCCTAGAGGGTGTCTAAAGGGGGCCAAAGTTTACTTCCTGTTTATGTTTTATGCTTTATTAATCAAGTTAACCATTGTGAATGTTTGTCTTTCCTTATGTGAAGGTTTGAAGTTCCTGGGTGGCTGGTAGCCAACCTAGTACAAGTTAGGTGTAGATGGAAGGACTGAAGGCCTTTTTATTATCATTATTGCCTATTAATAAAAGTGTGATTATTTTTGTTTGTATTGTATTTTAATGAGTGACACCCTAGTGGGTGTCAAAAGGGGGAATCCTAAATTTCCCTGACATTTTTTATTTTGGGTTTTCTTATTTTGGGTTCACACCCAGTGGGTGTGAAAAGGGGGATTGTGGGAAATTATTCTCTTATATTTTAGATGTGCTGTTAGCTTAATAAGAAAGCATTAATGATTAAACATAATAGGTTTGTACTGTACTGATATAGATTGTTTAACCTAACAAGCTGTGATTAATGTGAGGAACTGTTAGGGGGTAGGGTGAGATAAGGCTTGTGACTCACTTACAAAAACACAGCCTCTTTGTTAGACCGCTCAAGGACATGTGTACTGCAAAAATGCTGACTCTCTGGACAAGTTGCAAAACAACTAACACCTGGCAACAGTGAAGCGCCAAGGGACTGGGACCAGCCTGATTGCCAACGATAGGCTGGGTAAGTTTAAACCACGCCCAGCCTCTACTCTGATAGGCCTGCTTGGAGCAGGAACTATCTCTGTCAGAGTATTTAAAGAAGAACTTATAACAATGGCTCAGTTCTCTGACTGCCCTGCGTGGTTTTTCAGTGGGCCCGTATATACGAACATCATATTTACCAATTCAAGTGTTTGCATTAATTAAAATACTAGTCTATTTTAGAAGACGTGTATTGACCTCTTTTTGTTCCTATACCAGATTTGAATTGACGCAACTTAACACTAGCTAATGTTAGGCTCCGTGTTTTTAGCTTGCTAAATAAATAGTTACATAAATAGATACGCTAGTGATAGATTAATTTGTATTTTAAGAATAATGACTAAAGGATTTCACCCCAAATACAGTATAAATGTGTGAACGGTGTTAGAGTTATAATGTAGTGGCAACCCACTAACAGAGGGGGGCGGGACTAAACATTCCAGGGTGAAGGGGACTGGTTAAAAAAAGCCTCCTAAAGGTGGGCGGAGCAAAGTGCCTTTGTGTGTCAAGGGGTATAAAGCTGTATGGATGTTTTTTGGCGCCAGAGCTCTCCATGATTAAAAATACAGATCATTCTTGCTGGTTGTGGACCTTGAATCATTTATGATTATAACCAGAGCCTTACAACCCCTGGTAATGATTCAAGCTTAGGTGAATTAGAGATAGAAATTATCATGACAGCTAGCCTATTAGCCACACGTTATGACTGACCTGTGATCATTGCCCTTGCTAGTTTGATTGCATTGACATTCCCAGCGTTAGTTACATTCGTCCGTTTTTGTCAGAAATATTTTTTCATTGAAACTACACTGAACAAAAATATAAACACAACATGTAAAGTGTTGGTTTCATGAGCTGAAAGAAAAGATCCCAGAAATGTTCCACATGCACAAAAAGCTTATTTCTCTCAAATGTTGTGCACACATTTGTTAACATCCCTATCAGTGAGCATTTTAGCCTTTGTCAAGATAATCCATCCACCTGACAGGTGTGGCATATCAAGAAGCTGATTAAACAGCATGATCATTACACAAGTGCGCCTTGTGCTGGGGACAATAAAAGGCCATTCTAAAATGTGCAGTTTTGTCACACAACACAATGCCACAGATGTCTCAAGTGTTGAGGGAGTGTGTAATTGTCATAATGACTGCAGGAATGTCCACCAGAGCTGTTTCCAGATAATTCAATGTTTATTTCTCTACCGTAAGCCACCTCCAACGTAATTTTAGAGAATTTGGCAGTATGTCCAACCGGCCTCACAACCACAGACCACATGTAACCACCGGCCTCACAACCGCAGACCACGTGTAACCACCAGCCTCACAACCGCAGACCACGTGTAACCACCGGCCTCACAACCGCAGACCACATGTAACCACCGGCCTCACAACCGCAGACCACGTGTAACCACCGGCCTCACAACCGCAGACCACATGTAACCACCGGCCTCACAACCGCAGACCACGTGTAACCACCGGCCTCACAACCGCAGACCACGTGTAACCACGCCAGCCCAGGACCTCTATATCCAGCTTCTTCACCTGCGGGATCGTCTGAGGGGAGCGGAGAAGTTATTTCTGTCTGTAATAAAGCCCTTTTGTGGGGAAAAACTCATTCTGATTGGCTTGGCCTGGCTCCCAAGTGGGTGAGCCTATGCACTCCCAGGCCGACCCATGGCTGCGCCCCTGCCCAGTCATGTGAAATCCATAGATTAGGGCCTAATTTATTTATTTAAATTGACTGATTTCCTTATATGAACTGTAACTCAGCAAAACTGTAAATTGTTGCATGTTGCGTTTATATTTTTGTTAAGTATAAAACATCCCGAATGGGTGGAGGCAGCAAACAATGTACCAGGCAAGCTGTGATTTACAACCTGATAGCAATATTTTTTTGACTACCAAGAAATGTATTGGTGAATTATATTAATCATGCATTGAACTGCATCCATCTATTCTGCCAACAATGCCTTACTGTAAGTCATGGAATTTTTTGTCAAATTGAACCTATTTTTAAAACCTCTTATAAAGTTGGTTTTGTAGCATAAACTGGGAATTAGATATTTTTTGACTGATATTATGATTGTCTGTTTGTTTCATATCTGCAAAGGAGTTAAAATGGTGTCAGTTCCACTTTAATGCATTGATAGAATGAATGCTGTAACGTCCTGGTCAAGAGACTAGTGTAAAAATGCTTTTCTCTCAAATATGATTCCTCGAGATGATTCAGACACCATCCAAATACATCAGACCAAGAAACAAACACAAACCTACATATAAACCGACAAGTGAACATAAAATGGAGTCGAAAGGATAACTCTCTCATGACGATAGCATTGTCATTTGTATTCTAAATGTCACTCACTATGACGATAAACAACAGATTGCAGATAGATTTGGCCATATTCCACTTACACATGGTGTGATATAATTTAGCTTGAAGCCATGATGTCTGGTCCAAATCATTTAAATTCAGGGTATAGCAAGATACACCTAATTTATTCTATGACTTCATTCAGGTCTCATCTCCCCACTAGGCTGTTGTGGATAGATGGGGAACTTATTCCAGGGGTCAAACTGGGGTCATTCACACTTGGCCGTAGTCAGAATCACCTTTATTCTCCAAGTACATTTGCACATACTCAGAATTTTACTTGGTGATATGGGGACATAATCTGAGGTAATTTCTAATCATCTAATGGTTTAGAATTAGGATTTGGGGAGAATAAACAAGCCATTCGTCCATCTTGAAGCCAACCATCACAGAATCAATGTATAAGGCATTAGGAAGATACTCCTTGACCTCGTCTTGACAAACGGGATGACAAATTAATAGTGATATATCAAATACAGCCCATACAAGTGTTACATTTCCATTGAACATAGCCTAATAAACATACATTTTGTTACACCTATGCACTAGGCTTAAATGAGGGAGAGCAGGCTAGAATGCAGAGATCATGTATAAAACAGTAAGAGAACTAAAACAGTTGACTCTTGATGATACTGTGTAGTAGCCTCTAAAGGACGTCCAATTACCTCATTCATGTGTTGATCGCTGTGTGTTTTTACTGCACAGCATCTGAAGGTGTGATTATCTCAGCACTGGTGCCAGGAACACACGTGAATCATGAGGAAAAGACATCTACAGTATCACCAGGTTTAAATGGTATAATGTCCCATTCACTGTCTAGAAGCATTAAGAACATTCAGACAGGTATAAATGGTTGTATGCTGTATTGATTTTGCTAGTCTCATAATCACATCCTACAATATTTTATTTGCTATTCAGCCACACATAAAAGCTGTATGTATATTTCTCTTTAACTGTGCAGAATTTAGTCTACACACTATAGGTTCAATCCCCATGACTGTCCTGAAGCTCTGTTTATGACCAGGCACTTTGCTAGATGCTAGTTTGCTCCTGGACCAACCCAAGCAATTATTACGCTGCAGCAAACTGGGAGCAGTAGTTGACAGAGCACCGAAACAGGACTAGTCACACTTTGGAAAAAGTTTAATACTAGTGCATTTTAAATCATGACATAAGATAAGAATCTTCATTGCAGACATATTACACATTGTTACTAAATATTATACAGAACTGATATACTAAATGACATACAGGAATAGATATGACAAAATAGACATTCACCCCTCAGTTTAGGCCAGCCTACAGAAAGACAGCCCTGTTTGTCAGAGTGGCTCAGTGTTCCCCATTATTTTACATTTTAGTCATTTAGCAGACGCTCTTATCCAGAGCACTAGTATTAAACTTTTTCCAAAACCTATTCCCCCTCAGGAGATTGAAAAGATTTGGCATGGGTCCTCAGATCCTCAAAAAATTATACAGCTGCACCATCGAGAGCATCCTGACTGGTTGCATCACCGCCTGGTATGGCAACTGCTTGGCCTCCGACCGCAAGGCACTACAGAGGGTAGTGCGTACGGCCCAGTACATCACTGGGGCCAAGCTTCCTGCCATCCAGGACCTCTATACCAGGCGGTGTCAGAGGAAGGCCCTCAAAATTGTCAAAGACTCCAGCCACCCTAGTCATAGACTGTTCTCTCTGCTACCGCACGGCAAGCGGCACCGGAGTGCCAAGTCTAGGTCCAAAAGACTTCTCAACAGCTTCTACCCCAAGCCATAAGACTCCTGAACAGCTAATCATGGCTACCCGGACTATTTGCACTGCCCCCCCACCCCATCCTTTTTACGCTGCTGCTACTCTGTTAATTATTTATGCATAGTCACTTTAACTCTACCCACATGTACATATTACTTCAACTATCTCAACTAGTCGGTGCCCCGCACATTGACTCTGCACCGGTACCCCCTGTATATATAGCCTCCCTACTGTTATGTTATTTTACTTCTGCTCTTTTTTTCTCAACACTTTTTTTGTTGTTGTTTTATTTTTACTTTTTTTGTTAAAAATAAATGCACTGTTGGTTAAGGGCTGTAAGTAAGCATTTCACTGTAATGTCTGCACCTGTTGTATTCGGCGCATGTGACCAATAAAATTTGATTTGATTTGATTTGACTTACAGGAGCAAGTAGGGTTAAGTGCCTTGCTCAAGGGCACATCTACAGATTTTTCACCTAGTCGGTTCGGGGATTAGAACCAGCGACCTTTCGGTTACTGGCACAACGCTCTTAACAACTAAGCTACCTGCCGCATTATCTCAGTCACTCCCTATCCTGTCATGGCTGATTCACTGGTGAGAGGGTGAGAGAGAGTGAGAGTGAGAGAGCGTGAGAGTGAGAGAGAGAGAGAGAGAGAGAGAGAGAGAGAGAGAGAGAGAGAGAGAGAGAGAGAGAGAGAGAGAGAGAGAGAGAGAGAGAGAGAGAGAGAGAGAGAGAGAGAGAGAGAGAGCTCAAAGACTCTTAACTTAATGAACTGGACTTCCTGCACTATCAACCTCAGCTGATGTATTGATTTACCTTGGCTTCATTCAAACCTGCAGGCCAACAGACGGTCAAGTCTATTCACGTTAGCCTCTGTCACAGGCTTTCCCCTCACCTTCCTTATAGAAACAAAGTGAGGAAAGCCAAGACTATTCACATGTGAACACAGTTTAAATCTATAGGCTGTGGCCCAGAGGCCTGGTGGATGGAGAGATAGATGACAGCATGTCTACACAGGTTACATCTAGAATATCTAGGGGAAGGACAGGGTGAGAGAGAGGCTGTTTCTGGAGGGGGAGAGAGGCTGTGAGAGAGGAGAGTAGTGATGATGAGGTGATCTGTGGCCAAACAGGAGGTAATAGAAGAGAACAGGGTCTCTCTGAAACAACATGACTGTCTGGTATAGGATTATTTTATGTATCATTATGGCACATGTAGGGAGATGCCAAAGGTAAAATATAATAAACATGTTTGATATTTTATAATCCAGATACATGCTTAAATAAGGAATATAGACATGAAGTATATGCTGTGTTTTAAATGAATGCATGTGTTCTTTCACAGAGGCTCTCAAACAGTGTGCATTACATTAGTTTTTTTAAGAAGGGGCCTAAGCCATGCAGCCAATAGAATGATAGAATGAGAGGCTTCATATAGAAAAAAAGCATTCATGACATTTTGGAGTGGACAATGTGTAACAGCTGGACGTTGAGAAAGAAGGGTGGGGCAGAACTAAAATAAGTTAGGAATGTATGCATGTTTTTTTCATATGTGTGTATATAAGAGATCTCTAAGCCAGAGGGAGACAGTTGTTCCATGGAGCAAGCTCAGGCTTTGTTATGCAATAAAGTCTAATTCTTGAATTCATAAGCGCCGGTGTCTTGAGAGATATTTTTGAGTTGATTATCTCTTAGTCAAATATTTCTACGACACTGGGTGATTGGGTTTCCTCAACAGGGTGCAACAAGGCTGAATCTTTGACAGCAAAACATACCCACTACTGCAATTATTTGGGGCCAGTGTGGAAGTTTGAGCTAAAATGGAGCATGCCGATATTAGGAGCAAACTAAGAGAATACACAGTATTTGAATTGGGACTGGTGAACGGCATGGCAACAAAAACACCCTGAGTCAGAACTGCCCAAGGCTAGGCATAGATCCCAGATATGTCCAAACACATCTCCAAAATAGGGAATATTCAGCAAACAGTCAGACACACACCAACACACTCTCTAAAGGGAGAGGTGCTGGAGCTGAGCAGTGCGGTAGAACACACACACACACACACACACAGTTAAGTATCATCACTCAGCAGCTCTTGAGATCCTGAAAACTAGACAATGAAAGGAGATAGAGATAATGAAAGAAAAATAGTAAAGGGGAGGAGATAAGGGCAAATAGAGAAGGAGAGGGGAATAATGTAAGTAAATAGAAAAGGATGGAGAGAATTAGTAGAGTGAGAGGAGAACGAGGGAGAAGTTCTGAAAAAGAGGAAAGGAATGAAGAATAAGAGAGTGAGACAGAGAAAGAGAGGGGAGTTCAGAGAAAGAGAGTATGAGAGGAGGTGAAGAAAGGGAGAGGAGAAAGAGAGAGGGAGAGAGAGGGGAAGACCCTAGTGACTGGCATGGTGGTGGTGTTTTTTGTGCTGTCAGATCCTGAGGAGCCCCATGAGAGTGGTGAGAGCGCTCAGCTGCATCATGGCCTCTTTTCCGATTTCACGCTTTGATGCTCTTCGCTCTTAGAGGGGCAAACTGTTTCAGCGCCACACAAAACGCTTGCTCTGTTTTATTCATACAGCATATAGAGGACTACAGCATGCCTTTCTGCAGCTAACTCTACAACTCTGTCGCTGTGAACAACAGTGGGGTGATTCCCTGTATCTTTCACTGTTTTCATTCTCTCTCTTTACCTCTCATCTCATCTCTTTTCTCCTCTCTTCTGATCTTCTTTCATTTCCTCTCTGCTTTCTTTCCCTCTGTGCTTCTCTCTCTTTTTCTGCTTGTGTCCTCCTCTCCTCTTTCTTACATCTTTTCTCTTTCCTCTCCTCTACCTCCCATCTCCTCTGCTCTCCTTTTCCTTCCCTCTCCTCTCCTCTCCTCTCTTTAGCTCCTTTACACTGAGCAGCGTGTAATCACATTTGTACTACATCATGTCGGGCTTGATGGGTTTCATGCCCCCTCTTTTGCCGGAAGGAAACCACCACCCCCGCAGAAAGAAAGATTGGGGCTCTTTGTCATATTTTGGTTGGTGGGGGTAGCAAAGATATCAATAAAATCTTTATGAAAGTATACTTATCTTGGTCCAGGGGTGCAAGCACAATGGGATATCTCATTCAGCTCAGTAATGCATCTAAGCTCCCTTGCATTAAGGGTAATGAACAGATAGGCATTAAGTATTTTGATTCTATGAGTGCTCTATAAGACAGCACGATTACACGGATATTGTTGGTGGCTGCAGGTTCTCTGTGAGCCGCACACACTCACACACGCTCTCCCTCACACACTCTCTCTGCGCTAGTAGTGTGTAGTGTAATCTCTGCAGTGGCACTGCGATCTCACTGCAGTTTAGCCATGCTCAGCTGCCCCTAGCCTGGTCCATGCAGATACTCACAGCCTGCCAGCTGGCTACCATAGACAGAAAGAGAGAGGGAGAGGGTGAGGGAGGGATAAAAAGAAAAGATTACAAAAATATGTTTTATTGTCACATACACCAGATAGGTGCAGTAAAATGTGTTGTTTTACAGGGTCAGCCATAGTACTACGGTGCCCCTGGAGCAAATTAGGGTTAAGTGCCTTGCTCAAGGGCACATCAACAGATTCTAGGGAGGGGAGGAAGGAAGAGGTAGAAAGGGAGAAGGAGGGAGAGAGATGTAAAGAGAGAATTAAGGAGACAAAAAAAAGAGGGGACAACGAAGAAAAAAGAGAGTGAGAAAAGAAAGAGAGCTACAGAAAGAGAAAGGGAGGACAACAAAGGAGGTGGAAAGTGATAAGGTGAGGCACTTTTTTTGTCTTGAGTGTGAGAAGATAAGTCTCTCCCTCCTCTTGCTCTCCCACATCCCCTCCCTCTCTGCTCCCCCTCCCTCCCTCTCTCCTCCCTCCCTGCTCCCTCTCCTCCCACATCCCCCTCCTCTGCCCTCTCTCCTCCCACATCCCCCTCCCTCTCTGCTCTCTCTCCTCCCACATCCCCCTCCCTCTCTGCTCTCTCTCCTCCCACATCCCCTCCCTCTCTGCTCTCTCTCCTCCCACATCCCCTCCCTCTCTGCTCTCTCTCCTCCCACATCCCCATCCCTCTCTGCTCCCTCTCCTCCCACATCCCCTCCCTCTCTGCTCTCTCTCCTCCCACATCCCCTCCCTCTCTGCTCTCTCTCTCCTCCCACATCCCCTCCCTCTCTGCTCTCTCTCCTCCCACATCCCCCTCCCTCTCTGCTCCCTCTCCTCCCACATCCCCTCCCTCTCTGCTCTCTCTCCTCCCACATCCCCCTCCCTCTCTGCTCTCTCTCCTCCCACATCCCCCTCCCTCTCTGCTCCCTCTCCTCCCACATCCCCATCCCTCTCTGCTCTCTCTCCTCCCACATCCCCATCCCTCTCTGCTCTCTCTCCTCCCACATCCCCTCCCTCTCTGCTCTCTCTCCTCCCACATCCCCCTCCCTCTCTGCTCCCTCTCCTCCCACATCCCCTCCCTCTCTGCTCTCTCTCCTCCCACATCCCTCTCCTCTCCCTCTCCTCTGTTACTTACTAATCAGTCTTTTTCCTCCCTCCATCCCATCTATCCCTCTTCCTTTCTCCTCCCCCATATCTCTCTCTCTTCACTCTCTCTTCCTTGCCATTCCCCTTTATCCTTCTCTTTTCTCCTCCCACTCTCCATCCTCTCATTCCTCCCTCATTCCCATGCAGCAGTTAAGATTCCTGTGGGATCTTGTTAGGTCCAAATTAAATTCTGTAATATCTGTTGTGCATCCCGTACAGGCCTTTGTGTTTTTCATATTGCATTATTCAGTTACACTGGGCTCAGTTTGACCAGCCTGCGATGCGAAGCCACGGTCTCTGGGATGTGATTAATGTTTCCCTGAGATCCATCTGCATGGAAACTAAGTCACCTCAAGTCTAACTAACCAACCACCGAAGCACACCCATGTTGTATTGATACAGAATGTACAGATGTGTAATGAAATATGCTTACACTGCCACCAAGTAGTTGTTTGTGGGAGGGGGGAATTGGTGCTTTTGAAATAGAATGATTTGAGGCCTTTGCAAATGATTTAGTGCATTTTAGGTACAGTTTATGCTTTGTAGAAAAGAGACAAACACCTAGATAAAGTGAGGCAGTAAAAGTGTTGGCCTACCAGTGAGTTGGCAGTTTGAGACTATACTCATAGCATAATTAACAGAGACATATCACCTATGCTTGCACAACTGAGCTCTACTCAACAGCAATTAAGTTACATGTAGTCTACCTTTTGAATGTAGAATAGATACAGTATTGCTATGGCACCTGTATAGCACATACTCTCTTCACCATTTGTTTGCTGTAATGAAGTATAATTATCCTGTAAAAGCCCAATTGGATTCCAACAAAGTCAAAGTAATCATGGAGTGTGTCCACAGACACACACACACACACACACACACACACACACACACCCAAACAAACACAAACACAATCACATTCAGCCTGAGTCACCTCATCAGGGGAGGAGCCTTGAGGCAATCAGAGAGGAGTGAGAGGAGAGAGAGAGAGAGAGAGAGAGAGAGAGAGAGAGAGAGAGAGAGAGAGAGAGAGAGAGAGAGAGAGAGAGAGAGAGAGAGAGAGAGAGAGAGAGAGAGAGAGAGAGAGAGAGAGATGGAAAGAGAGAGATGGAAAGAGAGGGGACATGATTAATCAAATCAATTTTTATTTGTCACATGCTTCGTAAACAACAGGTGTAGACTAACAGAGAAATGCTTACTTACGGGCCCTTCCTAACAATGCATGATGAAAAGGGGAAGCAGCGCATGGAGCAGGAAAAGTAGTAGTACCATGTCTCACTGTGCAGGGAGGTTGAGGGCTGACTGATTCCATGTTTCTACAGTATGACACAGACAGCCCCTGGACATACATGTCATGTCAGACTTGCTAGTGATGGATTACAGACCTGCAACCATTTGGACTATTGTGGCTCCAAGGGAACACATTGGGAAAACTAGTCCCTCAACACGGACAAAGAAATCAACATACCGTTAAGCTTACCGTATGCTTCCCAGTCTAAACAGTTTGCGCATATATTATGATGACATTTTGTGACTTTTGTTAGTTTTGGTCTTTGGCAGGGTTTTTTTCATTCGTGCACACTTTGGTAGCCAAAGTCTACACCCCTTCGTCGGTGATTGGTCAACAGTAATACTTCTAGTAGGAGTGGGAACATGAAGGGTTTGTTGTCATTCAATTAGAGACGACTAGTTTTCATGAACATTTTTTTACTTGAGAAATACGGTTTCCACTAGATAGCACAGCCAAAAGTCAAAATTGGCTATATCGTAAAAATGCATAAAAACAAAAATTAGCTATTTGGTCTTAATTTAAGGTTAGGGTTAGACATAAGGTTAGCAGTGTGGTTAGGGTTACGGTTAGGTTTAAAATCACATTTTAAGAAGATACATTTTAGAAATATGTGGGGTTTATGACTTTGTGGCTGTGGTAACTAGTGACGACCGAGCAATATTGCACCAAACATTTTAGCTAGATGTAAAATTGACCATTCGCTAAACCGTACCCCAGAAATGTGGGCAACCAATCACAGTGCTTCAATGGATAGCAACTGTCATCGAGTCCGACACCTCAGACAAGCTCAGGTTTCAATTGCATGAAAACCAGTGAGAGTTTTTTTTTTGTTTAGTATTTTTCAAATCCTAAATTATACTTTTGTTACATTGTTTGCTAGCTCAGCTGGTTAGCTAAGTTAGCTCTCTCAGTCTCATTGACCACCAAATATGTTAGCAACTAGCGAGCCACTTAATATAACTTGTTTTCTCAAAATGTATTTTAGCTAGCTAAGTTATCAATGTTATGAATACAACTCCCATCTGCTGTCAACATCAGGATACGATTTGAGAGCACTAATTAGCTCCAAAATTGGTTAAAGCTTTGACTGCATGCTGACAGTGAATTAATAATTTTACCAGGTTCCCGAGAAGCAATTGTCATGACAGTCCACCACAACATACCCAAAAGTTTCCTGATTGGTAAGGAGCGGGACTCTAACCCGGAAGCTTATAAGAAATCCCGCTATACCCTCCGACGAACCATCAAACAGGCAAAGCGTCAATACAGGACTAAGATCGAATCGTACTACACTGGCTCCGACACTCGTCGGATGTGGCAGGGCTTGCAAACTATTACAGACTACAAAGGGAAGCACAGCCGCGAGCTGCCCAGTGACACAAGCCTACCAGATGAGCTAAATTACTTCTATGCTCGCTTCGAGGCAAGTAACACTGAAACATGCATGAGAGCATCAGCTGTTCCGGATGACTGTGTGATCACGCTCTCCGTAGCTGATGTGAGTAAGACCTTTAAACAGGTCAACATTCACAAGGCCGCAGGGCCAGACGGATTACCAGGACGTGTACTCAGAGCATGCGTTAACCAACTGTTAAGTGTCTTCACTGACATTTTCAACCTCTCCCTGTCTGAGTCTGTTATACCAACATGTTTCAAGCAGACCACCATAGTCCCTGTGCCCAAGAACACTAAGGTAACCTGCCTAAATTACTACCAACCCGTAGCACTCACATCTGTAGCCATTGCTATTAACTGACTACAGCTCAGCGTTCAACACCATAGTGCCCTCAAAGCTCATCACTAAGCTAAGGACCCTGAGACTAAACACCTCCCTCTGCAACTGGATCCTGGACTTCCTGAAGAGCCGCCCCCAGATGGTAAGGGTAGGTAACAACACATCCGCCACGCTGATCCTCAACACGGGGGCCCCTCAGGGGTGCGTGCTCAGTCCCCTCCTGTACTCCCTGTTCACTCATGACTGCATGGCCAGGCACGACTCCAACACCATCATTAAGTTTGCAGATGACAGTAGTAGGCCTGATCACCGACAACGACGAGACAGCCTATAGGGAGGAGGTCAGAGACCTGGCCATGTGGTGCCAGGACAACAACCTCTCCCTCAACGTGATCAAGACAAAGGAGATGATTGTGGACTACAGGAAAAAGAAGAGGACCGAGCACACCCCCATTCTCATCGACGGGGCTGTAGCCGAGCAGATTGAGAGCTTCAACTTCCTTGGTGTCCACATCAGCAACATACTAACATGGTCCAAGCACACCAAGACAGTCGTGAAGAGGGCATGACAAAACCTATGGAGACTGAAAATATTTGGCATGGGTCCTCAGATCCTCAAAAGGTTCTACAGCTGCACCATCGAGAGCATCCTGACTGGTTGCATCACTGCCTGGTATGGTAACTGCTCGGCCTCCGACCGCAAGGCACTACAGAGGGTAGTGCGTACGGCCCAGTACATCACTGGGGCCAAGCTTCCTGCCATCCAGGACCTCTATACCAGGCGGTGTCAGAGGAAGGCCCTAAAAATTGTCAAAGACTCCAGCCACCCTAGTCATAGACTGTTCTCTCTGCTACCGCACGGCAAGCGGTAACGGAGCGCCAAGTCTAGGTCCAAGAGACTAAACAGCTTCTACCCCCAAGCCATAAGACTCCTGAACATCTAATCAAATGGCTACCCAGACTATTTGCATTGCCCCCCCTCTCTTTTACGCTGCTGCTACTCTCTGTTTATTATTTATGCATTGTCACTTTAATAACTCTACCTACATGTACATATTACCCCAATTACCTCGACTAACCCTGCACATTGACTCCCCCTGTATATAGCCTCGCTATTGTTATTTTTACTGCTGCTCTTTAATTATTTGTTACTTTTATTTCGTTTTATTTTATATTATATTTTTTGTTGCTATTTTCTCTTAAAACTGCATTGTTGGTTAAGAGCTTGTAAGTAAGCATTTCACTGTAAGGTCTACACCTGTGTTCTTCGGCGCATGTGACAAATAAAATGTGATTTGATTTAGTCTGTTTAATTTCATTGTGTATTAGAAACACAGTTTGAAATCATTGTGAGGAGATATCACCAGTGGTTGAATGGGGAATTGGGCTTCCTAAGAACATTTTGTCTGAGGTTGCAACAGTACCCAAGGGGGGGCTAAGCGAAGGGTCAATTACGCTACTAAGACGTCCTCGGCAAAAACAGATTTCTTAATTTATTTTACATTATTCAGACTACATTGAGGAGTGTTTTTGGCTATGTTGTTGCTACGGTGGATCAAGAGGGACAAGCAACAGTAATATTGCCGTTTTTTTATTGTTTCCAAGTGAAGGTCTTTAGGGAGTATGACAGCACAGACAGTCGCTTCGCCTAGCCGAGTTCTGCTAGGAGCAAACCGCCTTTACATTGTACTCTAGTCTAGGTGGACAACAGTAATTGAATCCTGTCTTCTTCTTACAGAAATCTGCTAAAGCACTCATGTTTTACACACGAACGAACGCACACACACACTCCAAACCCCAAACCCCTTACCTAGCCATCCAGATCTGGAGTTGGAGCCACCCATAGCACACATGTCCGTCTCGGCGCTGGGCAGAACGAACCCCACCACGAACACCTCCACCCCGTCCGACATGAGGGCCAGGCCCAGCACCAGGAACAGCTGCCACTGGAACCTGCCGTGGCCACACTCCTGGATGATCAGTTCATACTGTTGGGCCAGTTCTTCCTCGTCCGCCTGCCTCTCCTTCTCCAGCTCCTTACGTTCTCTCAGGCTGTCTGTGACGGGCTGCCCCAGAGCCACCTGCCCCTCCATGGCGCGCCTGTCTCCAGCCGCTGGGATCCCCTGGTACTCCCCCTCGTAGATCTCATCTTCATCATCATGGCCCTCTGTGGCGTCGCTGGCGTCACTGGCCTGGTCGTGGTCATTGTAGCCTCCGTCCTGCCTCGGGGGATTATGGTAAAAGTCGTCCCCCTCGTCTACCTCGTCCTCGAAACGGCTGTATTTGCGCTGGGAGTACTCGTCTGTGGCGCTGTCCACGACCTTGTTGACCATTTTCACGGCGTGCCGCTTGGCCTCCTTGGCAATGTCCTTGGCCCCCTTCACTAAGGAAGTCCTGGTATCATTGCTGTCGTCCATTTTAACTCAGAAGGAGGTTCAGGGGTGGAAGTACAGGAGGGTAGGAAGGGGGTGGAGGGGGATGGATGTAAGTTGGCGGAGGGGTTTGGGAGCAGAGCAGAGTGAAGCAGAGTGGTGGATCTGGAGATGCAACAGGGGAAATCCCTGTAGTCTGCTGTCACCACAGGAAGATACACTCACTGGCTGTGGTGTTCATTGGTCAAGCTGTGGGAGAAAGAGAGAAAGAGAGGGGGGGACAGAAAGACGGGGAGAGAGAGACAGAGAGGGGGGAGAGACGGAAAGACAGGGGGAGAAAGAGAGGGGGGAGAGACGGAAAGACAGGGGGAGAAAGAGACAGAGAGGGGGAGAGACGGAAAGACAGGGGGAGAAAGAGAGGGGGAGAGACGGAAAGACAGGGGGAGAAAGAGACAGAGGGGGAGAGACGGAAAGACAGGGGGAGAAAGAGAGGGGGGAGAGACAGAAAGACAGGGGGAGAAAGAGACAGAGAGGGGGAGAGACGGAAAGACAGGGGGAGAAAGAGAGGGGGGAGAGACAGAAAGACAGGGGGAGACAGAGAGGGGGGAGAGACGGAAAGACAGGGGGAGACAGAGAGGGGGGAGAGACGGAAAGACAGGGGGAGAAAGAGACAGAGAGGGGGGAGAGACAGAAAGACAGGGGGAGACAGAGAGGGGGAGAGACGGAAAGACAGGGGAGAAAGAGACAGAGAGGGGGAGAGACAGAAAGACAGGGGGAGAAAGAGACAGAGAGGGGGGAGAGAGACAGAGAGGGGGGAGAGAGACAGAGAGGGGGGAGAGACGGAAAGACAGGGGGAGAAAGAGAGGGGGGAGAGACAGAAAGACAGGGGGAGACAGAGAGGGGGAGAGACGAAAGACAGGGGGAGAAAGAGAGGGGGGAGAGACGGAAAGACAGGGGGAGAAAGAGAGGGGGGAGAGACAGAAAGACAGGGGGAGACAGAGAGGGGGGAGAGACGGAAAGACAGGGGGAGAAAGAGAGGGGGGAGAGACGGAAAGACAGGGGGAGAAAGAGACAGAGAGGGGGGAGAGACGGAAAGACAGGGGGAGAAAGAGACAGAGAGGGGGGAGAGACGGAAAGACAGGGGGAGAAAGAGACAGAGAGGGGGGAGAGACGGAAAGACAGGGGGAGAAAGAGAGGGGGAGAGACGGAAAGACAGGGGGAGAAAGAGAGGGGGGAGAGACGGAAAGACAGGGGGAGAAAGAGAGGGGGGAGAGACGGAAAGACAGGGGGAGAAAGAGACAGAGAGGGGGGAGAGACGGAAAGACAGGGGGAGAAAGAGAGGGGGGAGAGACGGAAAGACAGGGGGAGAAAGAGAGGGGGGAGAGACAGAAAGACCGGGGTTAGAGAGAGAGAAAGGTTCCAGTCAGATAAGGTGAATAACTCAGAGGGTAGTTTCCACAGCTGCATTCATAACCAGACAGTGATGCAGAAACAGCACAGACACCAAACTCTCTTAAACATTCACTCACCGTCCTGCCTGCCTGACTGCTCCCTTTCCTTTTGATCATTTCTTTGAGTGATGTGAAGAAAATGGCTTTGGCATATTACTCTCAGTTTATATTCACAAAGTACATTCAATTTCCCAGAGAGCTCTCCTGTTCTATATTTCATGAGTTAACATCAGTCTCAGGCCTTAAACAGAGACAGGAAATGTGCAGAGTCAGATTCATTTCTGTTGGAGAAGGAACTAATAAACAAGGCTCTGGCCCAAATCAATTTTGTCTTTAATAAAGCGCTGGTATATTACAGTGGATGTGGCGACCCAAGCGGAACCTTAGTGTCATCCTTTAATCCATGCATGGAGAGGATCCACAGGAAAAACGGAAGGCAAATGACCACTGTGTCACCAGCATAATGTACGCACACACACACAGTTGGTGTTGGAAGGAAATTGATTTGGCATGGTCACTGATTTCATACACATGAATTAGGACACACACACACAGTGGGCAG
The DNA here is from genome assembly GCF_020615455.1 of Coregonus clupeaformis. Lineage (NCBI taxonomy): Eukaryota > Metazoa > Chordata > Actinopteri > Salmoniformes > Salmonidae > Coregonus > Coregonus clupeaformis. The sequence continues at coordinate 53,481,918 of NC_059209.1, read as the reverse complement.
GGGGAAACCTTTCCAGTCGTCAGAGGCCTGGGTTGGCTGGGGGAGACCCCAACATAACCCTGCAATGTGTGAGTATGAAAAAACTATATAAGAGCGTCTGCTAAATGACTAAAATGCCAATGTAATGTAACATGATTTATTGTGAATGATCAAAGTGTAAACCAAGACCTACAGTATATCACAGATTTACTTCATCGCTCTGTGTGTGTCTGTGCGTGTGTGTGTGTGTGTGTGTGTGTATGAGTGTGTGTGTGTGTGTGAGCGAGAGAGAGAGAGAGAGAGAGAATGAGGGTGAGTGAGAGACTGAGGGTGTGTCTTTGAGGTCGTCCGCCCAGTGTGTCTCTGAGCTGCTCTCTACAGGGCCTAATGAACACTGAAGCCCTGTCAGGAGGCCACAAATCACCGCCCAGGCTCCAGCTCCCATAATACAATTTTACTGGGCAAAATGACACTGCTGATTCAAGGTGACTCTGCTTATCCTGTTTGGCTCATTGGCTGGCTTCTGACCAATGATCCTTTTATATGTATTGTTCATTTTTCAGTTGATTCCCCTATTGCCTGTGTTATTTATCATTGTCTCTAGTAGCAGGGTCCTGTGTTACTGCTTTGTCTTTCTTGTTATTGGACTGCTTTTATTTTAATTTTTTACAGAGAACCTTATTTAGATGAACATCGTTGAGCTGTATTACAGAGGACACTCGGGTTAGGTGTTGTTAAATAACCATCCTCTGGGATTAAATATGAAAACCTGTCTTTCTCAACCCCTCTGTTATACTGTACTACTCTCCTATTGGAGCCCATTCTGCAGTTTATGTTTTATAACTCTGACAGCTAAGCTTGCACTTTTAATGCTTCTGTTATGTGAACTCAGAGTCAGGCGCTGCCAGTGGCTTGTCAAGACTCCTGACAGACTCTCAAGACATTGACGCTTCCTAGTGTTTCATGTAGGTCATGAGTTGGGTGATCACACACCTCTAAATGCAAAGTACGCATGCACACAAACACACACACACACACAGACACACACACACTCTCTTCCTCATGCTCTCTCTCGCTCTCTCTCTCTCTCACACACACACAGTGGGTTGTGGGTGTGTGTCCAGCGTCTGTCTGTCAGAGAGTCTGTGGAGCGTAGCCCAAGCCGCCCTGTCAGTGGTGATGAGGATCAGTGAAGACCTGTGTGCATACCGAGGCCCTCACACTCCACCTCACCTGACCACCACTGAGGAGACTGAGACAGCACAGACCGCCAGACCAACAGGGGCAGTCACACTGCTATCTACCATACCACTTACGTCTACCTCACTTTTCTCTTCTATTCCCCTTTCTATCCATCTCCCACTTCCTTTCTTTTCCACTCCACCTCACACCACTCTCTTCCGTTCATTTATACCCTTCCATTCAACCTCTCCCTCCACCATCCCCTCATATCCACCTGTCAAAGCACCCATCCTTAACTAGTTACCACTCCAAACCTCTAACTAGCCTCCTTCAAACTTACCTAACTGCCCTAACTACAGTGGGGGAAAAAAGTATTTAGTCAGCCACCAATTGTGCAAGTTCTCCCACTTAAAAAGATGAGAGAGGCCTGTAATTTTCATCATAGGTACACGTCAACTATGACAGACAAAAGGGGAAAAAAATCCAGAAAATCACATTGTAGGATTTTTTATGAATTTATTTGCAAATTATGGTGGAAAATAAGTATTTGGTCAATAACAAAAGTTTCTCAATACTTTGTTATATACCCTTTGTTGGCAATGACACAGGTCAAACGTTTTCTGTAAGTCTTCACAAGGTTTTCACACACTGTTGCTGGTATTTTGGCCCATTCCTCCATGCAGATCTCCTCTAGAGCAGTGATGTTTTGGGGCTGTCGCTGGGCAACACGGACTTTCAACTCCCTCCAAAGATTTTCTATGGGGTTGAGATCTGGAGACTGGCTAGGCCACTCCAGGACCTTGAAATGCTTCTTACGAAGCCACTCCTTCGTTGCCCGTTGCTGAAAGACCCAGCCACGTTTCATCTTCAATGCCCTTGCTGATGGAAGGAGGTTTTCACTCAAAATCTCACGATACATGGCCCCATTCATTCTTTCCTTTACATGGATCAGTCGTCCTGGTCCCTTTGCAGAAAAACAGCCCCAAAGCATGATGTTTCCACCCCCATGCTTCACAGTAGGTATGGTGTTCTTTGGATGCAACTCAGCATTCTTTGTCCTCCAAACACGACGATCTTGCTTGTTTGTAGGTGACCAAATACTTATTTTCCACCATAATTTGCAAATAAATTCATTAAAAATCCTACAATGTGATTTTCTGGATTTTCTTTTCTCAATTTGTCTGTCATAGTTGACGTGTACCTATGATGAAAATTACAGGCCTCTCTAATCTTTTTAAGTGGGAGAACTTGCACAATTGGTGGCTGACTAAATACTTTTCCCCCCACTGTATATAGGTAGCCTAACCCCTTTCATCAAACTCGGGCCCTATATACCTCCCTACCCAGTGGGCCAAATTGGTTGAAAATACGTCTTTGTAACGTCATGAACATGTTGTGTACTGATTGAAAAAAGCAAAAGTTTTTACCAAAAAAATTATCAACCTGAAAAATACTTCTCAACCTTGAAAATACTTCTCTACCCTTCCCCACCCCATCAATTGTCCATCTCCATCCCTACCAAACCCAGTTCAGTTCACACTGTGATGTCATCCTGCACCAGGAGGCCTAGCAAGGCAAGCGACTCCCAGAGATTGGCCCAGTGGGGTTCCTCTGTCACAGGAGAGATTTATTTATGTATATATTTCTTAATTCCATTCTTTTACTTTTAGATGTGTGTGTATTGTTGTGAATTGTTAGATAGTACTGCACTGTTGGAGCTAGGAACACAAGCATTTCGCTGCACCCGCAATAACATCTGCTAAAAATGTATATGTGACCAATAACATTTGATTTGATTTGAGTGGACTGACATACAGAGGGTTAACACAAGGCGTGCAGCAACCATTACTGTGAACTGTCTGAGGATGGCTTGAAATAGGCCCTGGTCTAGTGATAGCCTCTGTCTGGGTGATGGATGGTGCCTCTGCTTTCCTTCAGCCTCTTTAGACTGGGGAAAAAACTCCAGGTCAACTATTACATGGCCCAACTTTCCAACTAATCCACAGAAAAATGAACAGATTAAAGACACGATTTTAGGACATTGCTCCGGGCTACTGACACTAATACATAAGTTTCCACAAACTATTAGCAGGTTAGCATTTTTCGTCATGAATCTTGTTCTGGAGGTAGCTCTGCAGAGTGGTAACTAGCTGGCACAGCCACAAAGTCATCAAATCATTTTAAACCTAACCTTAACCACATTGCTAACACTAATGGCTAACCCTCACCTTAAATTAAGACCAAAAAGCACATTTTTATTTTCATGAATTTTTACAATATAGCCAATTATGACTTTGTAGCTGGCCTATCTAAGGGGAAATCGCTCAGCTCTGCCTCCAAGACAAGACTCATGACAATAAATGCCAACCTGTATTTTGTTACCGGTTAAAGATGGCACTATAATAGAGATTTAAATGAGAGTTTGAGAAGAAGGTATCCGAGGATCGTTAGCTGGATCTGATCTCATGCATAATGAGTCTACCTTTTGGACTAAAGGGCAATATGTTGGAATATGTTGCTTACTCAAATTGCCTTAGACTCATGACACAGATCACCTCTCACCATTTTACATGTACAGTACATTTGGAAAGTATTCAGACGCCTTGACATTTTCCACATTTTGTTATGTTACAGCCTTATTCTAAAATGGATAAAACATTTACAAATCTACAATCTACACACAATACCCCATAATGACAAAGCAAAAACAGTTTTTTTGACATTTCTGCAAATTTACTAAAAATAAAAAACGGAAAATATCAGATTTACATAAGTATTCAGACCCTTTACTCCGTACTTTGTTGAAGCACCTTTGGCAGCGAATACAGCCTCAAGTCTTCTTGGGTATGACACTACAATAATATGCCATTTAGCAGACGCTTTTATCCAAAGCGACTTACAGTAATGTTCGCATACATTTTTACGTATGGCACACCTGTATTTGGGGAGTTTTTCCCATTCTTCTCTGCAGATCCACTCAAGTTCTGTCAGGTTGGATGGGGAGCGTCGCTGCTAGCTAGCTATTTTCAGGTCTCTCCAGACATGTTCGATCGGGTTCAAGTCCGGGCTCTGGCTGGGCCACTCAAGGACATTCAGAGACTTGTCCCGAAGCGACTCCTCCGTTGTCTTGGCTGTGTGCTTAGGGTCATTGTCCGGATGGAAGGTGAACCTTTGCCTCAGTCTGAGGTCCTGAGCAGGTTTTCATCAAGGATCTCTCAGTACTTTGCTCCGTTCATCTTTCCCTCGATCCTGACTAGTCTCCCAGTCCCTACCACTGAAAAACATCCCCACAGCATGATGCTGCCACCACCATGCTTCCCCGTAGGGATAGTGCCAGGTTTCCTCCAGACGTGATGCTTGGTATTCAGGCCAAAGAGTTCAATCTTGGTTTCCTCAGACCAGAGCATCTTGTTTCTCATGGTCTGAGAGTCTTTACGTGCCTTTTGGCAAACTCCAAATGGGCTGTCATGTGCCTTTTACTGAGGAGTGGCTTCAATCTGGCTACTCTACCATAAAGGCCTGTTTGGTGGAGTGCTGCAAAGATGATTGTCCTTCTGGAAGGTTCTCCCATCTCCACAGAGGAACTCTGTAGCTCTGTCAGAGTGACCATCGGGTTCTTGGTCACCTCCATGACCAAAGTCCTTCTCCCCCGATTGCTCAGTTTGGCCGTGCAGCCAGCTCTAGGAAGAGTCTTGGTGGTTCCAAACTTCTTCCATTTAAGAATGATGGAGGCCACTGTGTTCTTGAGGACCTTCAATGCTGCAGAAATGTTTTGGTACCCTTCTCCAGATCTGTGCCTCAACACAATCCTGTCTCGGCGCTCTACAAACAATTCCTTTGACCTCATGGCTTGGTTTTTGCTCTGATATGCCCTGTCAACTGTGGGACCTTATATAGACGGGTGTGTGCTTTTCCAAATCATGTCCAATCAATTGAATTTACCACAGGTGGACTCCAATCAAGTTGTAGAAACATCTCAAGGATGATCAATGGAAACAGGATGCACCTGAGCTCAATTTCGAGTCTCATAGCAAAGGGTCTGAATAAGGTATTTCTGTTTTTTATTTTTAATACATTAAATTGTAGAGAAATCTATTTTCGCTTTGTTATTATGGGGTATTGTGCGTAGATTGATGAGGGAAAAAACTAAGTTAATTCATTTTAGAATAAGAATGTAACAAAATGTGGAATACTTTCTGAATGCACTGTACATCAGGTGGTTAGAATGAAAAACAAAAGCTACCTTGTAGCAAGAGGAGTTTACAGGTTTCATGACCCACACCTACTGAGGGCAGGAAACACCTCATATGTTTTCCTGAGATCATAATAGATAATCAATAATGCCTGCTTTGTGCAGTCTGAAGCCAGACTGGACCAAACATACTCACTCACACAAAGCAAAGCAGTAATGAAAAACAAGCAAGCTGCCAGTGACCTTGCCCTCCCTGTATGCACTCCATTTGGACATTTTTTAAGTCTGTGGTTCAATGTGAATGCAAGTGCAAACATCCTATGATGGAAATACTAGCAACTTATGCTCCCTATTAGACTCATCCACACTCTGTGTTTTTTATTCAATATCCTGTCACATACTTTCATATTCAACCAATGTCAGGGATGCAATCTATATTTTAATATATTCAGTCTTAGTCATGTTCGACTTGTGAGTGTCCTCCCCTTTGAAAGACAAGCGTGGGTGGATGGTTTGGCATTTGGTTTGTTCCATCAGCATCAGACAGAGCAGCTCCAATCTCTAAATGGGCCGACCCACACATAATCCCATCAAAATGGAGACCGCATGACCTCATCTGCAAGACGGAGCCTGGGCCTGGGAGGTATTCAGTTAGGAGATCCTGATGACATTACAGAGAGAGAGAAAGATGGTGGAATACAGAAAAAAGAGAGGGATGTATAAAGAGGGATAGGAAAAGGGAGTGGAATGGAGACAGGAGGAGTGGAGAGAGATGAAGGGGAGAGGGGGAAGGACAGTTGAGATGGGTACCTGGAAAGAGGAGAGGGGTAGACCGGAAAGAAAGAGAGAGGGTTGAAGGGGGAGAAGAGAGTGATGAATGAGAGAGATTGAAGGAGAATAGAGAAAGTGAGAGAGGAATGGAGGAGAGTTAAGGCCCACTAGCCATGTGGGTACACAGATTACCCCTGAAAGAAACCTGCTTCAATAGTGCTCTGTAGTGCAGAGTCAACCTTCACAAGGATATTTTGATGGTGAACGGCTTAAATTCAACTTTTATGGTTACTTCCTACTGCTGTTGCATGTTGGCAATCCCTTTTTTACCTACAGTGAGGGAAAACAGTATTTGATGCCCTGCTGATTTTGTACGTTTGCCCACTGACAAAGAAATTATCAGTCTATAATTTTAATGGTAGGTTTATTTGAACAGTGAGAGACAGAATAACAACAAAAAAATCCAGAAAGACGCATGTCAAAAATTGTATAAATTGATTTGCATTTTAATAAGGGAAATAAGTATTTGACCCCCTCTCAATCAGAAAGATTTCTGGCTCCCAGGTGTCTTTTATACAGGTAACGAGCTGAGATTAGGAGCACACTCTTCTGTCCACAGAAGCAATCAATCAGATTCCAAACTCTCCAGCCCAGAACTACACGGTGTCAGGGCGTGTTGTAGGTGTAGTGTAGGAATCAAACGCAGGACGCAGACTGAATGTTCCAAAGGCTGTATTACTGGCCCAACACAGGCAACAGGACAACTAAGCCCGACAGCAAAACCCGCACGAAGGCGAAAGGTAAATGCGCACTAACAGGTGCGACAAAATGTAACGGTGCACACACAAGTGCAAAAATAAGCTCCAGCACAGTGGAGACAATACGCTCAACCGAGCAAAACACAACACTGACGGAAACAATCACACACAACACTAGACAAACACAACGAGAAACTTATAGGACACTAATTACGTCAAAACAGAAACAGGTGTGTAAACAAACAGACAAAAGCAAACGAACATGAAACATCTAGCGGTGGCAGCTAGAATTCCGGAGACGACGAACGCCGAAGCCTGCCCGAACAAGGGAGAGAGGCAGCCTCGGCCGAAACCGTGACACACGGGAGGATCTTGTCAATGATCTCAAGGCAGCTGGGACCATAGTCACCAAGAAAACAATTGGTAACACACTACGCCGTGAAGGACTGAAATCCTGCAGCGCCCGCAATGTCCCCCTGCTCAAGAAAGCACATATACAGGCCCGTCTGATGTTTGCCAATGAACATCTGAACGATTCAGATGAGAACTGGGTGAAAGTGTTGTGGTCAGATGAGACCAAAATCGAGCTCTTTGGCATCAACTCAACTCGCCGTGTTTGGAGGAGGAGGAATGCTGCCTATGACCCCAAGAACACCATCCCCACCGTCAAACATGGAGGTGGAAACATTATGCTTTGGGGGTGTTTTTCTGCTAAGGGGACAGGACAACTTCACCGCATCAAAGGGACGATGGACGGGGCCATGTACCGTCAAATCTTGGGTGAGAACCTCCTTCCCTCAGCCAGGGCATTGAAAATGGGTCGTGGATGGGTATTCCAGCAAGACAATGACCCAAAACACATGGCCAAGGCAACAAAGGAGTGGCTCAAGAAGAAGCACATTAAGGTCCTGGAGTAGCCTAGCCAGTCTCCAGACCTTAATCCCGTAGAAAATCTGTGGAGGGAGCTGAAGGTTCGAGTTGCCAAACGTCAGCCTCGAAACCTTAATGACTTGGAGAAGATCTGCAAAGAGGAGTGGGACAAAATCCCTCCTGAGATGTGTGCAAACCTGGTGGCCAACTACAAGAAACGTCTGACCTCTGTGATTGCCAACAAGTGTTTTGCCACCAAGTACTAAGTCATGTTTTGCAGAGGGGTCAAATACTTATTTCCCTCATTAAAATGCAAATCAATTTATAACATTTTTGACATGCGTTTTTCTGGATTTTTTTGTTGTTATTCTGTCTCTCACTGTTCAAATAAACCTACCATTAAAATTATAGACTGATCATGTCTTTGTCAGTGGGCAAACTTACAAAATCAGCAGGGGATCAAATACTTTTTTCCCTCACTGTATGTTGCATTCACTGAACAGCACATCCAGCTGATTTCACAGATGCAGGGTATAATGGCCAATGAGATAACTGCAACCTATCTCTGGGATTCGTATTAGAATATCACCTAGTTCCCATTTATTATAACTATGTCACATAATACTTAACAGAGTTACATTTGAGTCAGGAAGGGAGGGATGATCCGAACAGTGTAATGGTTGTGCCTTGGCTCCCGGAGAACACACACAGGTTCCTGTTTGGTCCATATGGTCACCCAGTCATGCCAGCCCCTCACCGCAGATCTAGGAAACACAGAGAGCCCTAACAGAGAAGCCGGTGAGCACGTCGCTCGCTGCTGGATGCAGCTTTTACACTATAGTCTATGGCAGTGATTCACCAGGTTGACAGCCATTTGGAAAGAGGCCTCTTTGTACAACCACAAATTACAGCATGAGAGAAAATTGTGAAAATTGAGGTATGCATGTGTGAAGAGATGCGATCATTTGTGCAGGAAAAACCTTGATCTGATAAAGAACAATACTGTGGGTATCCTGAGAAAGATAAGTATTCTAGTAATACGAAAAACAATGATTAAATTCTGTGGTTCAAATGTTAATTGAAGATGGGCAAGCGAGTTTAGAGGACGTGGCTGAATAACATTATTTTACAATGCCAAGTAATTGCCGGGTTGACTCATCCCAGATATATGCAAATGATTTATCTGTAAATTGTCCATTTGCTTATTGCTTAGACAGGGTGACTTACATGGCTGACACACTGGGTCTATTTGGAGCCTCCACTTTTACTGAATTGTCATTGTCAATTAACTACCTCTCAAGGATGTAGCTATGAGTCAGGTGGGGTTGCTATAGTGCAACTGAATTTTGCTCTACCCGGAGTACCCCTGAAGTACCCCCTCATGTGCATTTCACCAGTAGGCCTATGGTCTCATGAGTCTTCTCAAGAACCCCCTGTGGATAGGCAAAGTACCCCTAGGGGTCCTAGTACCCCTGGAAGGGTGTACAGTATGTACCCCTATAGTGTTTGGTCCACCTGGGAGAAGATGGTTTGGGTTTGCACACACTGGTTGAATTAATGTTGTTTCCACATCATTTCAATTAAATTAAGTTGAACCAATGTGGAATATACTTTGAATTGAGCCTGTGCCCAGTGGGATGTGTCAAGCCTATAAAGTTCAGGATTGATTGGTGATTGATAGGTTGATTGATTGGTGATCTAATGAAAAAGAAAGCCCTTTCCTCCTCCATGAGTTTTTCCTTAATCTGAAAACCATAGCCTACACGTGGCTTCATTTTGCTGTCAACGCCATTAAAAGTCAAGTGAGGATGAAGAAAAATAGTCTCATATTTCCCACCAACTGTCCAGGTAGACAACACCTCACATGAAAATCTGTCAAGCCGTTTTGAAGACAACTTAAATGTTACCAAGAACCTATAGTCATCCTACTACAGAGCACTTTGATGCACCTTTCTGCTTCACTGGACGTGCTCTTTGGTAGCCTATCAATCGTTGACACTCTTGAGGTGCAGTTCACGGATGACTCAGTACCCAGCTCGCTACTGTACCCGCAGCCTTGCGCTCTTTTTGGCGGTAATGCAGAGTGCTTTAAGCGCTCGGGGCGAGCCGCGGCGTGATAATCATTCACCGCAGACGAGAGCTTGTTTCAGACTTGCAGAGATTTGAGACAGTAGCAACTATCGACTTCAATTGAAACTGAATAAAGAACAGATATCATGGACATCATGCCTTTACTTGGTGGGTCTGTCTAAAGGGGTAGCCTCGATGTAACAGGACTAAAACCAAACTGTTTTCTTTGATGTTGGCCTACATTATAGCTTAGTATCCCAAATGAAGGCTATACTCCAAATAGTGTATCTGGATGGTTTGAAGCACATTTCTTACACGGACTATAAAGAAAAGCCAAGCATAGACACTCCATTCCTGCAAAAACATCAAGGGCATTATTTTTGTCAGTATAGTTTCAAAGGCAATTCTACTGAAAAATCGGGTAAACTTCAGACGTAAGCTATGAATGAGACTGAGCAGTAAGTAGCCTTTTATTATTAATAAAGTGGGTACCCCTGCCAACATCCTCCTCACAGTTGCACTGCAGTCTGTCATACAATAATTTGGCCTACGCAACCGAACTTTGCATATGACAATATCAAACAGTGTCTTTTGCTACTTTACTTTGCATTTAGCCTATAATGAACATTCTGCTGTAATCCGCGAAAGGCAAAATGAAACAATATAAACGAAACACTGTAGGCTAGCCTACTTGAAAAAGAACAACCTTTGCTTTCCCACAACGTTCCCTCAAGAAATCAAAGCGCTTACCGTTGTTTGAGAGAGGAAAAGTGGATGGCACTGGTTGTTAGCCATTGCACCAGGCGAGTTGCTTGTGTCTTGTGAATCTGAATTTACTGGTATCCCACTGTAGAACTGAGGTAGTTACTGTCTGCGGGTGTGTTTTTTCGATGCAGTTCTCTCTCTGCAGTAGGCTACTTCAGGAAAGAGGAGATAGACAGAGAGAGAGAGAGAGAGAGAGAGAGAGAGAGAGAGAGAGAGAGAGAGAGAGAGAGAGAGAATTGTATTAAATTGAGTGATGCGGGCAATTCCATCTAATGGAACAATCTAGTTAGAGGGAGAATTACGTGAAACACTGCGACGTACAGTACTGGAGACTGTATATAGGCAATGCTATGCTGCTGATAAGAAATCACTATAGCGATGTGATGAGAGGTTTTGATTCCAGACCGAGACTCTTTAACACAGTTCTTCGACGACTCTAAACAAACATATTTTCTACAGATTTAAGAGCTCATGTTATTCTTCAAATACGTTTTTTAAGTTTCATATTGAACAATGGAAATTGATCGTTTTTGCATGTTTTTGGGGCAAAGCAACAACATTTTTTATTTCAGATGACAGGCTAAAGATGAATCGCAGCCATTTGAAAGGCAAATTAATGGTGCTGTAAAACGGATTGTATTTGCTGAAAGGTTTGTGACGTGTAGCCTTATGTTTATGTGGCAGTGTATCATTGTGGCTCGTTATTGTAATGGAGTCAGCTTTGTTCTCGCCGGCATCATTTCAAATTCCATTTGATACGACAACAGCTCGACCTGTTGCAAACCATAGTGCCAAATTATAATTCCCGCCACAGTCTCGAACGGCGTGGTGTGTTGGCTAAACAAAACACATTCACAAATTCACCTTAAAGCAATGTTTTCAAGTTCACTTGATTAAAATGAGTAATTCTGTATCTTAAATCTTTGAAAACATACCAGGCTGGTATAATGTTGAAAGTAGTTTATCCTGCTAAAAGCGCAGTGCGTTAGGTGTTGGGGGGGCTATTGAATTTATTTCAATTGACTCATTTCCATCTATGAACTGTAACTCAGTAAAATCTTTTAAATTGTTGCATGTTGCGTTTATATTTTTGTTCAGAGTTGTTTGTAACCACAGAAGGCCAACTAGGTGACAACAGATTTTTCACACGACGCTGGCCATGGTCCTGAAATACATTCTCCCTGACTCCTTGCGCCTTAAAAATACCAATACTACTGCACGCGTTGGTGGATAGGACAAACACTCGATACATTAATTATTGATTACCTTTCCATTACAGTTCTTCAGAAAATTCTGTGAATTAGGCGAATGTGATATGTGGGCCACACCACACTTTTCTCTCAATAAACTAAATGGCTAAATCATGATGAGATACAGTCCTAATCTTAACATCCACTAAATACATTACAAGTACCACTGTGTTTGTTTTATGCTTAGTTACAAGCATGAATTCATCAAGATGACCCAAGTAAATATATATATGCATGCATCCTACAGTGAGGGAAAAAAGTATTTGATCCCCTGCTGATTTTGTACATTTGCCCACTGACAAAGACATGATCAGTCTATACATTTAATGGTAGGTTTATTTGAACAGTGAGAGACAGAATAACAACAACAAAAATGCATGTCAAAAATGTTATAAATTGATTTGTATTTTAATGAGGGAAATAAGTATTTGACCCCTCTGCAAAACATGACTTAGTACTTGGTGGCAAAACCCTTGTTGGCAATCACAGAGGTCAGACGTTTCTTGTAGTTGACCACCAGGTTTGCACACATCTCAGGAGGGATTTTGTCCCACTCCTCTTTGCAGATCTTCTCCAAGTCATTAAGGTTTCGAGGCTGACGTTTGGCAACTCGAACCTTCAGCTCCCTCCACAGATTTTCTATGGGATTAAGGTCTGGAGACTGGCTAGGCCACTCCAGGACCTTAATGTGCTTCTTCTTGAGCCACTCCTTTGTTGCCTTGGCCGTGTGTTTTGGGTCATTGTCATGCTAGAATACCCATCCATGACCCATTTTCAATGCCCTGGCTGAGGGAAGGAGGTTCTCACCCAAGATTTGACGGTACATGGCCCCGTCCATCGTCCCTTTGATGCGGTGAAGTTGTCCTGTCATCCTTGGAGACCTCTTTGGTCTTGGCCATGGTGGAGAGTTTGGAATCTGATTGATTGATTGCTTCTGTGGACAGGTGTCTTTTATACAGGTAACAAACTGAGATTAGGAGCACTCCCTTTCAGAGTGTGCTCCTAATCTCAGCTCATTACCTGTATAAAAGACACCTGGGAGCCAGAAATCTTTCTGATTGAGAGGGGGTTAAATACTTATTTCCCTCATTAAAATGCAAATCAATTTATAACATTTTTGACATGTGTTTTTCTGGATTTTTTTGTTGTTATTCTGTCTCTCACTGTTCAAATAAACCTACCATTAAAATTATACTGATCATTTCTTTGTCAGTGGGCAAACGTACAAAATCAGCAGGGGATCAAATACTTTTTTCCCTCACTGTACTTAATTAGGCCTTACCTTAGTAGGTTACATACATTTTCTTTTGTGTCTCAGTGAAGCTTTCTGTCTGGTTCATTCTTGGAGTAACTCAATTCTTAACCAGAGATCAGGCTTTTGCTCAAGTATAATCTGAGAAAAACAGTGAAAAGAACATTACAATTAATTAATCGGCATAATGGAGAATTGAAATTATGTGTTGGCCTTTAGTGAAAAGCATGGGATCTGCTCTCACTAAACTCTAAAACAGAATTTCAATTGGGATATTAATATTCTTCCCTTTCTGCAAACATAGGTGTGCAACTGCACAGAGCAATTGCTTGCAACCTAATGCAGGGCAGTCCATGACCCAAGAATACTGACTCAATAAACAAGATGCCATGCGTGTCTAATGCTTCCATATCTATAATGAATGGCACCCATAATTACTTGGCAGAACATTGGCAGTTGCAACATGAACTCCATGAATGCTATTATTTTAGTCAAAGTGTTTCAAAGTATCACCCTGGTCTATCACCACTCCCAGGTCAGTGCACCTTCTTCTCTGAGAAATAACATTGAGGGCATAGTGATCAATGTTTACAGTTTTGTAAGGTGTTTCCCTTTTCAGCATTGAATATGAGTAATATAGCTGATGAAAGTGACTGCAATCCGTCATGAAAAGAAAAAGAGACTTCAAAAGTATCTGAGAGTTTATTATTTTAATTATTTCTATGCACACAATAAAGCACCACACAGATTATAATTCTGACATGTTACAGAATATCACACAAAGATTGTATGTATAATAATTCTATATAATTACATAACCAAACACAGGCTCTCTCAGAGATAAGTAGGCTCTTCTGATGAAGTGAGAGACAGTGAACGCTGCGATTGTTATGTCAAATCCTAGCGCTTCTCAAACCTAAGAGCTGTGGAGAGAGACGGTCAGAGAATAAAGTGAGGGACTGATGCAAGCAGCAGCACACACAGCTCTACAGTACTCACATCATTAAAGACCAGAAACCGTTGCAGCATTACCACAGAGGAACAAGATCCACTGCAGAGAGATTATTATTATCTGCACAAAACATCCCATTTAATGTTCCTCTGTGGGGGTTACCGCTTGCTGTCTTTGAGATTTAAGCCACTGTAAGATATGATTGTCAAAGGATTGCATTTAAAATGGATTCCAGCAGTTTGAGCTAAATGCAGAGGTGTAGAGGGTAGCACTGGAATTATGATACTGCCAGGAATTGGTGGTATTATGTTGATATATTCTTGGGGGGTTTCTGTTTGAATGTCAAGAAATGGAAAGAGTGCTGACACAGGTGATATATCGTATGTAGCGTGAATTAAATACCATCACAGAAAATATCCCACACGCAGAAATGCATTTATATATACAGACACACTCACATGCATACATACTGGCATGGACACACTCGCTCACACACACACTTACAAAAGAGAGGCATCTTCTGATTTTGATGATTCACAGGAGAGGTGACCTGAGGCTGGGGACACTCTGCTTTTCATTCAGAGCTGGAAGACAAAACCTCCTCAGGCCATAAGACTCCATTTACTACTTCTGGAGAGCCAAGGAGCACTTAGCTTAATGTATGGGAGAGCAGCATTACTCTCTCTCTCTCTCTCTCACACACACACACATGCTGTGACGCACATGGCCACACACACACACAATCTTATCACATATTTATTCACATTTCAAAGAATCCTACTTACACAAAACATGCCTTCTCACTCTCTCATTTCCTCTCTTCTTCTCTTCCCTTTGTTATTGGTCAGCAGACCTTTAGCCCTCTCTTACACAGTTGCCAGGGAGTATACTTATATTATATAAATGGAGACAGCGTGGCCATATTTACAGGCACAAGACCAAGTAGCCAGTGATTGTTTGGGAAAAGAGCATCATAAAAGCAAAAAGACACTGGTGTTATTGTCGTGGTGATGTGATAAATGACTGTAGCCTGAGGGGGATGTCCAATATAATCAACATGCAATCAAAACCAATCTGAAAACAGCAGGAAGCTAAGAAAAGTGCTTCACTGTCTATTATCACCATTGTCTTGTATGAGAGGTCACCACTGTCGGATATGGGCAGAAAATGGGTTGACATCATCATGATTGATGGCAGCACATTGTTGTTGTTGTCAGGAGTTGTGGCTCTCTGCAGACAGATCTAATTGAAAATCGATTGCAGGCAGCAGCAGCAATTTTGTAGAAAGTTATGTTATTTTACAGTTTATTACAGTACTATAACTGGTTTAATTATAGGAGCTAAATACTGTACATTGTACAGGTACCTACATGCATCAGGTAGCGTAATGTATTAAACAAACATACTTACTTACTTACTTAGGCCCATCCCTCCTTTGGGAGCATAGGCCATCGATGACTCTTCTCCATGGCACTAAGTTTCAGCTCATTCCACCCCACGCAGGTTTTCTTGGAATCTGCCTAATGTATAAACAAAGGTCTGTATTTTTTGTCAACATACATAATTAAACAATCAAACATCAGCAATATACTGACAAAAACCTGAAGAATACTTTTCAGCTTTAGCCCAGAACATTATTCTCTTATTTCTGTCCTGTCTACCATTTCAAGGTCCTGAATAGTCTTACGTACCTGAGCTAAAATACCAGGGGGAGGAAAGTCAAATGGATTGTGGTTATTGTCCTGGAACAGATTGAACTTCTTACAGGCTAGGAGAGAAGGATGTGAGCTGCATCCCATTTCAACACAGGCCCAGTTGCATTTACTATTTTTCCAAATGAAGGTGGTATTTACAAAGGGGATCTAGTGAGGGGGTTGGGCAGTAATACACTGTTTAATCTCACCCCTATCAATATAACCTCTTTCCACTACAATAATAAAATAGTTTTAGGATCCAAACACAGCAAATACAATTGATTTGTTGAAGGGAAAAGATATCAGTCATTCCATGTGTAAAAATGTATGTGTACCAAAGGAACAGTGAATAATTGTGAGCAATATTTGGATATTGTTTGACCCACACACAGAACCACACACACTTGCTTACTGGTAGACCATAATATCCAATGATGACTTGTGTGTCTTAGTGTGGCTGTAGAGTCCAATCCTGAACCACATCGTCTGTTGGAGACAGGCCATACAGTCTCGGATTGGGTTTGGGGGTGGAGGAGCATTTATGGCTTCATATCTCTTGTCATTGTGACATTGTGTTTCTTGTGACACTTTATTTTCCTTAGTTCACTCCTGCCACACACACACACACACACACACACACACACACACACACACACACACACACACTGTACAGATTATTTTATCATGTACCCATGCCTTGTTTTGTTATATCTTACCACTGCAGAAAAGCATACCAAATGAGCAGTTGCTCACCAATGCTATCATAAAGGGCAGGGAAGCTGCCACAGCAAGCTCTGGAGACAATATCATCTTCAAAGAGAAATTGTGAGAAACATATCCCTTTAAGATGTATAAATATAGTGCATCTGTAGAATGGAAATAGGTAATCTGTGTGAAACCACAAAATTCTGTCATTCATCAGAACATTATGCACTCCCCTCAGTGCAACAGGGATTATCCTCTCTGTGCATCAAGACAGGTTAAAACCCAGTTGTTGGTATCATACTGTCAAGAAGCATAACGATGAAATCATATCTATGTGGTTTCATTGCATACTTCACCATGTCTTATTGCCTTGTTTTCTTATAATAAAATAAATATCTTAAACAATATGTTATAGTGACCTGAAATCCACACTTCTCAGCTGGAGTAGCCTTTGCTATGCCAGGGGATCAGTTGTCAAGCTGCTTTTTGGCACTAGTGTTCGTCCTTGGCAGAATAGCCCAGTTTAAGATGTCAGTTTAATCTCAATGGAGAGCATTGCACTGACACAGACACATAAGGCATTACACTGTGTTTTCCCTCATGTATCTAATTCAAAGAAATGCCAAGTCTCATATCAATGCTGCTAGCATCGTGCCTGACAGTGCCATAGCAGCCTATTCACTGCACATCCAGGTGGTAAGGAGGTCCTAGTCCAAGAGCAACACAGGCATTTCTGCCATTGCCAAGAGGGACCATATGTCTCTGCTGTCTGTCCCGCCTCCGTTCCAGTCTGCCAGGCCTCTGCCACATATGGGGTTTAATGCCATTAAGCACGAGGTTCATGACCTCAAAGGCGTTTCTGTCTTCGCTTGTACGGGTAAGAACCTAGCTATGTGTCAGCAGTTGCCCAACTGACCACCACAGTAATGTCAACAGACAGGTTCTCAGGATGGTGGTATTCACCAAAGACGTATACGTACTTCAGATGGGTAAGAGGGGCTGATTTATTGTTTTAATTAATGCATTAACCATGGCAATGGTCTGCTGCGGGCTACAAAACCAGCAGTAAGTAGTGCTGCTGCCACTACTGTCATACGCTATCAAACAAGAATGTACACACACACCTAAGGTGTTCTGCCCTGCTTAATGGCAAATGAGAAAGAAGCATTGACAAATCAATTTAAACTTGCAACACTAGCTAACGTTACAGTGCAAGATGTTTACTTACTGGAATTAAATATAACAGTAGACTAACGTTACATCTGATCAGCTAATTATACCAGCAGCAGTAGATAGCTAAAATTACAGCATGACCACTTGGCTCCAACTCTGGCAGGGGATTAATCCCAATATGGAGTAAAATCCATTGAAAATAGTCATCGATAAAGGCTGGCTCGATACAGTCAAGATCTACATAAATGTATGTCATTAAAACTAGCTAGTTTAGCTAGTGAAATCCGATTGAGAAAACATGACACACACAAGTATGTGAGAGGGCTCCCGGGTGGCACTGCGGTTTAAGGCACTGCATCTCAATGCTAGAAGCGTCACTACAGACCCTGGCCTGGTTCGATTCCAATCCGGCTGTGATTGGTAGTCCCATAGGGCGGCGCACAATTAGCCCAGCGTCGTCATTGTAAATATGAATTTGTTCTTAACTGACTTGCCTAGTCAAAGATGGTGGATAAAGGAAGATGGTTCATTGGGCAGTGATTTGGTTTAGGGTGTCCGGCTCTGGTCGAATTCAGTGTTGTTTCCGTTTACTGTTACCAGAGAAACGAGCTGCCCAATCAAAAGTACTGTAGTAAGAGGATGTCACGATCGTTTATAGACGGGACGGACCAAGGCGCAGCGTGATATGCATACATGTTTATTAACGAATAAATACAACGACAAAACAATAAACAAACAATACGTGAAGTCCAAGGCAGCGCAACACAACATACCTTAACACAGAACAAGATCCCACAACCCACTAGTGCCAATAGGCTACCTAAGTATGGTCCCCAATCAGAGACAACGAGCAACAGCTGCCTCTGATTGGGAACCATACAGGCCAACATAGATCTATACATACTAGATCCAAACCTAGAAAATAACACATAGGAACATACACAACAAGGAAAATCCCACCCTGACTCAACAAATAAGAGTCCTCAGAGTCAGGGCGTGACAGAGGACCTTCGACTCAATAACCAATCTGATCGCGCCTTGCTCTAAATTAGCCGATTTGAAACTGTCAAACTCAACAAATTAGAAACAAACAAACGCAAGACGAAGCCAGTTCGAGATACTCTAAAAAGCAGTAAGGTAATAACGTTATCTAGCTACTTTAGAAAATGTTGACATGATATAAGACAATTGTTTCAAAGCTGCGGTGTGTGTGGACGCGCTAGCTAGGTTACTAACTTTAACGTTAGTTATCTACAGGGACGGCCTGTTCAATAGGGCGATATGGGCGACGCACTGCCAAACGGGAAAAGGAAGGGATTTTTTTTCTAATCAATTATATCACGGCAACAGTAGTTATCAGTGTTGTAATCTGATCTGACTGCCACTAAATGTCAAATCAGGCTAAAGTCGTGCTTCAAATGGCCCCGCCCGTTTTTGGGCGATTTCAGTCAGGTTGAAAATCGCCCAGAAGTCTCTCATAGCCTGTCATGTAAAATCTATTTTTTTCAAATTTCAAAGCTTTCAATACATTCTCTATGGGTGTCTGTGGGCTTGCACTTACGCGCTTTCGTCATACGTGACGTAACCATGAACGTAACTAAGCAAATAGCGGCTAGCAGCGTCTCTTTGCGACCTGCAGTGTGGCGTTATTTTATGTTTTTAATTTGTACACTTAGTGGCGTTATTTTATGTTTTTAATTTGTACACTTAGTTTACAAACATTCTGCCAACCATGGATTTCGAGTGGTGGGTTTTGGACTGATCTTGTTGATCGTGTACATACCCGCCACGAACGGACTAAATAATGAAAACGTTGCTGGCAGCGGAATCCAATACAGCTGGGAGACTTGGCTGGATGACAGAGTCCCGGACAGAGAAGTGGAGCCGGCCGGCTTCACCCTGGTCGGAGCGGACCTCGATCTGACAGTCACAGGGAAAATCGATCCTGGTAAGAGAGCGACTCTGTACCCCCGAGCCCCGACATTGAACTGCTTTCTGTGTCACTGTGACCTTACTATCTGCCCCGTGAGTTCCCCCAATTGTTTGTTACCGTTGTGTACTGTTGATAATCACAAGTTTACTGGAGAACTGAGACCAAGTAGAGACTTTGGACAGGGTGGATATGGTATAATAAAGGCAGTTTATTCAGAGGTAAAGATATCTGGAATCGCGTGCACGGACTCGTTCGTCAAACTCTTAGGGAGCTATCTGAAGAGAGCCCCGAAAACATTGTGTGCTGACATTTTATACAATAAATGATGTAGGTTGAATCTAGTAGTTCTGATCTTCTGATTGGTCCTGATGAGTTGGGCGAGGTCCCCTCCACTGTTGCATTGGCTCTGAGTCGGGTTCTCTGTCTTCAAATGTTCAGCCTAAAGAGAGGGGATTTGTGTGTGTGTGTGTGTGTGTGTTTAACAGTGATGATGTGTGTGTGTGTGTGTGTTTAACAGTGATGATGTGTGTGTGTGTGTGTGTGTTATCAGTGATGATGTGTGTGTGTGTGTGTGTGTGTGTGTGTCCTCAGAGCAAGAACTTCGTGAGTTGGAAGAACTGAGAGACCTATGGCGTGGGTGTTGTCCTTGGCCACCTGCTGACAAGGCTGACAAGATAGGACTCTTTTGTCCATTGTTATAGGATAGGAACAGCATTGATTGAAAACAAACGCCCAACACAAAATGGGTCATGCACAAGATTTTAGTCAGACCAAGCTATAACATTATATATTTACTACGACAGTACATTCAACCAAAAGCTAATATAACAAAGGCATCAGAGATTATTTATAATCTGTCACAGAAACTGAATCCATCTCCCCAGATCAGTCAATAAATGCTTCTGGTATGTTGTTGACATGTTGTTGCTGGACATATCTTTTTTAAAATGTGTGTAGGTCACCTAAATCATCAGAAAAATTGCCCCTCCTGAGAATTTTTTCAGGAGCCGCCACTGGTTATCTAGCTAATCATGTTGATCAAATTGAACATAGTTTCACAGTCTGCTGCCACTCATCCAGTGTTGCCAATTTAGCGACTTTGTTGCTATATTTAGCGAGTATTCAGACCCCTCTAGCGAGAGTGTTTTTTACTCACTTTTTGTCTCTCCCACGACGTTATTCCTCTCTCCTACAGCATCCATCACAATTACATGCACATGGCCAATTATGCAAATGAGGCGATGACGTCATTTAGCGACTTCTAGCGACTTTTAGGACAGCCAATAGCTACTTTCCTTACTGAGGAGTTGGCAACACTGCACTCATCACAAGTTGATCCAATCAATCGTAGTTTTTTTTCCAGTCAATCATCTGCTCTTTGAACATTTGGTTGGTGAAATAATCACTGGAAATAATAGCCTAAACTTTGTGCGATTGTGGTGTCGAGACAACGATGCTGATATGCTGTGATGACAAAAAATCCGCTGACACTGTCCTTGATTATAATGGTTTATTACATAAAAGATTACAGTATCAATTTACAGACTCCTGCAGACATCTGGAGAACAACTGACCCAATCTCTAATATGTTATTCTCCCCGTCCTTTGTTCCAACCATGATATTTATAATATGTAACACAATATGGGTGGTTTTTTATAGACCAATCACTGGCCTTCACATAACAGACTCTCCTCTGTTTTAGGGGGCCCCTATAGTAATTTTTTCCAGATGTTTCCGCAAGCAGAGCCAAATTCTGGAATGTTCAGATACTACACGATCACCTGACGAATCACCTAAGTAGATTTTGTAGGATGGCCTTGCGAAACATAGCTACCTTATAAGTTCGACCTGTCCTCTTCTAGGCTAAATCTTTGAATAAAGTATAATAGTTATCTAGTTTTTTTTTTACATGTTAATTAACTATGTAGTATTTGTCATCATGCTATCTGACTTCATCAGCAGGGGACCATTCCAAGTGCTGTTCCTAGTAAAACAACCAGATTAATTTTAAAAATCTGTCCTCAGATGAAGGTGATCCGAGCATTCCAGTTCTGCCAGGGGACTGGGATCGGGGCAGCTCGGTCTCATCTGAGCTGCAGGTAACAAAGCACTTCCTTTTACAGATTTGTGGAGAGGTCTTCAAAAAGATAAATACAATTCTTCATGTAAAAACCTAATCAGTTGACTGTTTTGAGTGATCAAGTTGCAATGGAGACATGCAGTATCTATGCAGCATGCAGCACTTTATTCAGGATTCAATGTGTCTCACTCTCTTCTCTCATTATGGACAGGATGAAGAACTTCTCCACCATGCAGTGGTCACTCCTAAGTATGAACCGCAGCCCAGTGCTCAACTGCAGCTTCTGAATGCATCACATCTGTCTGTGGATGGACAGTTCCAGAGGAAATGATTACGCTAGGTCCTATCGCTCAGCAGGTACAGTGGGCCGCTGCTCAACCAAACACACTCGTTACACTAAGCCATTCTGACAGACATACAGCTTGAGGCCCTCCACATTGCTCCCTTCAAATGATCAACTGTCATAAAGGATTTGGATTTCAAGAAATTCTCCTCTCTGTCATTGTTTTTTTTTACCCCCACATAGACTCGAATGCACCAAGCCCAACAAGCTGTTAAATGTTCCATGTGTATTTCACAAGCACCCAAACACTTGACATGGAGAAATGAACTGCTTGATGATAGCCAAGACCTGTCCCAAAACACAAAGACTGAGAGGCATGTTAATCATATAACTGAGAATGATATCAGACCATAAATGACAGGTGTGTAGGTGTCTGAGGTACTCTATTTAATATCAGAAGAACCATTCATTCTCTGTTCCCTACCACAAGCAAGCTGTTAACATATAGACTAATATGTTATAAATTGTGTTCTTACACTGGTACAGTTATGCCCTATGAGATATGTACAACTGCGCATGTGCGAAAATAAAGAGAGGGCATTTTCCCGCGTTCTGGTTGAAACACCAACGATGAACATGTGTGTTTATTCCTCCGTTAAGTAAGCCGGTATTCCTGTCCTGAAGATGACAGCACCAACAGGTTATGGGCCCAGGAGGGAACATGGAAGCCGATGGAATAGATTATGTTTCGACGGAGATGAAAAAAACTACGAGTTATGGGAGACGAAGTTTTTGGGACACTTGCGTTTGCTAGGGCTAAAGGCCACCATATTGAGCGTGGATGAAGATGAAGAAGACGGAGAGAAAATGAAGAAGCCTACGCCGAATTGATACAGGTTTTGGATGATAAAAGTCTTTCCCTGATAATGAGAGAAGCAGCAGATGATGGGAGAAAAGCGTTGAAGATATTGAGGAACATTATGCAGGTAAAGGGAAGCCACGTGTGATTAGCCTCTACACTGAGCTAACTTCTCTTCAGAAAGCCAGTGACGAAAGTGTTACGGATTATATCATTCGTGCTGAGACGGCTATTACAGCACTGAGGAATGCTGAAGAGACTTTAAGTGACGGGCTGTTGATTGCAATGATTCTGAAAGGTTTGCCCGAATCATTTAAGCCGTTTGCCATCCACATAACGCAGAGTGACGAGCCGACAACTTATGGCAAGTTCAAAACCAAGTTGAGGAGCTATGAAAGCACCGAGAAGTTTAGCGCCATTTCCACTGACGACAACGCGATGAAGGCAAGTAACATTAAAGTTAGCTGGCCAAGAGGAAGAGATAAAGGGACCGAGATAACCTGCTTCAACTGTGGCCAGAAAGGGCACAAGGCCCGGGGAATGTACCGTTACTGGAGAGCACAGAGAACGGAGACAGTGGTGTAGTTTTTTGCAAGCGCTCCACTCATACTGACGCAAATTGCAGACGAAAAAGAAGAGACAATGTGAAACAAGCAACAGATGCTGAAGGCCACACATTTGCATTCAAAATAAGTGACTGTCAGGTTCGTGGACTGAAACAAAAAGGGCTGATGGTTGATACGGGAGCAACGTCACATATAGTCACAGACATCGGGAAGTTTAAGGAGTTTGACGAGACTTTCAAACCGGAAAAACATTCCGTGGAGCTGGCTGACGGAACAAGAACGAATGGTGTCGCGGAGAGGAGAGGTGCAGCGGAGGTTTACCTGAGAGACAACACGGGTCGTCGGGTGAAAACAACGCTGACGAAGGCGCTGTACGTGCCGTCGTTTCCACAGGACATTTTCTCTGTTAAAGCAGCGACAGCCAACGGAGCTTCAGTCAACTTTCGACAGGGGGTGTAACAAGCTCATCCACAAGAACGGTACCACTTTTGACATCGAGGAGTACGATAGACTTTACTATCTTAACACTGTAAGTGATGAAAATGATGATGGATGTCATGGGTGCTATGATATTCACACATGGCACAAAATTCTTGGCCACTGTAATTTTGAGGATGTGTCAAAGTTAGAAAATGTGACAGAGGGAATGAAAATCACAGGTAAGATTGACAAATCTACCCTCAACTGTGAAATCTGCACACAGGGAAAATTTGTTCAGAGCAGAAACAGAGAGCCTGATTAAAAGGCAAAAGCAGCTCTTGAGCTTGTGCACACTGATTTGGCTGGCCCTATTGAGCCAGAGGCGAAAGATGGGTTCAGATATACTCTAGCATTTACGGATGATTATTCAGGGGCAGTTTTTGTGTATTTCCTAAAAGCAAAAAGTGATACTGTAAAAGCTACTGAGAAGTTTATTGCTGATGTGGCCCCTTATGTAAAAATAAAGTGTGTCAGGTCAGATAATGGCACAGAGTACACAGCCAAAGAGTTCCAGTCACTGCTCAGTAAGAATGCCATAAGACATGAAACTTCAACCCCTTACTCACCCCATCAAAATGGGACCGCTGAGAGAAATTGGAGAACACTGTTTGAAATGGCAAGATGCATGCTACTTGAGAGCAACCTACCAAAGAAATTGTGGACATATGCTGTAATGACTGCTGCAGTAATTCGCAATAGGTGTTACAATAAGCGTGTAGGACAGACTCCACACTACATGTTTACTGGGAGAAAGCCTGATCTTTCAAAGATTAAAGAATTTGGATCTGTTTGCTATGCATACAGACAGAACAAGAAAAAAGTTGGACTCAAGATGTGAAAAGGGTATTTTTGTCGGGTATGATAAAAATAGTCCAGCATACCTAGTCTACTACCCAAACACTGGAAAAGTTCTTAAAAACAGATTAGTCAAGTTCGTTACAAAAGGTGTAGTCGAACGCCAAACTCAGACAGATTTGGAAATGAGTGATGATCTTCATGGGGAGAGATTTCAATCCCCCCATGCCAAAAGCCAAGATGGCAGATCAAAATTCGAAGAGACACAAGATGTGCAAATCGAGACTTCAGATAGTCAGAGTCCACGCTATCCAGACAGAGAGAGGAAGAAGCCCCAGTACTTAAAAGACTATGAGTGTAAAGTGAAGTGTGATGACCAGATACCACCTAGTGTTGACTACTGCTACAGAGTAATGTGCAATGCACCACAAACCTTCAAAGAAGCAATGATTTCACCAAAATCAGAGATTTGGGCTACTGCTATGAAGGAGGAGATGGATTCCCTTAGGGAAAATGATACATTCACATTGACCACACTGCCAGAGGGTAAAAATGCAGTGGGGGGCAGGTGGGTCTATGCGGTCAAAAACAATTCAGATGAGACTGAGACATACAAGGCAAGATATGTTGCAAAGGGATATAGTCAAGTGGCAGGAATAGACTATAAGGAGACTTTTTCTCCAACTGCAAATATGACATCAGTACGTTGTTTGATGCAGCTAGCAGCTCAGTATGACTTAGAGTTACATCAGATGGATGTCAAAACAGCATATCTACATGCTCCTATTGACTGTGAAGTGTACATGGAGCAACCAGAGGGTTTTGAAGTCAGGTCAGATACAGGTGAGCAACTAGTCTGCAAACTGAACAAGTCACTGTACGGCCTGAAACAGTCAGGAAGGAACTGGAACAAAATGTTGCATGATCACCTTAGTGAAAATGGTTTTACACAGAACCCAGCTGATCACTGTGTTTACAACAAACAAACTGCAACAGAAAGGATCATTTTGATAATTTGGGTCGATGATCTAATTATCGCTGCTAGTGATAGTGACTCACTCACAAGTGTAAAAGAAATGTTAAGTGAAAAATTTAAGATGAAAGATCTTGGGAGGCTTAGACATTTCCTAGGCATTGATTTTACACAAAGTGAAGGGAAAATAAAGATGAGCCAAACAAGGTACATAACCAAGATACTGGAAAGGTTTGGTATGTCAGACTGTAAAACAAGGTCAACACCATGTGAACAAAAAACAAACTTTGATGGTGATGGTGAACCTATTGATTCAAAAGGTATCGTGAAGTGATAGGCAGCTTGATATATGTTATGACATGTACAAGACCGGATATCAGTTGGATTGTCAGCAAGCTGTCACAATACCTATCAGAACCAAAAGAGCAACACTGGATAACAGCTAAACATGTGTTGAGGTACTTGAAGGGGACAATGAATCAGGAGTTGTGTTACAAAAAGGGGGTGGAAAAACTCAACCTCGTAGCATATAGTGATGCTGATTGGGCAGCAGATCAAAGTGACAGACGAAGCATAACAGGGTATTGTTTTAGTTTAACTAAATGTGGACCTGTTATTTAATGGAGGTCTAAGAAGCAGCCAACAGTAGCTTTATCTACATGTGAAGCAGAGTACATGGCACTGGCTGCTACTACACAAGAAAGTTTGTACCTTGTACAGTTATTGGGCCAGATGGATAGTGAGTGCCAATATGCACCAGTAACAATCTTTGAAGATAACCAAGGTGCAATTGCTCTGTCAAGGAACCCAGTATGTCGTCAGAGATGTAAACATGTTGACATCAGATATCATTTCATTCGATCTGCGCTCAGTGATGGCAAAATAAGTATTGAATATTGTCCAACGGCAGACATGGTTGCAGATGTTTTGACTAAACCTGTAACGAAGTTCAAAAATGAAAAATTATTGGGTTATATGTTTGGAATGTAAACGGACATTTGTGAGATGTATAACTGTAAGCTAAATGTGTTGATAGTTAGGTTGAATACGACTTGTACAGTATAAGAGCAAGTGGGGGTGTTAACATATAGACTAATATGTTATAAATTGTGTTCTTACACTGGTACAGTTATGCCCTATGAGAGATGTACAACTGCGCATGTGCGAAAATAAAGAGAGGGCATTTTCCCGCGTTCTGGTTGAAACACCAACGATGAACATGTGTGTTTATTCCTCCGTTAAGTAAGCCGGTATTCCTGTCCTGAAGATGACAGCACCAACACAAGCTTAAACCAAGCTTACACCCGGTTTCAGTCTTTTCTCCAGACCATGGCATTCTCAGTTGTGTTGCAGAGCTTAAACTGTCATGGAGTAGTGCACTGGGAGGGTAAAAGCAGGCAGGATGTTGTGTGCCTGATTGGTAATGATATGCTGGCATCCTTCCCAAACTGCTCTTTAGAGTGCAGGCTTTTTTCTTCCCTCTGCAGGATTTAATTAAGATATTGACATAAATGCATTCCTGGATGAGGAACCAGAGTCTTCTTACTTAGCATTCTTACTATCACACTTAGTCTTTCTCTCTCTCTCGCTGTTTCTCTCTCTGTTTCTCTCTCTCTCTCTCTGTTTCTCTCTCGCTCTCTCTGTTTCTCTCTCGCTCTCTCTGTTTCTCTCTCGCTCTCTCTGTTTCTCTCTCTCTCTGTTTCTCTCTCTTTGTTTCTCTCTGTTTCTCTCTCTCTGTTTCTATCTCGCTCTACCTCGCTGTTTCTCTCTCTCTCTCTCTCTCTCTCTCTCTCTGTGTTTCTCTCTCTCTATCTATTTCTCTCTCCCTCTCTCTTTCTCTCTCTGGCTCTCTCTGCCTCCCAGAGCTGAAGATGGGTGAAGCTCTAGCAGGGGGGTGAAGTCAGCAGCACGGGCTTCCCCTGTTATACAGTGGCTTGCTAAAGTATTCACACCCCTTGGCATTTTTCCTATTTTGTTGCCTTACAAACTGGAATTAAAATGGATTTTTGGGGGGTTTGTGTCATTTGATTTACATAACATGCCTACCACTTTGAAGATGCAAAACATTTTTTTGTGTGAAACAAACAATAAATAAGACAAAAAAAACAGAACTTGAGCGTGCATAACTATTCACCCCCCCAAATTCAATACTTTGTAAAGCCACCTTTTTCTATTTTGGATGTGTCTCTATAAGCTTGGCACATCTAGCTACTGGGATTTTTGCCCATTCTTCAAGGCAAAACTGCTCCAGCTCATTCAATTTATTGTATTTTTTATTTATTTAACCTTTATTTAACCAGGTAGGCCAGTTGAGAACAAGTTCTCATTTACAACTGCGACCTGGCCAAGATAAAGCAAAGCAGTGTGATAAAAACAACAACACAGAGTTACACATGGGATAAAACAAAACATACAGTCAATAACACAATAGAAAATCTATATACAGTGTGTGCAAATGTAGTAAGTTATGGAGGTAAGGCAATAAATAGGCCATAGTGCAAAATAATTACAATTTAGTATTAACACTGGAATGATAGATGTGCAGAAGATGATGTACAAATAGAGATACTGGGGTGCAAATTAGCAAAATAACAATATGGGGATGAGGTAGTTGAGTGTGCTAATTACAGATGGGCTGTCTACAGGTGCAGTGATCGGTAAGCTGCTCTGACAACTGATGCTTAAAGTTAGTGAGGGAGATAAGTCTCCAGCTTCAGAGATTTTTGCAGTTCGTTACAGTCATTAGCAGCAAAGAACTGGAAGGAATGGCGGCCAAAGGAGGTGTTGGCTTTGGGGATGACCAGTGAGATATACCTGCTGGTGCGCATACTACGGGTGGGTGTTGCTATGGTAACCAATGAGCTAAGATAAGGCGGGGATTTGCCTAGCAGTGATTTATAGATGACCTGGAGCCAGTGGGTTTGGCGACAAATATGTAGTGAGGGCTAGCCAACGACAGCGTAAAGGTCACAATGGTGGGTAGTATATGGGGCTTTGGTGACAAAACGGATGGCACTGTGATAGACTACATCCAATTTGCTGAGTAGAGTGTTGGAGGTTATTTTGTAAATGACATCGCCGAAGTCAAGGATCGGTAGGATAGTCAGTTTTACGAGGACAAGTTTGGCAGCATGAGTGAAGGAGGCTTTGTTGCGAAATAGGAAGCCGATTCTAGATTTAACTTTGGATTGGAGATGCTTAATGTGACTCTGGAAGGAGAGTTTACGGTCTAACCAGACACCTAGGTATTTGTAGATGTCCACATACTCTAGGTCAGACCCGTCGAGAGTAGTGATTCTAGTCGGGCAGGCGGGTGCAAGCAGCGTTCGATTGAAGAGCATGCATTTAGTTTTACTAGCGTTTAAGAGCAGTTGGAGGCTACGGAAGGAGTGTTGTATGGCATTGAAGCTCGTTTGGAGGTTTGTTAACACAGTGTCCAATGAAGGGCCAGATGTATACAAAATGGTGTCGTCTGCATAGAGGTGGATCTGAGAGTCACCAGCAGCAAGAGCGACATCATTGATATACAGTGGGGGAAAAAACTATTTAGTCAGCCACCAATTGTGCAAGTTCTCCCACTTAAAAAGATGAGAGAGGCCTGTAATTTTCATCATAGGTACACGTCAACTATGACAGACAAATAGAGAAAAAAAATCCAGATAATCACATTGTAGGATTTTTTATGAATTTATTTGCAAATTATGGTGGAAAATAAGTATTTGGTCACCTACAAACAAGCATGATTTCTGGCTCTCACAGACCTGTAACTTCTTCTTTAAGAGGCTCCTCTGTCCTCCACTCGTTACCTGTATTAATGGCACCTGTTTGAACTTGTTATCAGTATAAAAGACACCTGTCCACAACCTCAAACAGTCACACTCCAAACTCCACTATGGCCAAGACCAAAGAGCTGTCAAAGGACACCAGAAACAAAATTGTAGATCTGCACCAGGCTGGGAAGACTGAATCTGCAATAGGTAAGCAGCTTGGTTTGAAGAAATCAACTGTGGGAGCAATTATTAGGAAATGGAAGACATACAAGACCACTGATAATCTCCCTCGATCTGGGGCTCCACGCAAGATCTCACCCCGTGGGGTCAAAATGATCACAAGAGCGGTGAGCAAAAATCCCAGAACCACACGAGGGGACCTAGTGAATGACCTGCAGAGTGCTGGGACCAAAGTAACAAAGCCTACCATCAGTAACACACTACGCCACCAGGGACTCAAATCCTGCAGTGCCAGACGTGTCCCCCTGCTTAAGCCAGTACATGTCCAGGCCCGTCTGAAGTTTGCTAGAGTGCATTTGGATGATCCAGAAGAGGATTGGGAGAATGTCATATGGTCAGATGAAACCAAAATAGAACTTTTTGGTAAAAACTCAACTCGTCGTGTTTGGAGGACAAAGAATGGCGAGTTGCATCCAAAGAACACCATACCTACTGTGAAGCATGGGGGTGGGCTGTTTTTCTGCAAAGGGACCAGGACGACTGATCCGTGTAAAGGAAAGAATGAATGGGGCCATGTATCGTGAGATTTTGAGTGAAAACCTCCTTCCATCAGCAAGGGCATTGAAGATGAAACGTGGCTGGGTCTTTCAGCATGACAATGATCCCAAACACACCGCCCGGGCAACGAAGGAGTGGCTTCGTAAGAAGCATTTCAAGGTCCTGGAGTGGCCTAGCCAGTCTCCAGATCTCAACCCCATAGAAAATCTTTGGAGGGAGTTGAAAGTCCATGTTGCCCAGCGACCAGAGCATATGAGCGGAGTGGAGCGGTGAGAATCTCAGCTCCTCGCTCACGGAGCTGTTCACCCCTCCGCTCCCCCCGCTCAAAGCCACATCAGGCCAGTCCGCTCATTATCGCTCAGCGCTCAACGCAGTTTGCATCGCGCTCCACTCAAATCGCCCCCTCTCACTCCAAAAAAGGAACAAAATCTGCATGTATTTCACTTTTAGCTTAAACCACAGCCTTACTTTATGTCCCCGAATTTGTTGCATACAGACTCATCTCGGATTATCCATTCTGTCTTGAAACGGGGATCTAACACTGACGCTAAAATGAGATGTTAATCAGTATAGTATATTCCATAGCGAATTGACACGTTGTTTGCCAATGTTTCTGCAAAAGCAGCGATGCCCATTGGAAGTGCAGCGTGAGTGTAATCGGTGAGCAGGGATTTGATTTCTGTGACAGCAGGGAGGATCATCCCCAGGTTCCCCAGCTCCTTCTGCATTTTGTCTGTGAGGTCTGCTAGTGGTGTCAGCACACTGACAAGGTGCGTCAGCTGCCGTACTTGATTCAGGGTGATGTTAGCAACATTAGACTTGAGTTTGTTTTACCATAACGGGTCTTTTTGGAACAACCGGATGAACGACTGAATCATCCGCAGCTGGCTGCTCCATCGAATGGCGCAGGCATTTGTGGGGCGGACACCTAATTGGTCGGTTTCCTCTGTGCTCTTGCGTACACTTTTCACCAGGTGCCCGACTTTCACTAACAGCCTATTAATGTTGTCGTGCTTGTTAACGGGCGTTTTTGATCGCCAGCTGAAGCATGTGAATGGGGCATCTCAGATGTAAATTTGACAAAGTAAAGTACTGATTTATCATAGTTTCTTGGGGGAGTGTAGCCCGGTTGAGCTGCGCTGGCGAAGTGTTGCATCCCTTCGCGTTCTCCTTTACTCAGCGGTTCATAGTCCATGAAAATCATTTTAAAAAATGCTACATCCAGCTCTCTTTTTCTCTCCCTTGTTATGGTTGGGCCTTTGCGTGCAGTGAATAAACTTTTGAATTCCTCAACCCCTTTTCTCTTGTTGCTGCTGCTGCTCCTCTCGCTCTATAAAATATAAATTAATGGACGACACAAATTAAATTAAACAGATGGATTCTGGGTCAGGCTTGAGCATGCTTCAGACTCGTGGTGTGAGCGAGCGAAATTGGAGCGGGACATAGGGCGACGCTCCGTCCTTTTAAAAATGCCGCTCTGCGCTCTGTTCAAAATCCGTCCGCTCACGCTCCACGCTCGCTCCCGCTCCACTCCGCTCATATGCTCTGCCAGCGACAGCCCCAAAACATCACTGCTCTAGAGGAGATCTGCATGGAGGAATGGGCCAAAATACCTGCAACAGTGTGTGAAAACCTTGTGAAGACTTACAGAAAACGTTTGACCTGTGTCATTGCCAACAAAGGGTATATAACAAAGTATTGAGAAACTATTGTTATTGACCAAATACTTATTTTCCACCATAATTTGCAAATAAATTCATAAAAAATCCTACAATGTGATTTTCTGGAGAAAAAAAATCTCATTTTGTCTGTCATAGTTGACGTGTACCTATGATGAACATTACAGGCCTCTCTCATCTTTTTAAGTGGGAGAACTTGCACAATTGGTGGCTGACTAAATACTTTTTCCCCCCACTGTACACAGAGAATAGAGTCGGCCCGAGAATTGAACCCTGTGGCACCCCCATAGAGACTGCCAGAGGTCCAGACAACAGGCCCTCCGATTTGACACATTGAACTCTATCTGAGAAGTAGTTGGTGAACCAGGTGAGGCAGTCATTTGAGAAACCAAGGTTATTTAGTCTGCCAATGAGAATGCGGTGATTGACAGAGTCGAACGCCTTGGCCAGGTCGATGAAAACAGCTGCACAGTACAGTCTTTTATCGATCGCGGTTATAATATCGTTTAGGACCTTTAGCGTAGCTGAGGTGCACCCATGACTAGCTCGGAAACCAGATTGCATAGCGGAGAAGGTACGGTGGGATTCGAAATGGACGGTGATCTGTTTGTTAACTTGGCATTCAAATACTTTCGAAAGGCAGGGCAGGATGGATATAGGTCTGTAAAAGTTTGGATCTAGAGTGTCACCCCCTTTGAAGAGGGGGATGACCGTGGCAGCTTTCCAATCTCTGGGGATCTCAGATGATACGAAAGAGAGGTTGAACAGGCTAGTAATAGGGGTTGCTACAATTTCGGCTGCTAATTTTAGAAAGAAAGGGTCCAGATTGTCTAGCCCAGCTGATTTGTAGGGGTCCAGATTTTGCAGCTCTTTCAGAACATCAGCTATCTGAATTTGGGTGAAGGAGAAGCGGGGGGGGGGGCATGGGCAAGTTGCAGCAGGGGGGGGCAGAGCTGGTGGCCGGGGTAGGGGTAGCAGCAGTAGCAAAATGCTTATTGAAATTCTCGATTATCGTAGATTTATCGGTGGTGACAGTGTTTCCTAGCCTCAGTGCAGTGGGCA
The DNA here is from genome assembly GCF_020615455.1 of Coregonus clupeaformis. Taxonomy (NCBI): domain Eukaryota; kingdom Metazoa; phylum Chordata; class Actinopteri; order Salmoniformes; family Salmonidae; genus Coregonus; species Coregonus clupeaformis. Next base: position 53,449,086 of record NC_059209.1, on the reverse strand, counting down.
GCTGGGAGGAGGTGCTCTTATTCTCCATGGACTTTACAGTGTCCCAAAACTTTTTGGAGTTAGTGCTACAGGATGCACTTTTCTGTTTGCAAAAGCTAGCCTTTGCTTTCCTAACTGATTGTGTATATTGGTTCCTGACTTCTCTGAAAAGTTGCATATCGCGGGGGCTGTTCGATGCTAATGCAGTACGCCACAGGATGTTTTTGTGCTGGTCAAGGGCAGTCAAGTCTGGGGTGAACCGGGGGCTATATCTGTTCTTTGTTCTGAATTTTTTGAATGGGGCATGCTTATTTAAGATGGAGAGGAAAGCACTTTTAAAGAACAACCAGGCATCCTCTACTGACGGAATGAGGTCAATATCCATCCAGGATACCCGGGCCAGGTCAATTAGAAAGGCCTGCTCGCTGAAGTGTTTTAGGGAGCGTTTGACAGTGATGAGGGGTGGTCATTTGACCACGGACCCATTACGGACGCAGGCAATGAGGCAGTGATCGCTGAGATCCTGGTTGAAGACAGTGGAGGTGTATTTAGAGGGTAAATTAGTCAGGATGATATCTATGAGGGTGCCCATGTTTACGGATTTAGGGTTGTACCTGGTAGGTTCCTTGATAATTTGTGTGAGATTGAGGGCATCTAGGTTAGATTGTAGGACGGCCAGGGTGTTAAGCATATCCCAGTTTAGGTCACCAAGCACTACGAACTCTGAGGATAGATGTGGGGCAATCAATTCACATATGGTGTCCAGGGCACAGCTGGGGACTGAGGGGGGTCTGTAGCAAGCGGCAACAGTGATATACTTATTTCTGGAGAGGTGGATTTTTAGAAGTAAAAGCTCAAACTGTTTGGGCACAGACCTGGATAGTATGATAGAGCTCTGCAGTAGATTGCAACTCCGCCCCCTTCGGCAGTTCTATCTAGACGGAGAATGTTGTAGTTGGGGATGGACATTTCAGAGTTTTTGGTGGTCTTCCTAAGCCAGGATTCAGACACTGCTAGAACATCAGGGTTGGCGGAGTGTGCTAACGCAGTGAGTAACTCAAACTTAGGGAGGATGACCAAGGTTTTTACGGTTACAGAGGTCAACAAATGATAGCGCCTGGGGAGTAGGAATGATACTGGGGGCTACAGGGCATGGGTTAACCTCTGCATCACCAGAGGAACAGAGGAGGAGTAGAATAAGGATACGGCTAAAGGCTTTAAGAACTGGTCTTCTAGTGCGTTGGGTACAGAGAATAAAAGGGGCAGATTTCCGGGCGTTGTACAATAGATTCAGGGCATTATGTACAGACAAGGATATGGAAGGATATGAGTACAGTGGAGGTAAACCTAAGCGTTGGGTAACAATGAAAGAGATAACATCACTGGAGGCACTGATTGAGCCGGTCTCCGCGTGGATGGGGGGTGGGACAAAGGAGCTCTTTGAGGCTGGTTGAGCGGCACTGGGGGCTCTACAGTGAAATTGTATAATAAGAACTAACCGGAACAGCAATAGGCAAGGCATATTGACATGGGAGAGAGGCATAAAGCAATCACAGGTGTTATTTGAGAGAGCTAAGACAACAACTGGTAATGGCGACGAAAGTTTGGGCCGAGGCTAAACAGATAAACAGGATGGGGGTACTGTGTAAAGGAACAGTCCAGCAGGCATCAGCTGTGCAGCTGAGTGATCATAAGGTCCAGTGAACAGCAATAGGTGAGACCGGGAGCAGTTCGAATGGCTGCTACAGCACAGGCGAGTAGGAAGCACAGCTGTTGATTGCGTGTGCTAGCGGGCCGGGGCTAGCAGATGGATCTTCGTGGTCGTCGCAACGGGAAGCCTGTTGAAACCACATCAGACGATTACGTCGGCAGACCAGTCGTGATGGATCGGCGGGGCTCCGTGTCAACAGTAGGAGGTCCCGTCCGGTTGACAGAGAGGTAGATAGCCGGGTGATGGGCCTGGCTCGAGGTTATCTCAAGGCTAACTGGTGCTGGCTTCGGGGGCAGTGGTGATTAGCCAACAACATCCATTCGGTTGCAGCTAGCTAGTTGCGATGATCCGGTGTTAAGGTCCAGTGATTCAGTGATTCCGGCAGAATATTCGATATGTTCTTGGTCGATAGCGTGCTGTGCAGACAGTGCAGACTGGCCGATAATAGTCCAGGCTAGAGCTGGCTGGTAGGTAGTGCAGGCCACAGACAATGGTGAAAACCGCTAACAGTGGCTAATAGCAAGTAGCTAGTTAGCTAGTTAGCTGGCTAACTGGCTAGTTTCAACTGGCGGTTCTGGATAAAAAGGTAAAATAAATAATAGAATCCGTTCCACATTGGGTGAGGCGGGTTGCAAGAAAGTATATTTAGTTGAAGGATGAAAAGTGTGATTGAGAAATATATATGAAAGAGACAAAAAACAAAAAAACTGTCTATTTACACAGACACACTACAGAGTACACAACCGCACTTCTACGCCATCTTGGATTCAAGTTGGATGGGTTCCGCTGGTGTACAGCAATCTTTAAGTCATACCACAGATTCTCAATTGGATTGAGGTCTGGGCTTTGACTAGGCCATTCCAAGACATTTAAATGTTTCCCCTTAAACCACTCAAGTGTTGCTTTAGCAGTATGCTTAGGGTCATTGTCCTGCTGGAAGACTGACACAGGTTTCCCTCAAGAATTTCTGTATTTAGTGCCATCCATCATTGATAATGAGAGGTGTTGGGTTTGCGCCAGACATAGCGTTTTCCTTGATGGCCAAAAAGCTCAATTTTAGTCTCATCTGACCAGAGTACCTTCTTCCATATATTTGGGGAGTCTCCCACATGCCTTTTGGCGAACACCAAACGTGTTTGCTTATTTTTTTCTTTAAGCAATGGCTTTTTTCTGGCCACTCTTCCGTAAAGCCCAGCTCTGTGGAGTGTGCGGCTTAAAGTGGTCCTATGGACAGATACTCCAATCTCCGCTGTGGAGCTTTGCAGCTCCTTCAGGGTTCTCTTTGGTCTCTTTGTTGCCTCTCTGATTAATGCCCTCCTTGCCTGGTCCGTGAGTTTTGGTGGGCGGCCCTCTCTTGGCAAGTTTGTTGTGGTGCCATATTCTTTCCATTTTTTAATAATAGATTTAATGGTGCTCCGTGGGATGTTAAAAGTTTCTGATATTTTTTTATAACCCAACCCTGATCTGTACTTCTCCACAACTTTGTCCCTGACCTGTTTGGAGAGCTCCTTGGCTTCATGGTGCAGCTTGCTTGGTGGTGCCCTCTGCTTAGTGGTGTTGCAGACTCTGGGGCCTTTCAGAACAGGTGTATATATATTGAGATCATGTGACACTTAGATTGCACACAGGTGGACTTTATTTAACTAATTATGTGACTTCTGAAGGTAATTGGTTGCACCAGATCTTATTTAGGGGCTTCATAGCAAAGGGGGTGAATACATATGCACGCACCACTTTTCCGTTATTTATTTTCTTGAATTTTATGAAACAAGTTATTATAATTTTTTTTCACTTCACCAATTTGGACTATTTTGTGTATGTCCATTACATGAAATCCAAATAAAAATCAATTTAAATTACAGGTTGTAATGCAACAAAATATGAAAAACGCCAAGGGAAAATATGAAAAACGCCAAGGGGGATGAATACTTTTGCAAGGCACTGTATATGCTTTATAACTATATTTAGTCCAATAAAAAGCATTATTATAAAGACCATTAGACTGAACAGGCTTTAGGATATATACAACTATAATATACTATTTTGATGCTCCCAGAGTTCTAATCAAGCATTATTTTGACCACTGTGGGTGTTTATCAGGTTTGTGTGCAGAAAATAAAGCCAATTTCTTGACATCCAGGTAATGAAAAGATGGCCGGTAGGTCGTCTGTTGTCTCAGACAGACTGCAGACGCCGTCTGAGAAGTCCAGACACAGCAGCCCAAACCCCCTGGTCACTGTGGTGACGGAGATGTTTATCTCTGTGGAGAACATGAACAAGATGGAGAACTTCCTAGACACCTGGAGCGACAACCCAAAGGTTACCCTGCCCTGCTTCTTTATTGTCTATCTATTCAATGTCTGGAGTTTTATTTTTGCTTGGCGATGAACATAATATATTCTCAGTTATGAGAATAGAGACTTATGAGGCTGTGTTCTACAAATCTATTCTGTTGGCCCAATAGGCCTTATCAGATGTCCATATCAGTGCTGTTTCCTGACTGATCAGGAATTCCTCATCTGATTCTTGATTTGTCATTTCTGCTACAGTATCTGTGTTGTCATTGAAGTGGACTGGTTTGTGTCCTGATTCTCTTTGGTAAACCATTCCATCCCTGTCTCTCTCCTCTCCTCCCCAGACCAACGTGCTGATGGAGCTGAGGAAGTGGAAGCTGGCCTTCATGGAGCAGCACAAGCTGGAGGTGAGGAAGGAGAGGGAGAAGCATGCTGCCTGTATAGCAGGCCTCACTGCAAAGATGGACAATCTGAAGGAATTGCTCCACACCTACGAGACCTCCAACCAGAGGAAGGACGAGGTACGCAGTCTAGACACACGTCACACAAACCCCTGCACCACACACACACATTACTGGTAGGGTCATTCCTATTTAAAGACAGTCAACTATTATGATGAATTGGGTGTGTGAGGCATCATGTGTGACTTGTCTTGTTTTGCTTGTAGGTGATAGTGAACCTGAGCCAGACAGTGGACAGACAGAGGGAGAGACTGGAGCTGATGAAGACCTTCACCCACTGGAGACTGCAGCACAGCGAGGCCAGGAAGGAGGTGAGAGAGGGGGAGAGGGGTCACCCTCATAGGGGAATAGGTCTGGGGTGGATGAGGTGGGGAGCGGTGGGTACGGGACACGCGTATACAGCACACTGTATCTTAATGTCTATTTTTTAAAATTTACTTTTCACCCCTTTTACTTTAACCGAGGAATCAGTTGCTTTAACCCACTTATTTCCTCTGAGAAATTAATGTCATAACATCCTTAGTGAACTGTATCTTTAGCGTTGACAGTAGTCTAGCAGGGTTCGGGTTTATGCAAATCCTGAATCTGATGAATCAGTTAATCATGATTAACTGGCACATATAGTACCATGTCATTTCACATTGAACATCCATTATGTTTTCACACTTACATTTTCCACCTATGATTTATTTTATTCCATGTAGTATTATTGGTGTGGTGCCTGATATTAATGGGTTAAATAAGTTATATTTGCAATCATGTGACAATTACAGTATTTAATACATCATCTTTCACTAAATACCTGAAGAGTAGAAAATCAAAAGTTGTTTCTTGTTCATTTGAATCCTGCGTAGTTGAGTCTTTCTAAACATTTCTCCTCCTGTCCTTTGTCTGTCCTGCTTTCCCCCGTGTCCCCTCCCCTCTCGAGGCCCACAGCTACCGTCTGCAGCTGAAGAGGAAGGTGTGGGCAGGCTAGCACGCCCTGGTCCAGGGGAGGAGAAGGTGGAGAAGGCATGCCGCACCCAGGCAGAGGAGGTCTATGTGCACCTGTCAGCTGACTACGAGGACAAGATGGCAGAGTTAAGGAGGGAAGAGCTGCACACACTACACACACACACAGGTTGCTACATACAGTAGGCCTCTACACTTCCAATCATGGAACCAGAGATCATATGTAATTCTAACACTCTCTCTGAAATGTGAATGTATTGTTTTTGTTGGGTGTTCTGTACTAAAATAAGACAATTTACCCACAGTTTCACATGAGCACAGAACAGTAGCTAGCTACACTAACAGGATAACCGAGAGACTGAATAAACATTGTCTTATAGAAATAGTTGTCACTCACCATACTGCAGACCTGACACTTTGCAGCTTTTTAAATGGCAAATACACCTTTTTGAAGGTTTGTCTGTAAACCAGGTTTTGTGGAGAGGTTAATAATGTTGATGAATAACTGCTGCACTAAAGCAAGTGAGTGAGCTTGATTGACTAAAAATGTAATTGATGGAGGCTCAAAGCCCAGTGAAAGAGAGGAGCTAGAGCAGCGATTGGGCCTGAGAGAGAGAGATCCATAGACATGTAGTAGAGCATAGTCCTAGAAGAAAGAGAGGAATGGAATAGGCTAGAGTTATTGGCAGTACCATAGACGTGAAGAGAAAGAATGGAGCTAGAGCAGAACACAGGCCTAGCACAGAGAGTGAGTGAGTGAGTGAGGGACAGAGAAAGATGGTTATGACAGTGAGTGAGAGAAGAGAGGAAATGCAGAATAGACATGGCAGAGAGACTAAGTGGTCAGTTCAGAGTTAGTGATTTGAAACAAGCTTCCCTTCAACCTTTATTCCTCAGTAACAATCTAGCCTCTGCTCTTATGCGTTCCACAATGTTACCTTTGAATTTTAATTACAGTACGGTTAACAACGATGATACATTAATTAATCCCTCTCTCCTCCCCCCCCACACTCTTTCTCCTCCCTCTTCTCTCCTTCCCTCTCTCTCTCTCTCCTTATTTTCCCTCTCCCGGTGTGTAGCACGTGGCAGCGGTGGATGCGGCCCAGGCTGAGATCCAGAGCCTGCGGGCAGAGAGGGAGCGTTATGAGGAGTCCATGAAGAAGGCTTTTATGAGGGGCGTGTGTGCCCTCAACATGGAGGCCCTTGGCATGTTCCACACTGGAGAGGGACGCACGAACTGCACGGTTAGTAACACACACACACGGCTCTGTCAAGAAACTCTTCTGTTCCTGACATTTTAATTCATAGAACATTTGTCTTTAAAAAGTGTATTCTACCTTCCCCAGTCATATGATCTGATCAACCCACACATTGTTTATTAGCCTATTGGCTAGGCTACGGTAAAACAGACACTAGTTGTCCAATAGAGTGCAGTCTGCTGCTACTGACACTTTGACAGTTTAGATTTACGAAGTGGAGAGGGGTAATTTTTTTCTTTCGTCTGGCTCATTCATTAGTTCATTGGATGGCGTGATGATGGAAAATCTTTGAATGTGCTGACTGAGTGGTTATCTTTGTGGAGGTTGCTACATACAGGCTGGTCATGGCTCACATAAACACCATTATCCCAGAAACCCTAGACCCACTCCAATTTGCATGATCTCTATTGCACTCTCCCACCTGGACAAAAGGAACACCTACAGTTGAAGTCGTAAGTTTACATACACCTTAGCCAAATACATTTAAACTCAGTTTTTCACAATTCCTGACATTTAATCCTAGTAAAAATCCCCTGTCTTAGGTCAGTTAGGATCACCACTTTATTTTAAGAATGTGAAACGTCAGAATAATAGTAGAGAGAATGATTTATTTCAGCTTTTATTTCTTTCATCACATTCCCAGTGGGTCAGAAGTTTACATACACTCAATTAGTATTTGGTAGCATTGCCTTTAAATTGTTTAACTTGGGTCAAACGTTTCGGGTAGCCTTCCACAAGCTTCCCACAGTAAGTTGGCCATAAGGCAATAAGGCGGCAGGTAGCTTAGTGGTTAAGAGCATTGTGCCAGTAACCGAAAGGTCGCTGGTTCTAATCCCCGAGCCGACTAGGTGAAAAATCTGTCGTTGTGCCCTTGAGCAAGGCACTTAACCCTAATTGCTCCTGTAAGTCACTCTGGATAAGAGCGTCTGCTAAATGACAAAAAAAGAAAAGTTGGGTGAATTTTGGCCCATTCCTCCTGACAGAACTGGTGTAACTGAGTCAGGTTTGTAGGCCTCCTTGCTCGCAAATGCTTTTTCAGTTCTGCCCACAAATGTTCTATAGGATTGAGGTCAGGGCTTTATGATGGCCACTCCAATACCTTGACTTTGTTGTCCTTAAGCCATTTTGCCACAACTTTGGAAGTATGCTTGGGGTCATTGTCCATTTGGAAGAGCCATTTGCGACCAAGCTTTAACTTCCTGACTGATGTCTTAAGATGTTGCTTCAATATATCCACATAATTTTCCTTCATCATGATGCCATCTATTTTGTGAAGTGCACCAGTCCCTCCTGCAGCAAAGCACCCCCACAGCATGATACTGCCACCCCCATGCTTCATGGTTGGGATGCTGTTCTTCGGCTTGCAAGCAGCCCCCTTTTTCCTCCAAACATAACAATGGCCATTATGGCCAAACAGTTCTATTTTTGTTTCATCAGACCAGAGGACATTTCTCCAAAAAGTATGATCTTTGTCCCCATGTGCAGTTGCAAACCGTAGTCTGGCTTTTTTATGGCGATTTTGGAGCAGTGGCTTCTTCCTTGCAGAGCGGCCTTTCAGGTTATGTCGATATAGGACTCGTTTTACTGTGGATATAGATACTTTTGTACCTGTTTCCTCCAGCATCTTCACAAGGTCCTTTGCTGTTGTTCTGGGATTGATTTGCACTTTTTGCACCAAAGTACGTTCATCTCTAGGAGACAGAACGCATCTCCTTCCTGAGCGGTATGACGGCTGCGTGGTCCCATGGTGTTTATACCTGCATATTATTGAACGTGGTACCTTCAGGCGTTTGGAAATTGCTCCCAAGGATGAACCAGACTTGTGGAGGTCTACAAATTTCTGATTTCTGATTTCTTTTGATTTTCCCATGCTGTCAAGCAAAGAGGCACTGAGTTTGAAGGTAGGCCTTGAAATACATCCACAGGTACACCTCCAATTGACTCAAATGATGTCAATTAGCCTATCAGAAGCTTCTAAAGCCATGACAACATTTTCTGGAATTTTCCAAGCTGTTTAAAGGCACAGTCAACTTAGTGTATGTAAACTTCTGACCCACTGGAATTGTGATACAGTGAATTATAAGTGAAATAATTGTTGGAAAAGTTACTTGTGTCATGCACAAAGTAGATGTCCTAACCGACTTGCCAAAACTACAGTTTGTTACAAAGAAATTTGTGGAGTGGTTGAAAAACAAGTTTTAATGACTCCAACCTAAGTGTATGTAAACTTCCGACTTCAACTGTATGTGAGAATGCTATTCATTGACAACAGCTCAGCGTTCAACACCATTGTGCCCTCAAAGCTCATCACTAAGCTAAGGACCCTGGGACTAAACACCTCCCTCTGCAACTGGATCCTGGACTTTCTGACGGGCCGCCCCCAGGTGGTAAGGGTAGGTAACAACATATCTGCCACGCTGATCCTCAACATGGGGGCCCCTCAGGGGTGCGTGCTCAGTCCCCTCCTGTACTCCCTGTTCACCCATGACTGCATGGCCAGGCACGACTCCAACACCATCATTAAGTTTGCCGACGACACAACAGTGGTAGGCCTGATCACCCACAACGACGAGACAGCCTATAGGGAGGAGGTCAGTGACCTGGCCGTGTGGTGCCAGGATAACAACCTCTCCCTCAACGTGATCAAGACAAAGGAGATGATTGTGGACTACAGGAAAAGGAGGACCGAGCACGCCCCCATTCTCATCGACGGGGCTGTAGTGGAGCAGGTTGAGAGCTTCGAGTTTCTTGGTGTCCACATCACCAACAAACTTTCATGGTCCAAACATACCAAGACAGTCGTGAATTAGTCACCCCCCTCCCTAAAAATTGTCAAAGACTCCAGCCACCCTAGTCATGGACTATTCTCTCTGCTACCGCACGACAAGCGGTACCGGAGCGCCAAGTCTAGGTCCAAAAGGCTTCTTAACAGCTTCTACCCCCAAGCCATAAGACTCCTGAACAGCTAATCAAATGGCTACCCGGACTATTTGGCTACCTGTTGTATTCGGTGCATGTGACAAATAAAATGTGATTTGTAACCTTGGTCTGGTATTGACTGATGGGCAAGGACCTCTTCTGATAGTTTGTGTGTGTGTGTGTGCATGCGTGTTTGGTCATTGTGCGAATGCATGTATATGAGATTTTAGGGTTCAGCTTAAAGTAAAAGTGTTTCTATTTGCTGTTTCATTTATCTGTGTAGAAATTTAGCTTTGTAGGTTGTTTATTTTTTTTGGGGGGGGGGATTAATTCAAATGACCGGGAATGTCATACAGTGTCATTTTACAACTGACAGGGCCACCGTCTGCAAATGACAGAATGTGATTTATGTTGGTCAGATTTGATCATATTGGGCATCATGTTTTGTTTGTCATCTTTGACCTGTCCAGTCATGAAGCTGATCTGACTTCAGGACAAGCCTGTGTACACATTATATGACTGATCTTATTGGTCTTCCCTCCGCAGATGCTCCGCCCCCCCGGCACGATCCTGGCTCAGGCTCATTGGGCTACCTCCAGCCAAGGACCGCCGCCTCCGTTCGGTTCAGCCCACTCCACTTTGACCCCCCTGTACCACCGCCCCAGAGTGACGCAGAGGAGACGGTGAGAAGCTGACACACACCCTGGTTACGGTGCATACAACGGTTTTCACTACTACTACAGATCAGGTTCCGCCATCATTAAACATTGTCACATTTGCTGCCGTTGTATTTATTATTTCTCAAGACTTGACATTTTCTCACTAACAATATTTCATATGGGTGTAATTGTCACTACACAATGTGCAATACTGACTCCTCAAACACCCAATGTGTGATACATTGGATAGGCCTGTTATATTTACAGTGGATCAGTTTGTCTAATTTCTTCATCTCCTCTGTGTATGGGCTTCTACCTGCACTCTTAACATCTGCCCACTCACTCAATCTCTCAGGTGGGTTCCAGTGCCCCAGCCTCCAGGGCCGAGGTGTTCCCCTCCACCACAGTTGTCCACAGCAGCCTACAACCAGGGGGCACTGCAAGCTCCCACAGACAGGTTAATGGCACTGCAAGCTCCCACAGACAGGTTAATGGCACTGCAAGCTCCCACAGAGCACAGACCAGTTCGTACTGGCATTTATGTTGGTCTATGGCACTGGGAGCTTATTGTGGCTATGTCCCGATTCTCAACCCCTCTCCCACTTTCTGTCATGGATCTACAATCCTTGGATTGGTGTAATCATTGACTAGAGGGAGTTTTCACCATTGTTAAATCCATGATGAGAAGTGTTTGGAAAAAGGGTGTCAGCCCCTATCTCTGGTTACTGTTACCTTTTTCCTCACCATTTGGCAAACAAAGTGAAAGGTCATGTAAACTCAGCAAAAAAAGAAACGTCCCTTTTTCAGGACCCTGTCATTCAAAGATAATTTGTAAAAATCCAAATAACTTCACAGATCTTCATTGTAAAGGGTTTAAACACTGTTTACCATGCTTGTTCAATGAACCATAAACAATTAATGAACATGCACCTGTGGAACGGTCGTTAAGACACTAACAGCTTACAGACGGTAGGCAATTAAGGTCACAGTTATGAAAACTTAGGACACTAAAGAGGCCTTTCTACTGACTCTGAAAAACACCAAAAGAAAGATGCCCAGGGTCCCTGCTCATATCCGTGAACGTGCCTTTGGCATGCTGCAAGGAGGCATGAGGACTGCAGATGTGGCCAGGGCAATAAATTGCAATGTCCGTACTGTGAGACGCCTAAGACAGCGCTACAGGGAGACAGGACGGACAGCTGATCGTCCTCGCAGTGGCAGACCACGTGTAACAACACCTGCACAGGATCGGTACATCCGAACATTACACCTGCGGGACAGGTACAGGATGGCAACAACAACTGCCCGAGTTACACCAGGAACGCACAATCCCTCAATCAGTGCTCAGACTGTCCGGACTGAGGGCTTGTAGGCCTGTTGTAAGGCTGGTCCTCACCAGACATCACCGGCAACAACGTTGCCTATGGGCACAAACCCACTGTCGCTGGACCAGACAGGACTGGCAAAACGTGCTCTTCACTGACGAGTCGAGGTTTTCTCTCACCAGGGGTGATGGTCGGATTCGTGTTTATCGTCGAAGGAATGAGCGTTACACCGAGGCCTGTACTCTGGAGCGGGATCGATTTGGAGGTGGAGGGTCCGTCATGGTCTGGGCGTCATCGGACTGAGCTTATTGTCATTGCAGGCAATCTCAACGCTGTGTGTTACAGGGAACACATCCTCCTCCCTCATGTGGTACCCTTCTTGCAGGCTCATCCAGCATGACAATTCCACCAGCCATACTGCTCGTTCTGTGCGTGATTTCCTGCAAGACAGGAATGTCAGTGTTCTGCCATGGCCAGCGAAGAGCCTGGATCTCAATCCCATTGAGCATGTCTCGGACCTGTTGGATCGGAGGGTGAGGGCTAGGGCCATTCCCCCCAGAAATGTCTGGGAACTTGCAGGTGCCTTGGTGGAAGAGTGGGGTAACATCTCACAGCAAGAACTGGCAAATCTGGTGCAGTCCATGAGGAGGAGATGCACTGCAGTACTTAATGCAGCTGGTGGCCACACCAGATACTGACTGTTACTTTTGATTTCGACCCCCCCTTTGTTCAGGGACACGTTATACCATTTCTGTTAGTCACATGTCTGTGGAACTTGTTCAGTTTATGTCTCAGTTGTTGAATCTTGTTATGTTCATACAAATATTTACACATGTTAAGTTTGCTGAAAATAAACGCAGTTGACAGTGAGAGGACGTTTCTTTTTTTGCTGAGTTTATTTATTGACTGTTCCTTAATGATCATAATTTGAATCAGGTCAGTACACGGGTGATCACAGCAAGTCAACAGAAAGCCTCCAAAACCATGGCCGCTCGCGTCACGGCACGCTCCGACCTCTGTATTCCCAGCTTCGTCCACACTCCCGGCAACCTCCAGGTTATGGGTGTGGCTCCTCCCATGAGCTGTCATCGTGGTGCGCAATCACCGCGTCACACAGGTACACCATCATCACCAAACGTCTATTTTACGTTGAATCAATATCACCAAACAAGTAGATTTATGATCTGTAGAAATGCACCTTTGTTGGATAGACCTCAAACTGTCTCACTTTTCTCCCTCCCAGCTCATGGTGGGTCAGGCCACAGCAGCTAAGTTCCCCCTGCTCCTCCTCCTCTCAGCAGGGCCAGGGGACCTCCAGCAGCGAGAGTTCCTCCAGCACACACTCAGCCTACCACATACATTCTATCAAAGTGGTTGAGTAAACACACACATGCAAAACCATATCACATAGGAACATTCCACTCACCTAATATGCAAAGGCAAGCAACACTGAAGCATGCATGAGAGCACCAGCTGTTCCGGATGACTATGTGATCACGCTCTCCGTAGCCGATGTGAGTAAGACTTTTAAGCAGGTCAACATTCACAAGGCCGCAGGGCCAGACGGATTACCAGGACGTGTACTCCGAGCATGTGCTGACCAACTGGTAAGTGTCTTCACTGACATTTTCAACATGTCCCTGACTGAGTCTGTAATACCAACATGTTTCAAGCAGACCACCATAGTCCCCGTGCCCAAGGACTCTAAGATAACCTGCCTAAATGACTACCGACCCGTAGCACTGACGTCTGTAGCCATGAAGTGCTTTGAAAGGCTGGTCATGGCTCACATCAACAGCATTATCCCAGAAACCCTAGACCCACTCCAATTTGCATACCGCCCCAACAGATCCACAGATGATGCAATCTCTATTGCACTCCACACTGCCCTTTCCCACCTGGACAAGAGGAACACCTACGTGATAATGCTATTCATTGACTACAGCTCAGCATTCAACACCATAGTGCCCTCTAAGCTCATCACTAAGCTAAGGATCCTGGGACTAAACACCTCCCTCTGCAACTGGATCCTGGACTTCCTGACGGGCCGCCCCCAGGTGGTAAGGGTAGGTAACAACACATCTGCCACACTGATCCTCAACACGGGGGCCCCTCAGGGGTGCGTGCTCAGTCCCCTCCTGTACTCTCTGTTCACCCATGACTGCATGGCCAGGCACGACTCCAACACCATCCTTAAGTTTGCCGACGACACAACAGTGGTAGGCCTGATCACCGACAACGATGAGACAGCCTATAGGGAGGAGGTCAGAGACCTGGCCGTGTGGTGCCAGGACAACAACCTCTCCCTCAACGTGACCAAGACAAAGGAGATGATTGTGGACTACAGGAAAAAAAAAGAGGACTGAGCACACCCCCATTCTCATCGACGGGGCTGTAGTGGAACAGGTTGAGAGCTTCAAGTTCCTTGGTGTCCACATCACCAACGAACTATCATGGTCCAAACACACCAAGACAGTCGTGAAGAGGGCACGACAAAGCCTATTCCCCCTCAGGAGACTGAAAAGATTTGGCATGGGTCCTCAGATCGTCAAAAAATTCTACAGCCTCACCATCGAGAGCATCCTGACTGGTTGCATCACCGCCTGGTATGGCAACTGCTTGGCCTCCGACCGCAAGGCACTACAGAGAGTAGTGCGTACGGCTCAGTACATCACTGGGGCCAATCTTCCTGCCATCCAGGACCTCTATACCAGGCGGTGTCAGAGGAAGGCCCTCAAAATTGTCAAAGACTCCAGCCACCCTAGTCATAGAGTGTTCTCTCTGCTACCGCACGGCAAGCGGTACCGGAGTGCCAAGTCTAGGTCCAAAAGACTTCTCAACAGCTTCTACCCCCAAGCCATAAGACTCCTGAACAGCTAATCATGGCTACCCGGACTATTTGCACTGCCCCCCACCCCATCCTTTTTACGCTGCTGCTACTCTGTTAATTATTTATGCATAGTCACTTTAACTCTACCCACATGTACATATTACTTCAACTACCTCAACTAGCCGGTGCCCCCCGCACATTGACTCTGCACCGGTACCCCCTGTATATATAGCCTCCCTACTGTTATTTTATTTTACTTCTGCTCTTTTTTTGTTGTTGTTTTATTTTTTACTTTTTTGTTAAAAATAAATGCACTGTTGGTTAAGGGCTGTAAGTAAGCATTTCACTGTAATGTCTGCACCTGTTGTATTCGGCGCATGTGACCAATAACATTTGATTTGATTTGATTTGAAATAGACGTAGTCTTCCCATGCATGACTTAGTCAAGCTGATACACCTGCACATTTGAATATTCCCAAATATTTTAGACATATGCTACACCTCTCTCACACACACTTATGAGGGTACTATGAAGGACCTGAACCATTTCTGTGAGAACTACATTTAGGATTAGAGAAAATAATTTTTCAAATGCATTCAATAAATCTGATATTTCTAACACTCTGGAATGGAAAGGAGAATGGCGACTGATATAACCATCTTGTTATTTAAAGAGCATTTGATGACTTTCACTAGTAGTTTTACCTCTCAAATTGTGAATGACAACTGTTTTTATATTTGGTTTATTTTTATTTGTTTTTAAATTATGGAAAGTCTGACTGTTTTATGTGATATTACATTTTACATTATTTTGTGTTGATGATGTGTGGAGAACAACACCTGAGTTCAAGTTTTCAGGACTGTATCAAAGCCATATGTTTATGTTTTGGCCACAGTCTGCACTATAAACTCTTAATGTAAATTGCTGGAATGATGGAACCTGAATAAAACATGAATTGGAGGCAAATGTGCTCATAGAATAATAAACAATTTCTCTATGTATAAATGAAATGTGTACTACTGAAGATCCATTGAAAAATAACTACACAAATGCTCTGCTTTGGAAAATTATGTTGTTGACTGAACGCGTGCCCGTACATGTCCATGTCATTTATGAAAGGATGCATTTCTTCACGTCTCCTTCCTCTATGTCCAGTCGTATTTTATCTGGAAAACAACAAAACACCCATCTGTAATTTGCCGTTATGACTTCAACATAAATGTTATATTTTCCTATGCGGTAAGGGTCATGGACACCCCATACCTGCTACGGTCTTGTTGCCTATGGCAAGCAGACCCTGGTAGAGCTCTTTAGCAGGACTCCTCTGGGCCAACTCTACCCCATGAAGCCAGATCAACAGCATCCTGTTCCCATGTTCCTGGTAGCTCTGCTGCCCTAAAACACACACACACAGAGCAAACACATTGAATTAGAATATGTTCTGAGTCCACTTACCTGGTAAAATAAGGCTTAAATTACTAATTTAGTGTAGTTAAGGCTTTCCTTGGTAATGTCACCCAAGTGGCTTGTTTTTGGAACAATGGCAAATGAGTACAGAATCAATAAAACAGAATCCCTCTTTTACCTACACCACCGGTCAAAGGTTTAAGAATACCTACTCATTCAAGAGTTTTTCTTTATTTTGACTATTTTCTACATTTTAGAATAATAGTGAAGACATCAAAACTATGAAATAACACACATGGAATCATGTAGTAACCAAAAAAGTGTTAAACAAATCTAAATATATTTTATATTTGAGATTCTTCAAATAGCCACCCTTTTGCCTTGATGACAGCTTTGCTCACTCTTGACATTCTCTCAACCAGCTTCATAAGGTAGTCACCTGGAATGGATTTCAATTAACAGGTGTGTCTTGTTAAAAGTTAATTTGTGGAATTTCTTTCCTTCTTAATGCGTTTGAGCCAATCAGTTGTGTTGTGACAAGGTAGGGGTGGTATACAGAAAATACACATATTTGGTAAAAGACCAAGTCCATATTATGGCAAGAACAGCTCAAATAAGCAAAGAGAAACGACAGTCCATCATTACTTTAAGACATGAAGGTCAGTCAATACGGAACATTTCAAGAACGTTGAACGTTTCTTCAAGTGCAGACGCAAAAACCATCAAGCGCTATGATGAAACTGGCTCTCATGAGGACCGCCACAGGAAAGGAAGACCCAGAGTTACCTCTGCTGCAGTGGATAAGTTCATTAGAGTTAACTGCAACTCAGATTGCAGCCCAAATAAATGCTTCACAGAGTTCAAGTAACAGACACATCTCAACATCAACTATTCAGAGGAGACTGCGTGAATCAGGCCTTCATGGTCGAATTGCTGCAAAGAAACCACTACTAAAGGACACCAATAAGAAGAAGAGACCTGCTTGGGTCAAGAAACACAAGAAATTGACATTAGACTTGTGGAAATGTGTCCTTTGGCCTGGAGTCCAAATTGGAAATTTTTGGTTCCAACCACCGTGTCTTCGTGAGACGTGGTGTGGGTGAACGGATGATCTCCGCATGTGTAGTTCCCACCGTAAAGCATGGAGGAGGTGTTATGGTGTGGGGGTGCTTTGCTGGTGACACTGTCTGTGATTTATTTAGAATTCAAGGCACACTTAACCAGCATGGCTACCACAGCATTCTGCAGCGATACGCCATCACATCTGGTTTGGGCTTAGTGGGACTATAATTTGCTTTTCAACAGGACAATGACCCAACACACCTCCAGGCTGTGTAAGGGCTATTTTACCAAGAAGGAGAGTGATGGAGTGCTGCATCAGATGACCTGGCCTCCACAATCCCCCGACCTCAACCCAATTGAGATGGTTTGGGATGAGTCGGACGGCAGAGTGAAGAAATTGAAATATTTTATCTTTATACTTGGTATTGATAATAAATTGAGTTTCAATTGATATTCCTGTGAATGATTATCCCCTGGGCTACAGTGTGAGCAAAAGGTGTTGTGTGTGTCACCTGTCCACTGCTCCTCGATGGCAGCCACCTGCTGCTCAGTGAAGTGCCAGTGCAGTGCCAGCCTCTTCCAGTCGCCCGGCTTCAGCAGGCGGTAGGCCAGGTGCCAGGCCTTACCGCGGACCTGTTTGCTCTCTGCACGGTGGTCTAATTTAAACGTCAGCGGAGTCTGGCTGTGAAGGTTCTCATTAAGCTCAGTGTTGGCCTGGAAGGGTAATCACATCTAGTCACCTGAGAAAGGACAAGCTTCACAAACTGAGAGCACAGAGCAGTGAGTGTCCAGAGATAAGCACACGCAGGCCCATGCTTATTGAATGCCAGAGCCACTTGTTTTGACTGTCAGGTAGGGTTGGAAGATACGCTAAATCAAATTGACACTGAAATTGGTTGTCAAGCATTTCAGGTCCATAAATCATTTTCTCACCGCCAGCGTTAATGGTATTACAGGGATTCATCTGGAGTTGTGACTTTAGGAAATTAATAATCTGTGATTAATGTAATCATTGATTTCCAGCTCCAGTAAATTGATTAGCAGATGACTTCAGCAACGTATTAGTCTCATTGATTGATTGATTGAATTTACTGCATTTGATCATACACATACAGTACAGCTATATCACTTATAGGGAGGTCTCTCACATAACAGTAGGCTACACGTTCTACATTCGTTCTACAACTATAGAGGAAAAACAAACACACAATGAAGTTAGTTATTTCCATTGTGGTCCTCTGTTAACATTACCCTCCTCCATGTCAAATATCTCTCTGCCTTGATGATCATGTCCACGATGATGACCTCGTCTGCTCGGGCTGCCACACCCAGTGCTGTTTTACCCTGCTGCTCAAAACAGAAACAGTTGTGTGTTGAGTGGGAAGTTGTCGTGAAGAGGAGAGGGGTCAAAAGAGCCAATTCATGGTTAGATCATCGTTCTCGGTGTCCATGTTTCACCTTGTCCTGGAGGGCCAGGTCCATCCCAGCTTTCAGAAGCATCTCAACAATGTCCACTCTGGCCAGCTCTGCGGCTACATGCAGGACAGTCTGGGACCTCTGAGGAGGACAGACAGGAACTCAAGGTATAAGTTGCCCTTAACCACAGATCTATGGTCAGATTACCAAACCCATAACTTCAACCATTACAATGTCTCTGTCCCAAATGGCACCCTATTCCTACATAATGCACTACTTTCGACAGGGCCTGGGACTCTCGGAAAAGTAGTGCACTATGCAGAGAATAGGGTGCCATTTGGGACGCAACTAATTAATTATAACATTGATGTGGACTGAGTGCACTCTTTTACAAGTGGACTGAGTGCACGTGTTGTACATACGTGATCAGTGACGTTGACGTTGCAGCCAGCCTCCAGCAGTGTGTGGATGACAGGGATGTGACAGTTCTTCACTGCCAGGTAGAGAGGAGCCTGGAGGTGCTGCCAATAGAGACACAACCAAAATGGACCATTATATAGAAACTCTATGATGTCAGGTCATACTACGGACTACTGAGTAATTACACAGATAACAGGTTGGCTTTATTCATGGTTGACCAAGACGTAGTACCAGTTCACTATGCTCACTCTCTCACCTGGTTTTGTAAGTCCACCTGGGCCGAGTTCTCTATGAGGAGTCTCACCAACGATGTGTGGCCCTTCTCTGAGACAGGGTGTAGAGCACTGCTTTGGTCCTAAGAGGGGAGAGGAGCGGTTCCCATTGAATAGAGATGTCTAGGAGTCTATTAGTAGGCAAAGTACTGAAGTAGAATAAACTGGATGTGATTTAGTAACTATGCCTGGTGGTGACCATTTTAGCGAATAGTTGGAGTGTGTGGTTTGTCTTTGCAGGCGTACCATGGTGACAATGTTTGGGTCACAGCCTGCCTCCAACAGAGTCTGTACACAGTCCTCATGGGCGGCGCCAGCAGCCAGGTACAGAGCCGTCTCCCCAGCCTGCCATGAATACGTCAGTCATTTATCAGCCATTGACCTGAAGCAGCTACTGCAAGGTGTAGCCATTGAGCAAACAGCTCCATTGAAAAAGAAAAGGCGCAACACTCGCTCACCATGAAATATTATTTGTTTTATTAAAGTAAGGTTAAAATATGAAAGTTTCGGCCTTCAATGGCCTTCATCAGAATCAAACAGCTCCAGACAGCGTTTACAGTGGGACTCTACCGTATTGACTTCATCGCGAGTATCAAAGCTCTCCAGCAGTATCTGGACAACGTCCAAGTGGCCATTGCTGGCAGCCAAGTGCAGAGGTGTGTCCCCATTCTAGCATTTAGAGGAAGAGGAAAAGCAGGAGGAAGGGAGAGAAACATAGTGAACAGGAAGGGGAAATAGAGGAAGAAACAGTGGAACACTCATACAGCCTCTTAACAGGTGTAATACATAGACACACCTGGTCTTCCTCCATGGTGGCCATATTGTACGCCTCCTCCATCAACATCTGCAGCATCTCCACAGAGCCATGCTCTGCTGCCAACGCAAACGCCCTGTGTCCAGACTGAGAGAGAAAGGGTGGGGGATGGGAGGACAGGAAGAAAAAGGCTCAGCTTATTGAACTAAGGCAGCCCAATCAATATTTGAAATGGATGCAATGGTTACTGATACTGTATGTATATGTAGTTACCAGGTCCTCTTTGTCCAGCTCTTTCATCCTCAGGTCGTAGATAATGAATGTCATTATGTCAGTGTGGTTGTTGATGGCAGCACAGTGCATGATGTTCATTCCCAGCTGAGAAGAGAGAATACAACTCACCATCTCCATACATGACAACTTGACATATTGGATTCTCCAATGGTTATGGAGAAATTGGCTTGATGGTTGATTATTGTAATTTATATCCCAGATGGCTGAGATGTCAGAGAACAGCTTAGGTCTGAGCAGCAGGACGAGGAAAGGGATTTCTGAGACACATTCAAGGCCTTCGTGAATAGGAAGATGTTTTTAAACAGAGGTTCCCTACCGCATTCTCAACCTTCTGGTCAGCACCACCCTGCACAAGCAACTTCAGGATGGGCAGACTCCCAAACCAGGCAGCCAGGTGGATGGCTGTCACTCCATGCTGTGTGAGTATGTATGAAAGAGACAGGGGGAGAGAGAAATAGTTTAATTTTGACAAACCATGACCATTCTCTCCACGTCTGAGTGTTTGTTGAAGAGGACAAGCTTTAAATGTCACCATCAGTAACACTGGAAAAGTGTTGTGTCTTCCTACCTTGTCCTCTTGATTGATATTTGCTCTGCGCTGAAGGAGGACTTGGACGGCCTCTATGTTTTTTCCAGCAACTGCATAGTGCAGGGCAGTGCGATCATGCTAGGGTCAACGCATGGGACAAGTTATTCTAACAAGTGACACAGAACAGAATACATAGCTCTAATAAAAAAGTAACAGCAATAGTATCTGATCGTTTCCTGTAGTCCCACTAACTGCAGTGTGGAGAAGATGTTCTTATGGATATGAGGACTGACTCACCAAGTTCTTTGCGTCGACCTTGACTGCCCTCCCCAGAAGCTTCATGGTCTGTACATCATTTATCTTCGCTGCTTCAATATAATCCTTCTCTAGCTCCAGCACTGCAAACACACAACAGACACACAAGGTGCTTCACAACAAGTAAGACATCATGTTTTTCTTCTGAGAAAATGGGTGTGTGAAATTTGAGTTATTATGACTAGTATGAGGGTGGAATTGGTAAGGTGTGTGTGTGGCCTATACAAACACAGCTCTTTGCACACTGGGTGTTCACATCCAGTCAAACCATTACCCATGACAGATTCAGGGTAAGCCTAACATGCCTAAGGTTTTCCAACATGGATTCAACCATAGGAATGATCAGGGATTTGGTCAAGAGCATTATCATTTCTACAGTATATTATCACAACAGAATCCATGCACAGCCATTATAATTGAGAGGATAAGGATATTCATTGCTTGCTTTGGTCTATGGAAGAATTTGCTACAGTGAGGGAAAAAAGTATTTGATCCCCTGCTGATTTTGTACGTTTGCCCACTGACAAAGACATGATCAGTCTATAATTTTAATGGTAGGTTTATTTGAACAGTGAGACACTGTTTACAACAAAAAAATCAAGAAAAACGCATGTCAAAAATGTTATAAATTGATTTGCATTTTAATGAGGGAAATAAGTATTTGACCCCCTCTCAATCAGAAAGATTTCTGGCTCCCAGGTGTCTTTTATACAGGTAACAAGCTGAGATTAGGAGCACACTCTTAAAGAGAGTGCTCCTAATCTCAGCTTGTTACCTGTATAAAAGACACCTGTCCACAGAAGCAATCAATCAATCAACATCCATTCCAAACTCTCCACCATGGCCAAGACCAAAGAGCTCTCCTAGGATGTCAGGGACAGGATTGTAGACCTACACAAGGCTGGAATGGGCTACAAGACCATCGCCAAGCAGCTTGGTGAGAAGGTGACAACAGTTGGTGCGATTATTCGCAAATGGAAGAAACATAAAAGAACTGTCAATCTCCCTCGGCCTGGGGCTCCATGCAAGATCTCACCTCGTGGAGTTGCAATGATCATGAGAACGGTGAGGAATCAGCCCAGAACTACACGGGAGGATCTTGTCAATGATTTCAAGGCAGCTGGGACCATAGTCACCAAGAAAACAATTGGTAACACACTACGCCGTGAAGGACTGAAATCCTGCAGCGCCCGCAAGGTCCCCCTGCTCAAGTAAGCACATATACATGCCTGTCTGAAGTTTGCCAATGAACATCTGAATGATTCAGAGGAGAACTGGGTGAAAGTGTTGTGGTCAGATGAGACCAAAATCGAGCTCTTTGGCATCAACTCAACTCGCCGTGTTTGGAGGAGGAGGAATGCTGCCTATGACCCCAAGAACACCATCCCCTCCATCAAATATGGAGATGGAAACATTATGCTTTGGGGGTGTTTTTCTGCTAAGGGGACAGGACAACTTCACCGCATCAAAGGGACGATGGACAGGGCCATGTACCGTCAAATCTTGGGTGAGAACCTCCTTCCCTCAGCCAGGGCATTGAAAATGGGTCGTGGATGGGTATTCCAGCATGACAATGACCCAAAACACACGGCCAAGGCAACAAAGGAGTGGCTCACAAGAAGAAGCACATTAAGGTCCTGGAGTGGCCTAGCCAGTCTCCAGACCTTAATCCCATAGAAAATCTGTGGAGGGAGCTGAAGGTTCAAGTTGCCAAACGTCAGCCTCGAAACCTTAATGACTTGGAGAAGATCTGCAAAGAGGAGTGGGACAAAATCCCTCCTGAGATGTGTGCAAACCTGGTGGCCAACTACAAGAAACGTCTGACCTCTGTGATTGCCAACAAGGGTTTTGCCACCAAGTACTACGTCATGTTTTGCAGAGGGGTCAAATACTTATTTCCCTCATTAAAATGCAAATCAATTTATAACATTTTTGACATGCATTTTTTCTGGATTTTTTAAATGTTATTCTGTCTCTCACTGTTCAAATAAACCTACCATTAAAATTATAGACTAATAATTTATTTGTCAGTGGGCAAACGTACAAAATCAGCAGGGGATCAAATACTTTTTCCCTCACTGTAGCATTGAATTAATATTCACCAATGTTTCTCAACATTTGATACCATAATTACAAGAACACAATTGATGATCCTGTCAAACAGGGCAGAAGTAAGTCTCTGTTGCCTCAGGCTATTATTCTTTCTGTTAAATTTGACCTTAGGCAATTCCATGGTAAAAGAGTGATGCTGAGACTCCGATTTCTCACTTTAAAAAGCATGTCAAACAAAAACCAATGATTGCAAAGCTAAACAAACCATACAACAATTTCCACTTAGAATTGTACAAAAACACATTTTACTTGAAGAACAGTGCAGATGGCACAAACAGCACAAACACTCATTCTGTTACCAAACTTTGCATCTACACTGTATTTCAAGTAAATGTGTTTTTTGTAAACATGTTCAGTGTTTACTCAAGTTATGTTGACACTGACAGAATAAAACATCTGATGTTTTTGATCACAAATTTTTAAAAAATCTAAACAGGGCTGTCAGTCACTAAACCTTTTACATGCACAAGGACACAGACACACATGCACACACCTGGTACTCACACATCTCTTCGTTATCGTAGCTGTTGGTCTGCTCCGTCTCCTTGTTCTGTATAAAGTCAGTGAATCCCGTGACTGCTTTTTTTGTGTTTTTTTGTGTGTTTGTGCTCAGGTTCAGCTCCTTCATCAGCTGCGCCCCCATCCTCTCCTTCAAGGACCTTCTCTCCATGGTGAATATCTGGTGACTTCTCCCTGTAGCCTGGGCTGGATCCCAGTCTGTCTCTGCTTTACACTTGTCTTGCCAAACAACCACGTAGCATTACTGAATGAATGCAGAAAGTCTGGTCAGGAACAGGTCCTTTTCACTGAAGCAGATACTGAGGCTCTTACTGCATAAGGAATACAAAGTGGTGTGGAAATGGAGCAGTGTATGTACATTCCCAGGGCTGGGAGGCTGACCTCTGTTTACTCTAGAAGCCCACACCCTTCACGGACTCGCTTCTGGTCAAAGTGAGTGCATAATAACACCTGCACGGCCTTACCTACACTCTAAGCCTGGAGTAGTGAGCTGTATGAGTGCAGATTCATGTTTATTTGACTATTGAGCTCCTATATGTTCAGTATACTATTATTATGAATCTAAGCTCCAATCAAAACTACAAAAGTAGTTGAGGCCTTAGGTGTGTTTAAATGGATTTGTACTGCACACATTAAATGCTCATCAATGTTGACACAGACTTTACCAAGTTTAACGAGGAGAATAATTGATTGCCAACTCAGTTCATTCAGCAAATTTACAATGTGGTCATAACTTTGTTTCCACAAGAACATTGCTCCATCTTAAATACTAAATGCACATTTAAATACAATCTTACAAAACAATTTAGATATTTAAGTTATGCAAAACTTAAATACACTGAACAAAAATATAAAACTCAACATGCAACAATTTCAAAGATTTTACTGAGTTACAGTACATAAGGAAATCAGTCAATTTAAATAAATTCATTAGGCCCTAATCTATGGATTTCACATGACTGGGAATACATATGCACCTGTTCATCACAGATACCTTTTTTTTTTAAAGGTAGGGGCGTGAATCAGAAAATCAGTCAGTATCTGGTGTGACCACCATTTGCCTCATGCAGCGCGACACATTTCCTTCACATAGAGTTGATCAAGCTGTTGTCCCACTCCTCTTCAATGACTGTGCGAAGTTGCTGGATAATGGCGGGAACTGGAACACGCTGTCCTACACGTTGATCCAGGGCATCCCAAACATGCTCAATGGGTGACATGTCTGGTGAGTATGCAGGCCATAGAAGAACTGGGACATTTTCAGCTTCCAGGAATTGTGAACAGATCCTTGAGACATGGGGCCGTGCATTTTCACGCTGAAACATGAGGTGATAGCATTGGATGAATGGCACGAAAATGGGCCTCAGGATAAAATGCAATTGTGTTTGTTGTCCATCATGGGGCACTGTTCACAACGTTGACATCAGCAAACCGCTCGCCCACACGACGCCATACACACTGTCTGCCATCTGCCCGGTGCAGTTGAAACCGGGATTCATTCATGAACAGCACACTTCTCCAACGTGCCAAGGGCCATCGAAGGTCAGCATTTGCTTACTGAAGTCAGTTACGACTCTGAACTGCAGTCAGGTCAAGACCCTGGTGAGGACGACGAGCATGCAGATGAGCTTCCATGAGACGGTTTCTGACAGTTTATGCAGAAATTCTTTGGTTGTGCAAACCCAGTTTCATCAGCTGTCCGGGTGGCTGGTCTCAGACGATCCCACAGGTGAAGAAGCCAGATGTGCAGGTCCTGGGCTGGTGTAGTTACATGTGGTCTACGGTGGTGATGCCGGTTGGACGTACTGCCAAATTCTCTAAAACGACGTTGGAGGAGGCTTATGGTAGATAAATTAACATTAAATTCTCTGGCAACAGCTCTGGTGGACATTCCTGCAGTCAGCATGCCAATTGCATGCTCCATCAAAACTTGAGACATCTGTGGCATTGGGTTGTGTGAAAAAACTGCACATTTTAGAGTGGCCTTTTATTGTCCCCAGCACAGGTGCACCTGTGTAATGATCATGCTGTTCAGCTTCTAGATATGCCACACCTGTCAGGTGGATGGATTATCATGGTAAAGGAGAAATGCTCACTAACAGGGATGTAAACAAATCTGTGCACAAATGTTGAGAGAAATAAGCTTTTCGTGCAGACCAACACTTTATATTTTTGTTCAGTGTATTTAAAAAATGTAATCTCATTCTGTTTAGTTATTCTATTCAAACCACTATTCTTCACATTCATTGTGCTTCTTGTTAAAAGGCTGTTGTGGTCGGACCAACTCTAATCAATGCTTATTCTTCTTTACATTTAAAATAGTGCAAAACACAAGACGCAAAAACACAGAGTCCCCTCATTTAGCAGCAGGTAGTACATGATAAAGTATAGCAGTATAATAAATAAATCAAGCAATTTTTTATGACTTATGACCATTATGACGTTAAAGAATGCACAAAATACATTAAAAAAAACATTATTGAAAGAAAAAAGTGCATCTTCAATGCTTGAGTAAGTAATCCAAATGCCCGGCAATCCAAGAAGTACTAGGTAGGTAGGCATGGTTTCTAGTGAGGTCACCAGCACTCCATTCACCTGAGATCCAGGTAACAGTCAGTCTTCATCACCGTCTGAGAATAAGATGTCCTACTCAGGATCACCTAAAGAACTTGTCGATGGTGTTCCGAGCTGGGCCCAGGGCTTTGGCCTTCTTAGAGGGGGGCTGGGGAGACGAGCCTCTCCTGGAAGAGTAGCCAGAACAAAACACAGCACATTTTACTGCACGATTCTCTCTGTCTGCACCAGTATCTGAAACCTTGTCAACTTCTGGTCAATGTTTTAATCTACCACACAACATTTGTGTTTACTTAAGTCCATTGTGAATGTGCTGACTTTCAAGTCAATTGACAACGTTAATTGATCAATTCAAAGCTAGGGTGTTGCTAACACCATGAGTCAGTAACGATGGGTACATCTAATCAATTCTCTCTCTCCTTCTCTCTTAGTGACACTCCAATCTCTGATGGATACATCCAGTCAGAGATGTGTAAGGAGATGTAGTCTCACCTTTTGCTCTTGCCTTTCTGTGGCGCTCTCTGCAGGGGCTGCTCTCTCTCTGTGGAGGGGAAAAAAAACAGGAAAAACCATTGACAAAAAAGAATGACAACTGTCTAGGTCTGACAAGATATTAAGTCATTTGTGTTATTTTCAAAGCTATAAAGACTGCAATCTCCCAGGCAAGATAGTTAAGAGGAAACTGGAAGAGACCGTCTTTCCATTGTCAGGATTGAATGGGTGAAGAAGTGATTTACCAGTGGCAGTGAGCAGGGCAGGGGAGGCCCCACAGGGTGAAATGAGATGTCTTCTCTCTCTCAAAGGGAATCAATACACAGCCCCCACAATACCACTGTCACTGAGAGAGACAGAGGCCCACTCGCCTCACAGTGGCCAAACTAATTATTCTAATTTCACCCTTAGACTAGGACAGTTTCACTATTTCTTAGAAGAAAATATACTCAACCTCAATTTACAATCTCCTGGATTACATCTTGAGTAAAAACAGAGGCAGAAACAGGACCCATGCAAACAATGTGTATGTGACTGGCATTGGAAACGCATTGAAAACAGGGTGGGAAAGTTCCTGACCTATTTTAATGACAATGTCAGTAAATAAAACATCTCTGAAACACTGACCTTTGTGGGCAGCAGGTGTTGCATTGTGGGTGGTGCGGTCCACAGACGCCAGTCCTCCAAGCTCATGCAGGATTTCCTGGTTTAGACAGAGGTCAACGTGTTGGTTAAAGAGGGTGAGGTCATCGGTGTCCTGTGTCACCTGACACACCGGGCAGGTGAGGGCGGGGTCTCTGGGGTCATGTGACTCAGGCTTCGGCGTAGCCATTGGCCGAGGGCCACCGGGGGACAACGGACGAACACGAGAGTCACTTTGAGATGAACCCTTCAGGATGTTAGGGTCTGTACCTCTAGGTATAGATACACCTCCATTTGGACAAGTGTTAAGGCAGACAGGGTTCAGGCCCACAGTGTTCAGTGAAATATTAGTTGTACTAGTCTCATACAGAAGTAGTCCTGTATGATCACCTGCACTAGAGTCCAATCGAAGGCCCAATGAGTCCAACATGCACATACTGAGTGGGTCCCTACCTTTCTCAATCACCCCCTCCTCCCACCTCCTTTCTTCTTCAGCCATCTCTTTCTCAACCTCCTCCTCCCTCTCTTTCTCCACCTCCTCCTCACAGACACTGGAGCCTCGCTCTAGTTCTGTGTCTGTGTGAATGTTATGCTCCATAGGAACCCCACTGAGACACTGGTCAATGTGTCTGTTGAAGACTGTCAGGTCTGTGGTGTTCACCTCCCTGAAGCATACAGGGCAGGTCAGACTACCTGTCCCTGACTCTGTGGACCAGCACGATGAAGTAGACACATGGGCCTCTGTGGTGTTGGCTGTAGGTGCATGTATCATGTTGTCAGAAGCTGTGAATGCACTCATAGAGAAGTGTGTCTCTGCTGATGTATTTGGATTCTTCTGAGTGGGTGTCTGTGGGTGTCTCTCTTTGGGGTTGGTGGCCGATGAGGTTGGGCCCAGTCTGGTCTCTAAACCGTTCCACTTTCCATCCTCTGATGGGTCCGCTCTCTCAGCTTGCAGCCGCAGCCTCTGGGTGTGAGCTCTCTGGAAGAAGGACTGCTGCTGCTCCCCAGTCCTCCCCACCTCCACTCCTCCCCAGCTGGGTACCCAGGGGTGATCCTCCTGCCCCTGGCTCTGCTGTAACAGGAAAGGGCAGGGAAAGGGCTGGGTCTGGCCTGGAGGCTTAGGTTGATGTTCTTTCACAGGCTTATGGGAGGACATCTGGGAAGGGCTACTGGAGTCAGCCCCGCCTTGCTGAAGGAATCCCACAATGCTCTTCTGCAGGGGTTTCTTGTCATCAGCACTGACGAAGCTGGAAACTCGAACGCCTGCAGACACGCAAGGGTTGACTTAAAACTGCAGTGAATTGTTTTAATAAAGTTTCAAGTTCAAAGATACTAATTAATAACAGAATCAGTAGAAGGTACTTAATATATTACTGGTATATACAACATATATGAGAGATGATATTAAGTATTTTTTGCCAATGGTACACCACATTTAAACCAGTGAGAGAAGGTAAACTAAGATTACCCATGAGCCTCAGTCTCAGTGGCTGGGGGCTGACGTTGTCGATCTCAGTCTTCAGCAAGTCCTTAGCGACAGCAAAGAGCTCGTCAGTCGTAGCAACGGCACACGGCAACGTCCACGCTCTGGTTTTCACCTCAAAGTTAACATTTTTCAGCTTTAACGTCACTGTCTTGCCCTGGAAGAACACAGAGCAATGACATGGTGAATTACAGGACACATCTGGTTGGACCTGGGGAAGGAGTCAAAGGACAAAACAGACATTGATTTGACTGATAGATGACACTAAGTGAAGAAGGGTCAAAGGCATTTTCCTAGGAGCGTGATGATCATCCCCAAGCAGCCTATTCCCCAGGCAGGCTGAGGCTCACACTAGTCCCTGGTAGTCTCCATAATGGCTCTCCATTTCCTCCAGGTATCAAAAGAACATTAGGGCTCAGCCAGGGGGTGATGGCTGTGCCAAGGCAGCTCTCTCTATTGATTGGGATGGGACCAGACGCTCTAGTAATTGTGTGAGATGCTTCTTAGAGACAGATTGATTCTGGGAGCCAACACTGGTGCTGCGATGTTATACAACCCCAAAATACCCTCTCAATACCCTCTCTGAAGAAATATCCTTTCTGTTCAAGAACACTTTTCTGCTCTCTCTTCCACAGAGAAAAAATTGCAATCTGAGGCAATCAAAGCACAGATCAAGAGGCAGCCAGACAACGGCTGTTCACAATGGTGCTGAATACTAACACTGGCCATAGCAAACAGTTCCATGTACTGTCGAACGGTTCTGCATTTCACACAATAGCCACAAAAAGCCAAATACTAGGGAATCGTTGTTTGATTTTTTTAAAATGTACTATGAATACAAGAGGCTATCAGACAGTGAATTTGTGTTTAAGAAAATATACTCTAAGCAAGGAGGATAAATGTGCTACACAACTGCCCTCTATTCTAGTAATGACCTGTACTATTACTAAAAGTGTACTGTAATGAACTGAGCTGTACTTTTCAATCCTCTCCTCTGGGACCCCCAGTTGTTCCATGTATTTGAACTATTCCACAGCTAGCACAACTGATTCAACTTGTCAACTAATCATCAAGCCTTTGAATAGGTGAAACAGGTGAGCTAGTTAAGGGCTACAACACAATTGTGAAACGTCTGGGGATCCCCAAGGAGAGGTTTGAAAACCACTGCTGTAGAGTACCTTGAGATCCTCCTTCTGCAGGTCCTGAGCCAGGTCTTGACACAGCTGCCTGCACAGAGAGAACTGCTCCTCTAATGCACTCATCTCTCCAAATGTCCTACCAGAGAATGAAGGAGATAGAGAAACATGTTGGATGTCGGGAGAGTTTTACAGTATGTTCCATTATTTACCTATTTATTTCACATTTACAGTGAGCTCCAAAAGTATTTGGAAAGTTACATTTTTTGTTATTTTGTCTCTGAACTCCAGCACTTTGGATTTCAAATGAAACAATGACTATGAGGTTAAAGTGCAGACTGTCAGCTTAATTTAAGGGTATTTTCATCCATATCGGTAGCCTAGCAAGCCACCTGATCTTCGCAAGCTTACATGAACGTTTAGAAATTACAGTACCTTTTGTACATTGTCCCCCCATTTTATAGCTTGACGACTCACACCAAATTCTTCCGCTAGTCTGTCGTTCGCTACATACTATAGTCTGAGACTGCCATCATTGAAGTCGATTGAGGTGACGAGGGGCGTTGTACAAAACAAAGTCAGCAATTGGATAATCTCTAACCAATCAGAGTATCAAAGCCAATGACTAATTTTAAAACCACCACTTTACACACGTGTGTTCTGGCTCAACCCATCGGTTTCTGGACCAATCAGACGGCCCCGAATGTGTTAGCATTCGGTGAACTATTTTCTCTGTGTATATCAATGATGTCGCTCTTGCTGCTGGTGACTCTCAGATCCACCTCTACGCAGACGACACCATTTTGTATACATCTGGCCCTTCATTGGACACTGTGTTAACAAACCTCCAAACGAGCTTCAATGCCATACAACACTCCTTCCGTAGCCTCCAACTGCTCTTAAACACTAGTAAAACTAAATGCATGCTCTTCAATCGAACGCTGCTTGCACCCGCCTGCCCGACTAGAATCACTACTCTCGACGGGTCTGACCTAGAGTATGTGGACAACTACAAATACCTAGGTGTCTGGTTAGACCGTAAACTCTCCTTCCAGACTCACATTAAGCATCTCCAATCCAAAGTTAAATCTAGAATCGGCTTCCTATTTCGCAACAAAGCCTCCTTCACTCATGCTGCCAAACATGCCCTCGTAAAACTGACTATTCTACCGATCCTTGACTTTGGCGATGTCATTTACAAAATAGCCTCCAACACTCTACTCAGCAAATTGGATGTAGTCTATCACAGTGCCATCCGTTTTGTCACCAAAGCCCCATATACTACCCACCACTGTGACCTGTATGCTCTTGTTGGCTGGTCCTCACTACATATTCGTCGCCAAACCCACTGGCTCCAGGCCATCTATAAATCACTGCTAGGCAAATCTCCGCCTTATCTTAGCTCATTGGTCACCATAGCAACACCCACCCGTAGTATGCACTCCAGCAGGTATATCTCACTGGTCATCCCCAAAGCCAACACCTCCTTTGGCCGCCATTCCTTCCAGTTCTCTGCTGCCAATGACCTGAACGAACTGCAAAAATCTCTGAAGCTGGAGACACTTATCTCCCTCACTAACTTTAAGCATCAGTTGTCAGAGCACCTTACCTATCACTGCACCTGTACACAGCCCTTCTGAAATTAGCCCACTCAATTACCTCATCCCCATATTGTTATTTATTTTGCTCATTTGCACCCCAGTATCTCTATTTGCACATCATCTCTTGCACATCTATCGTTCCAGTGTTAATACTAATTGTAATTATTTTGCACTATGGCCTATTTATTGCCTTACCTCCATAACTTGCTACATTTGCACACACACTGTATATATATTTTCTGTGGTATTTTTGACTTTATGTTTTGTTTTACCCCATATGTAACTCTGTGTTGTTGTTTTTAAATCGCACTGCTTTGCTTTATCTTGGCCAGGTCGCAGTTGTAAATGAGAACTTGTTCTCAACTGGCCTACCTGGTTAAATAAAGGTGAAAAAAATAATTAAAAAGGGTTAGGGAGGTACTCAGATCCAGACTCATTGCGGAGAAGTAACTAACGTCCGTGGGCGTGGCGTAGCGTTTGGCCAGAGCAAGGAGTCTGGGTAGCCAGGCAACCCATTTTAGGGAACCAAAAGGTATTTGGACAAATTAACTTGCGTATTGAAGTAGTCAAAAGTTTAGCATTTGGTCCCATATTCCTAGCACGCAATGACTACATGAAGCTTGTGACTCTACAAACTTGTTGGATGTATTTACAGTTTGTTTTGCTTGCGTTTCAGATTATTTTGTGCCAAATAGAAATTAATGGTAAATAATGTATTGATGAGTGAGAAAGTTAGAGTCATAAATATCATACCCACCCAAAATGGCTAACCTCACGTTATTGATAATGATGAGAGGTCTTGGGGATATGATCTTTGAGCCTCTAACTTTCTCACTCATCATTATTCACGATTCATTCATTATGATCCATAATCATGGTAGCATCCACATTAATCTAGAAGTCTTCAGAAACAAGTGTTCTAGTCTTTTTAGAATAAAAGTGACTCCAAAATGACAAATTATTTTCCATTCATTTCTATTCGGCACAAAATAATCTGAAACACAACCAAAACAAACTGCAACGGCATCCAACAAGTTTGTAGAATCACAAGCTTGATGTAGTCATTACATGCTAGGAATATGGAACAAAATACTAAACCTTTGACTACTTTAATACACATAAGTGAATTTGTCTAAATACTTTTGGTTCCCTAAAATGGGGAGACTATGTACAAAAAGTTCTGTAAGTTCTAACGGTTCATCTAATATGGTTATAAAAACCTCAAATTAAAGCTGAGTCTGTACTTTAACCTCATAGGCATTGTAATTTCAAATCCTATGTGCTTGAGTACAGAGCCAAAACAACAAAAAATGTGTCACTGTCCAAATACTTTTGGAGCTCACTGTATGTTGCCAGAAAAGGAAAATAACTACCTCTCTGTGCTCATGCTTTTTCTCTCTCCTTCTCTGTAAGTAAAGACAAAAACAGACAGACTCAGTCAGATGACTTCAACTCATTTTAAGGATTCATCTTCTGTATAGCTGCCCCTCTCTGCCCTGCCCACCCCCCTCTGCCTGCCCGGCCAGCACCTCTCGATGTGTGTGGAGCCCAAGCCCAGGGAGATGTGGAGGAAGTGGTGCCAGGATGTCTCAGAGAACAGCAAGGCCAGCAGCGACATCTCCTGGCCAAGATGGACACAGCTGGTGATACCTAGAGCTCCCAGCATCTTCTCTGTCACCTTCCCAATGCCTGATACCTGGCACACCAAAAGACCACCCTTTACTAATCTTTATTTGTAGGCCATCAGCTAGCAACATGGTCCATAAACAATCTCCTAGAGTAAGCATCTCTTAAGATAGGCTGTCTAGGTTTGGGGTTGAGGTTAGGTGTACAGCAGCCTACCTTCCGGACTGGCAGGTCCTGTATGAATACCATGACAGCTTGTCGGTTAGAGGGGAGTCTGTACTGGCCGTTGGGTTTGTTCTTATCACTACACACCTTGGCCAGCATCATGTTTGGGGCAATGCCTAGAAGAACAACCAATAAAAAGACCCATGGCAAATATGTTAAATGCTTGATGTGACTACATACAGAATAGGATGATGAAGTTACACTAGGATAGTAACATATCAAATATTCCCAGAGATATTTTCACAACTATGTAACCCTCAGCTCTGTCCCAAAAGGCACCCTATTCCCTATGGGCCCTGGACAATGTGTCCTCCGAGGAACATGAACACACAGCGTCTCTCTCACCTGCGCTGGCAGTTAGTGAGGTTTTCTGCTCGATGCGGAAGCGCATCTCTCTCACCGCCTCCTCGGCACAGGTCCCAAACACCACCACGTCTCCCCCAGCCCCGCCCCCAAGAGCATCCTGCAGAAAGGGGCAGGAGGAGGAGGAGCTAGGGCTGTCCTCAAACAGGACAGGAGACAGACCCTCTACCGTCTCCTGTAGGCCATCACCCTGCTCATCAACTAGAGAGAGAGCGAGAGCAAGAGAAGGTGTGAGATAATGAGATATGATTCACAGCTGTGTGTCCATGTCTCTTATCTTCTACTCCCCTTGTCACTCGTTATGCTTGACAGGTGGCAAAAGTGAACTAGATAAGAGAAAGAGAGAGGGAATACACATACATAATTCTATGGAGAAAAAAAATTATGCACTCACTAACTGTAAGTCGCTCTGGATAAGAGCGTATGCTAAATGACTAAAATGTAATGTAAATGTAAACCCTTCAAATGTACTTTCTCTGTCCGGCAGAAAATAAAGGAAGAATTGCATGAGGCTTATGCTATTAAGTTCTTAATAACCCTCTTTCCTTTTGTTATATCTACCATAGAACCTTTCCTTGCCTTTACATCACATCTAAACTACTTAGTCTACTCTCAAAGTTGTCTTACAAATGACAACTTTATCAAAGTATGTAACCTATAACTGCAAAACGGGTTTAAAAAAGCAATCCAACAGCGTAACAAATGACCATAACACATTTATTACACAGTAATCCACTGTATTTAGACACCGACTCCTGACCTAGCACTGACACAGATGTACCTGTAGCTGTCCCAGTGTTTTTGGTCCGGAGACGGTGGGTACGCAGGGCCTCTGGCCAGACCCTCCTCTGCTCCAGGTGCTCACTGATGTCCAGGTACGCCTCGTCCAGACTCATGGGCAGAAAGTGAGGGTCATAGTCTGCAAAGATCTCCCGGACCTAGCAGAGGAATAGGATGACACATGTCTGTTTGGGGAGGATTTATACATATAGTAAAAGCCTCACTGGCCACTGAAACACTGTGTGTGTGTGTGTGTGTGTGTGTGTGTGTCATATCCTTACTTCAGCGCTCACTGCTCTGTATTTGTCAAAGTTGGTTGGAACAATAACCAGGTTTGGGCAGAGCTTCTTTGCGATGAAGCCAGGCATGGCGGCACGGACCCCAAACTTCCTGGCATGGTAGTTGGAAGTTGTCTGAGGAGAGTGGATAAAACAGATACAAGTTGTAGAGATACATAACCTGGGGCTCAATATGAGATAATTGTTGTAGTGCAATAATGGGACATTTTTCAGATCCAGATAAAAGACCATAAACCAGTTGATACGTGAAAGATCGGCAGATATGAACCTCCCTCTGGGTAGTGAGGACGACAAAATCAACAGGCTTGGCTTTCTTATTTTGACATCACGTAACTGGAGACATTTGGTATCACAAACTATATAATAATATATAATTATACATTACATGGCCAAAAGTATGTGGACACCTGCTCATTCAAACATCTCATTCCAAAATCACGGGCATTAATATGGAGTTGGTCCCTCCTTTGCTGCAATAACAGCCTCCACTCTTCTGGGAAAGCTTTCCACTAGATGTTGGAACATTGCTGCGGGGACTTGCTTTCATTCAGCCACAAGAGCATTAGTGAGGTCGGGCACTGTTGTTGGGCGATTAGGCCTGGCTCGCAGTCAGCGTTCCAATTCATCCCAAAGGTGTCCGATCTCAACAAACCATTTCTGTATGGATCTCACTTTGTGCACGGGGACATTGTCATGCTGAAACAGGAAAGGGCCTTCCCCAAACTGTTGCCACAAAGTTAGAAGCACAGAATCGTCTAGAATGTCACTGTTTGCTGTATCGTTAACATTTCCCTTCACTGGAACTAAGGGGCCTAGCTCGAACCATGAAAAACAGCCCCAGACCATTATTCCTCCTCCACCAAACGTTACAGTTGGCACTATGCATTGGGGAAGGTAACATTCACCAAACCCAGATTCGCCTGTCAGACTGCCAGATGGTGAAGCGTGATTCATCACTCCAGAGTCCAATGGCGGCGAGCTTGACACCACTCCAGCCAACACTTGGCATTGCGCATGGTGATATTAGGCTTGTGTGCGGCTGCTCGGCCATGGAAACACATTTCATGAAGCTCCTGACTAAAGTTTTTTGTGCTGACGTTGCTTCCAGAGGCAATTTGGAACTCGGTAGTGAGTGTTGCAACCGAGGACAGACGATTTTTATGCGCTATAGCACTCAGCGGCCCCGTTCTGTGAACTTGTGTGGCCTACCACTTTGTGACTGAGCCGTTGTCGCTCCTAGACGTTTCCACTTCACAATAACAGCACTTACAGTTGACCAGGGCAGCTCTAGCAGGGCAGAAATGTGATGAACTGACTTGTTGGAAAGGTGGCATCCTATGATGGTGCCACGTTGAAAGTCACTGAGCTCTTCAGTACGGGCCATTCTACATCCAATGTTTGTCTATGGAGATTGCATGGCTGTGTGCTCGATTTTATACACCTGTCAGCAACGGGTGTGGCTGAAATAGCCGAATCCACTAATATGAAGGGGTGTCCACATACTTTAGGCCATGTAGTGTACATTGCTAGCAAATGAACAGTCCTGTATAGAATCTCACCAGCATGCTCATTGAGCCCACGGCCATGGGTTTGTCCTTCAGGTCAGGACAGTCTCTCGTCTCCACCGCAGCGTAGAAGGCATCCATGTCCACATGCACAATGACATGGCTCAGGTTACGAACCCTCTCCAGGTCAAAGGTCATCTTCTCCACCTGCAACAATACGTTCAGAGGCGACAGAGCTTCAATCAAATTATAACACCTAAATACACTTACTGTATCTGTGTGTCAGAGGTCGCATAATACCTATGTGTGTGTGTATAGAGCCCGCCTGCACTGTACCTGTGTTTGTGCTTTGCTCAGCTGTTGCTCAGTGATATGTGCTTTCTGCAGCATCATCCTCTCAATGCGCTGGTTCACCTGCTGTTCCTTCTTCATCTCGTTCTCATAGAACCTGGAACCCTGTAGGAGAGGAAGGTAAATACAGAGGCTGATGACCTCCAGTAACTGGCCATGTTACACTGTGAGAAGAGAACCCACTGGGCCTCAACACAAGTGGGTTTGTCAGTTCCTGTGCCATTACATTACAGTAAGGTAGCTAACTAGGGTATTGACTCAGAGTCTAGGCGAGTGTTAGTTTGGGTGTTTTGATACAAAGACAGAAGTTCTCAACGTGGTACCTTGGAGGACTTCATGATTATCTTGTTGATCTTGTCCCTGTCAAGGCCCTCCATTCCTGCCTTGTTGTCGTTGAGGGCCATTCTGGAGAGGACGCCCTCCCCACTGGAGGAAGTCCCCCTAGTCTCCATCCTTCACCTCAAGTGAGACCCTGCATTAAATACATAAAGTTAAACCAAGCAAGAATAATTACGGTAGCTAAGTTAGCAAGCTAGCTAGCACAACATGTATTCCTTAATAACATTTGGTTAAAAATATGTTAATCAGCTAGTAACGTATGAAGCAAGTTTCCAACTATCAATGCCAAGAACAAATAATATTTTGTTTGTTTACTTTACCGTTATAAGTATCTTTTTCTTTGCCGATGATTCCTGTCTTCGGTCTTCACTCCTGAGGTTTGAATTTGCTTCCGCATGTTAGCCACGTCATTATGGGGCAGGACGGGAGGTGCATTCTTCTTCGATGAGGTTTAACCGCGGTTGGCATCCAGTAAATGTTGCCTTACCGCCACCTACTACATTTACATTTTAGTCATTTAGCAGACGCTCTTATCCAGAGCGACTTACAGTTACTACACTGGAGTATAACTCCCTTATACTTTGCTTAAAAAAATAAAAAATACAACAAATACCCTACTATCTAACACTACACTCACAATTTTTTAAAACAAAAATTACAATAATAATAATAATAATAACTACCATACTCCACTATTTAAATCTATTTATTCCTACTTCAGGCCAACAGCCTGAAAGGATCGTACACCACCACTTAACACACCCTGTAACTCTTCTGATGTCAAGTCTCGCACACCCAAATACCTCTCTGCAGCTGCCACCACTACTTCTATTTTCTGCGACTTACGTTCCATCCCTGCAGTACAGTTGATAACCATTGCTATAAATGCAAAAAATCCAATCTTACTGAAACATATATCACTTGTTGGTTTATCCCTCTGTACTGGTACAGATCTACTACTCACACCACTCCTCTCAGGATCCCTCCCCCTTGACCCATCTTCCTCTACTTTCTTCACTGCCTCAGCATATGACAACTTATGCACTACTCTAACCCTGGAAACCTCAACCTGCTTCTCTCGCACCGGACATTTCGGATCCCCAGCCCCATGGGCAATTAACACATACCACTACTTTCCCCAATGCTACACATTCCTTTGTCTCATGCCCTTCTGCACACTTCTCACACCTAGGAACCCCCCTCCTACACACTGGTGCCACATGCCCATAACAACGTAATGTATTCTGCACAAAAGCTCATACCGGATAACTTATATATCCTAACATCACTTTGTCGGGCAAAGACTCAACATCAAAACTCAAAAGAACAGACAATGACTCTTCACCACTCACGCCACCCTGTGCGTAGCACCAAACGACGAGCATCACAAACACTGGGAATCTTCCCCTTCAGTTGGTGAGCTTTCACATTTACCGCTACCCCAGTAATCACGCCTTTCAATGGCACCCTTTTCTTGAGATCAAAACACTTAATATCTCTTGCCCCCATTCGTTTAACATGGAGCGCCTGCTCCCTCTTACCAGCAGAAACACACTAGACCACTTCTGGTTACTCTCACCGATTCCACAGCACCCAACTCTGTTTTCACCCACCCTGAAACCACAAATGGATCAGCCAAAAGGCAAGGAAACACTTTTTTCAAAAACTTCACTCCTACTGTCACAGACTCATCTTTATCCTGACCCTTGGTGCAAACCTCGGGCTCCAAGAACTTCACCACACCTACCGCCTCTGATACTTCGCCCTCATTCACTTCCATTTCTCCTCCTGTCTTCAACTCACTCTGCTTACACTATCATTCTTATTTAACAAACCATCTCCCTTTTTCCCGCCATTTTTAACTGACTAAAGCTCACCCTCTTCCTCCCTCTCTCTCTTTTTCCCTCCATTCCTCCTCCGTATTCCAAGTATAACTCTGCTTATGATAGTACTGCACTTCTCCAGACATACATCTAGTTCTTGCCTTGTCTAGGGACGCCATTTAACCGGCTGTCACAATCTTCATACATTCAGCAAGAACCCCTCTGGATGTAGCGCACATGCGCCGAATACAACAGGTGTAGACATTACCGTGAAATGCTTACTTACAGCCCTTAACCAACAATGCATTTATTTTTTAATAAAAAAGTAAAATAAAACAACAACAACAAAAAAGTGTTGAGAAAAGAAGAGCAGAAGTAAAATAAAAGAACAGTAGGGAGGCTATATACAGGGGAGTACCGGTGCAGAGTCAATGTGTAGGGCACCGGCTAGTTGAGGTAGTTGAGGTAATATGTACATGTGGGTAGAGTTAAAGTGACTATGCATAAATAATTAACAGAGTAGCAGCAGCGTAAAAAGATGGGGTGGGGGTGGGGGGGCAGTGCAAATAGTCTGGGTAGCAATGATTAGCTGTTCAGGAGTCTTATGGCTTGGGGGTAGAAGCTGTTGAGAAGCCTTTTGGACCTAGACTTGGCACTCCGGTACCGTTTGCCGTGCGGTAGCAGAAAGAACAGTCTATGACTAGGGTGGCTGGAGTCTTTGACAATTTTGAGGGCCTTCCTCTGACACCGCCTGGTATAGAGGTCCTGGATGGCAGGAAGCTTGGCCCCAGTGATGTACTGGGCCGTACGCACTACCCTCTGTAGTGCCTTGCGGTCGGAGGCCGAGCAGTTGCCATACCAGGCGGTGATGCAACCAGTCAGGATGCTCTCGATGGTGCAGCTGTATAACTTTTTGAGGATCTGAGGACCCATGCCAAAACTTTTCAGTCTCCTGAGTGGGAATAGGCTTTGTCGTGCCCTCTTCACGACTGTCTTGGTGTGTTTGGACCATGATAGTTCGTTGGTGATGTGGACAACAAGGAACTTGAAGCTCTCAACCTGTTCCACTACAGCCCCATCGATGAGAATGGGGGCGTGCTCAGTCCTCTTTTTTCCCCTGTAGTCCACAATCATCTCCTTTGTCTTGATCACGTTGAGGGAGAGGATGTTATCCTGGCACCACACAGCCAGGTCTCTGACCTCCTCCCTATAGGCTGTCTCATCGTTGTCGGTGATCAGGCCTACCACTGTTGTGTCGTCGGCAAACTTAATGATGGTGTTGGAGTCGTGCCTGGCCATGCAGTCATGGGTGAACAGGGAGTACAGGAGGGGACTGAGCACGCACCCCTGAGGGGCCCCCGTGTTGAGGATCAGCGTGGCAGATGTGTTGTTACCTACCCTTACCACCTGGGGGCGGCCCGTCAGGATGTCCAGGATCCAGTTGCAGAGGGAGGTGTTTAGTCCCAGGATCCTTAGTTTAGTGATGAGCTTTGAGGGCACTATGGTGTTGAACGCTGAGCTGTAGTCAATGAATAGCATTCTCACGTAGGTGTTCCTCTTGTCCAGGTGGGAAAGGGCAGTGTGGAGTGCAATAGAGATTGCATCATCTGTGGATCTGTTGGGGCGGTATGCAAATTGGAGTGGGTCTAGGGTTTCTGGGATAATGGTGTTGATGTGAGCCATGACCAGCCTTTCAAAGCACTTCATGGCTACAGACGTCAGTGCTAAGGGTCGGTAGTCATTTATGCAGGTTATCTTAGTGTCCTTGGGCATGGCGACTATGGTGGTCTGCTTGAAACATGTTGGTATTACAGACTCAGTCAGGGACATGTTGAAAATATCAGTGAAGACACTTGCCAGTTGGTCAGCACATGCTCGGAGTACACGTCCTGGTAATCCGTATGGCCC
Organism: Coregonus clupeaformis; assembly: GCF_020615455.1. NCBI lineage: Eukaryota > Metazoa > Chordata > Actinopteri > Salmoniformes > Salmonidae > Coregonus > Coregonus clupeaformis. The sequence continues at coordinate 53,408,450 of NC_059209.1, read as the reverse complement.
TGCGGCCTTGTGAATGTTGACCTGCTTAAAAGTCTTACTCACATCGGCTACGGAGAGCATGATCACAGTCCAGTCATTAGAACGAGCCCGTTCTCCCCAATTAAGGTTCCACCAACCTCCTGTTGAATACAGGTGATTGAAGTCAACAACCTTCATCGAATATTCAAAAATGTAGGAAAATAATTAGATGTATCCACCAATCCAGAGAAAGGATAGAAGGGAGCTAGACAGCCTGCTGTGCCGCTTTGTGGACAACTACTCCTATTGTTAGGGCGGAGAGACAAGTATCTTGCCTGTATATGCATAATCTTTGGTGTGGATGTAGACCATGCAACATGCCAATAGTGTGCAACTGCAGCCCGCAATTCGGAACGTTCCTGCATGTGGGCATTCCTACATCTGCGAGAACGCCCCCCGCCTTGAGCATCCCATTGGTTCCTGCATGAACCCCCCCCCAGCACGAAATCTTCACGCTTGTGTGACACTTTTGAATGTGGGTACTGTCGAATGCTAGTACACAGTGCCCTTCGCTCCTGCCTGCCGAACACCTGCCCTCACCGTCGTTTTTGTTTGTTTGTATTTTGTATTTTATTTTGGGGGGTAGATCAGCTTTAATATTGCAGATAGATTGTAACTTCCATCAATGTGATTGTCTGCATCACTTCCAATCCCCCATATGTTTTTTTTTCCTCGCAAAAATATATATACAGTGGGGAGAACAAGTATTTGATACACTGCCGATTTTGCAGGTTTTCCTACTTACAAAGCATGTAGAGGTCTGTCATTTTTATCATAGGTACACTTCAACTGTGAGAGATGGAATCTAAAACAAAAATCCAGAAAATCACATTGTATGATTTTTAAGTAATTAATTTGCATTTTATTGCGTGACATAAGTATTTGATACATCAGAAAAGCAGAAATTAATATTTGTTACAGAAACCTTTGTTTGCAATTACAGAGATCATACGTTTTCTGTAGGTCTTGACCAGGTTTGCACACACTGCAGCAGAGATTTTGGCCCACTCCTCCATACAGACCTTCTCCAAATCCTTCATGTTTCAGGGCTGTCGCTGGGCAATACGGACTTTCAGCTCCCTCCAAAGATTTTCTATTGGGTTCAGGTCTGGAGACTGGCTAGGCCACTCCAGGACCTTGAGATGCTTCTTACGGTGCCACTCCTTAGTTGCCCTGGCTGTGTGTTTCGGGTTGTTGTCATGCTGGAAGACCCAGCCACGACCCATCTTCAATGCTCTTACTGAGGGAAGGAGGTTGTTGGCCAAGATCTCGCGATACATGGCCCCATCCATCCTCCCCTCAATACGGTGCAGTCGTCCTGTCCCCTTTGCAGAAAAGCATCCCCAAAGAATGATGTTTCCACCTCCATGCTTCACGGTTGGGATGGTGTTCTTGGGGTTGTACTCATCCTTCTTCTTCCTCCAAACATGGCGAGTGGAGTTTAGACCAAAAGCTTTATTTTTGTCTCATCAGACCACATGACCTTCTCCCATTCCTCCTCTGGATCATCCAGATGGTCATTGGCAAACTTCAGACGGGCCTGGACAAGTGCTGGCTTGAGCAGGGGGACCTTGCGTGCGCTGCAGGATTTTAATCCATGACGGTTTAGTGTGTTACTAATGGTTTTCTTTGAGACTGTGGTCCCAGCTCTCTTCAGGTCATTGACCAGGTCCTGCCATGTAGTTCTGGGCTGATCCATCACCTTCCTCATGATCATTGATGCCCCACGAGGTGAGATCTTGCATGGAGCCCCAGACCGAGGGTGATTGAACGTCATCTTGAACTTCTTCCATTTTCTAATAATTGCGCCAACAGTTGTTGCCTTCTCACCAAGCTGCTTGCCTATTGTCCTGTAGCCCATCCCAGCCTTGTGTAGGTCTACAATTTTATCCCTGATGTCCTTACACAGCTCTCTGGTCTTGGCCATTGTGGAGAGGTTGGAGTCTGTTTGATTGAGTGTGTGGACAGGTGTTTTTTATACAGGTAACGAGTTCAAACAGGTGCAGTTAATACAGGTAATGAGTGGAGAACAGGAGGGCTTCTTAAAGAAAAACTAACAGGTCTGTGAGAGCCGGAATTCTTACTGGTTGGTAGGTGATCAAATACTTATGTCATGCAATAAAATGCAAATTCATTACTTAAAAATCATACAATGTGATTTTCTGGATTTTTGTTTTAGATTCCGTCTCTCACAGTTGAAGTGTACCTATGATAAACATTACAGACCTCTACATGCTTTGTAAGTAGGAAAACCTGCAAAATCGGCAGTGTATCAAATACTTGTTCTCCCCACTGTACATACACATACACATACATATACACATACATACATATAAATACATATACATATACATACATGCAGTGAGGGAAAAAAGTATTTGATCCCCTGCTGATTTTGTAAGTTTGCCCACTGACACAAAGAAATGATCAGTCTATAATTTTAATGGTAGGTTTATTTGAACAGTGAGAGACAGAATAACAACAAAAAAATCCAGAAAAACGCATGTCAAAAATGTTATAAATTGATTTGCATTTTAATGAGGGAAATAAGTATTTGACCCCCTCTCAATCAGAAAGATTTCTGGCTCCCAGGTGTCTTTTATACAGGTAACGAGTTGAGATTACGAGCACACTCTTAAAGGGAGTGCTCCTAATCTCAGCTTGTTACCTGTATAAAAGACACCTGTCCACAGAAGCAATCAATCAATCAGATTCCAAACTCTCCACCATGGCCAAGACCAAAGAGCTCTCCAAGGATGTCAGGGACAAGATTGTAGACCTACACAAGGCTGGAATGTGCTACAAGACCATCGCCAAGCAGCTTGGTGAGAAGGTGACAACAGTTGGTGCGATTATTCGCAAATGGAAGAAACATAAAAGAACTGTCAATCTCCCTTGGCCTGGAGCTCCATGCAAGATCTCACCTCGTGGAGTTGCAATGATCATGAGAACAGTGAGGAATCAGCCCAGAACTACATGGGAGGATCTTGTCAATGATCTCAAGGCAGCTGGGACCATAGTCACCAAGAAAACAATTGGTAACACACTACACCGTGAAGGACTGAAATCCTGCAGCTCCCGCAAGGTCCCCCTGCTCAAGAAAGCACATATACAGGCCCATCTGAAGTTTGCCAATGAACATCTGAATGATTCAGAGGAGAACTGGGTGAAAGTGTTGTGGTCAGATGAGACCGAAATCAAGCTCTTTGGCATCAACTCAACTCGCCGTGTTTGGAGGAGGAGGAATGCTGCCTATGACCCCAAGAACACCATCCCCACCGTTAAACATGGAGGTGGAAACATTATGCTTTGGGGGTGTTTTTCTGCTAAGGGGACAGGACAACTTCACCGCATCAAAGGCACAATGGACGGGGACATGTACCGTCAAATCTTGGGTGAGAACCTCCTTCCCTCAGCCAGGGCATTTAAAATGGGTCGTGGATGGGTATTCCAGCAAGACAATGACCCAAAACACACGGCCAAGGCAACAAAGGAGTGGCTCAAGAAGAAGCACATTAAGGTACTGGAGTGGCCTAGCCAGTCTCCAGACCTTAATCCCATAGAAAATCTGTGGAGGGAGCTGAAGGTTTGAGTTGCCAAATGTCAGCCTCAAAACCTTAATGACTTGGAGAAGATCTGCAAAGAGGAGTGGAACAAAATCCCTCCTGAGATGTGTGCAAACCTGGTGGCCAACTACAAGAAACGTCTGACCTCTGTGATTGCCAACAAGGGTTTTGCCACCAAGTACTAAGTCATGTTTTGCAGAGGGGTCAAATACTTATTTCCCTCATTAAAATGCAAATCAATTGATAACATTTTTGACATGTGTTTTTCTGGATTTTTTTGTTGTTATTCTGTCTCTCACTGTTCAAACAAACCTACCATTAAAATTATAGACTGATCATGTCTTTGTCAGTGGGCAAACGTACAAAATCAGCAGGGGATCAAATACTTTTTTTCCCACACTGTATATATATATATATATATCCTTTAAAAAATATATATATTTATCTTTATTACTTTCCAACCCTACCACCCCTTCCCTAATTGGAGTAAACTGGTGAACAACAACACATAGGCCTCTACTTCCATCTTATACATACTATATACATTTTATGGACACAGTCAATTTTACAATAATTCTATTTAGTTTGTTTTTACTCATGAACTTCCTCTACCCTCAACCTTTCCGATCATTTTCATGATGTCCATCCGGTTTGCTTCTATATGCCATATCTTTCTAACTGTGCTATTTCACAAAAGCTCTCAACCTATATACTTATTATGGACACAGTATGCTTTACATTAGTTATATTGTTGTTATTAGTTGTTGTTAGTTGTTATTAGTCCCCTCCTTCAGCTCCATTCAACACCTCCCATCTATCTCTTAACACCATCCATATTGGATTTCTATTTGCCATATATTTTTCAACTGTACTGTGATGTTTCACAAAAGTTCTGAACCTTTCTATTCTCATTGTTTCTACAGATTGTAAATTGAAAATAAACATTTTTTTATTATATTATTGATCGATTTACTATTACTTTTCAGATCACCCAGTAGTGCTATCTGCAGGGTTAGCTCCAGGTAAATATTGCAATCCTTTAGCCATTCCTCGACCTGTGACAAAAAACAAGCTACAAATGGACAGTACCAAAACAAATGATCTAATGATTCTGTCTCTTCGCAGCAAAATCTGCAGAGCTGGGAAGATTGCATCCCCCATATAAATAACATTCTATTGGTAGAAAGAATTTTGTATAATAATTTAAAATGAACAATTCTAAGTTTTGAATCCGGCGTCGTTTTGCCTATCAGTTCATAAGCACTATGCCGTCAGTTCATAAACATTTCGCGGTCGTTAACAGAGCTGCGGGAAAACAGTGCCAGACAGGCGAGGGCAAAGGACACTGTCTACCGGTGTACGGCTAGCTAGCTACCGTTGTCACGCACACCCCTTCTTCTGTGGGGCTTATCGGCGGCTGGCATTCAAGCTTATTGTGCGTTAACGCCACCTACTGTATTGGCGCGCCCCTGCCTCCCGCCTGTCCTGCCTTAAATACACTGCTCAAAAAAATAAAGGGAACACTTAAACACCACAATGTAACTCCAAGTCAATCACACTTCTGTGAAATCAAACTGTCCACTTAGCAAGCAACACTGATTGACAATAAATGTAACATGCTGTTGTGCAAATGGAATAGACAACAGGTGGAAATTATAGGCAATTAGCAAGACACCCCCAATAAAGGACTGGTTTTGCAGGTGGTGACCACAGACCACTTCTCAGTTCCTATGCTTCCTGGCTGATGTTTTGGTCACTTTTGAATGCTGGCGGTGCTTTCACTCTAGTGGTAGCATGAGACAGAGTCTACAACCCACACAAGTGGCTCAGGTAGTGCAGCTCATCCAGGATGGCACATCAATGCGAGCTGTGGCAAGAAGGTTTGCTGTGTCTGTCAGCGTAGTGTCCAGAGCATGGAGGCGCTACCAGGAGACAGGCCAGTACATCAGGAGACGTGGAGGAGGCCGTAGGAGGGCAACAACCCAGCAGCAGGACTGCTACCTTCACCTTTGTGCAAGGAGGAGCAGGAGGAGCACTGCCAGAGCCCTGCAAAATGACCTCCAGCAGGCCACAAATGTGCATGTGTCTGCTCAAACGGTCAGAAACAGACTCCATGAGGGTGGTATGAGGGCCCGACGTCCACAGGTGGGGGTTGTGCTTACAGCCCAACACCGTGCAGGACGTTTGGCATTTGCCAGAGAACACCAAGATTGGCAAATTCGCCACTGGCGCCCTGTGCTCTTCACAGATGAAAGCAGGTTCACACTGAGCACGTGACAGACGTGACAGAGTCTGGAGATGCCGTGGAGAACGTTCTGCTGCCTGCAACATCCTCCAGCATGACCGGTTTGGCGGTGGGTCAGTCATGGTGTGGGGTGGCATTTCTTTGGGGAGCCGCACAGCCCTCCATGTGCTCGCCAGATGTAGCCTGACTGCTATTAGGTACCGAGATGAGATCCTCAGACCCCTTGTGAGACCATATGCTGGTGCGGTTGGCCATGGGTTCCTCCTAATGCAAGACAATGCTAGATCTCATGTGGCTGGAGTGTGTCAGCAGTTCCTACAAGAGGAAGGCATTGATGCTATGGACTGGCCCGCCCGTTCCCCAGACCTGAATCCAATTGAGCACATCTGGGACATCATGTCTCGCTCCATCCACCAACGCCACGTTGCACCACAGACTGTCCAGGAGTTGGCGGATGCTTTAGTCCAGGTCTGGGAGGAGATCCCTCAGGAGACCATCCGCCACCTCATCAGGAGCATGCCCAGGTGTTGTAGGGAGGTCATACAGGCACATGGAGGCCACACACACTACTGAGCCTCATTTTGACTTGTTTTAAGGACATTACATCAAAGTTGGATCAGCCTGTAGTGTGGTTTTCCACTTTAATTTTGAGGGTGACTCCAAATCCAGACCTCCATGGGTTGATCAATTTGATTTCCACTGATCATTTTTGTGTGATTTTGTTGTCAGCACATTCAATTATGTAAAGAAAAAAGTTTTTAAGAAGATTATTTCATTAATTCAGATCTAGGATGTGTTATTTTAGTGTTCCCTTAATTTTTTTGAGCAGTGTATTTACCAATAGAAGTCTAAACAGGGGTTCCTACAGATGCAGGAATGCCCGGCAGGTAGGGAGGCCGATTGATGAAGAAGAAGAAGAAGAAGCTGGGAGCATGGATTTTGTGGGGATGGTAGAGTTGAAAAAGGCTACAGAGACAAGCGGGAACCACAATAACTTCTGTTATGAGTGTGGGGACCTACTGCCTATACCTAAGCTGCAGGAAACAGTCTTCTGTTTCAGCTGTGAGGAAGGAAAGAGGAAAAAGAGGAAGAAGGCATTGAAGAGAATGAGGAAAGCAGAGGTTGAGGTTGAATTTGATGAAGATGGCGATAGAAAGGGAGATGGGGGGGTGAAGAAGACTGGTGGCAAGTACAAGCAGAGTGAGGAGTATGCCAGGTCAAGTGCTGGAGGTGAAATGGAAGTGAGTAAGGGCGAGTTAAGTGAAGTGGAAGGTGTGGTGAAGAGCTCGGAGCCCGAGCCTTGCATCAATGGACATGATAAAGAACAATCTGGTCCAGTAGGAGTGACATTTTTTTAGAAAGTCAATCCTTGCCTTTTGGCGGATCCTTTTGTGGTTTCAGGGTGGGTGGGAAAGGAGTTGGGTGCAGTTGAGTCAGTGAAGGTAACCCGTGGTGGGCTTGTGATATTTGTGTATGTTTCTTCCACCCAGAGGGAGCGGGAGCTCCGTATCACGCAACTCTGGGCAAGATCGATTTCTTGCTTTGCTCTTAGGAAAAGGGCGCCATTGAAAGGAGTGATTACTGGAATAGCGGTAAATGTGAAGGTGGACCAGCTGAAGGGGAAGATTCCCGGTGTTTGTGATGCTCGTTGTTTGGTGCGATGCAGACAGGGTGGCATGAGTGGTGAGAGTCATTGTCTGTTCTTTGGAGTTTTGATGTTGAGTCTTTGCCCGACAAAGTGATGTTAGGATATTTCATTTATCCCGTATGAGCTTTTATGCCAAACCCATTACGTTGTTACAGGTGTCAAGTTTATGGGCATGTGGCAGCAGTGTGTAGGAGGGAGTGGCAGCGGTGTGTGAGAAGTGTGCAGAAGGGCATGAGACAAAAGGAATGTGTAGTATTGGGGAAAGAAGCGGTATGTGTTAATTGTAGGGGTGGCCATGGTGCTGGGGAACAGAAGTGTGCGGTGTGAGAGAGGCAGGTTGAGGTTACCAGTCAGAGTAGTGCAGAGGGTGGCATATGCTGACACATTGAAAAAAGTAGAGGAAGATGGGTCTGAATGAGGGATCCTGAGAGGATCCCCATTAGTAGTAGATCTGTTAATGAGTGATATATGCTTCAGTAAGGTTGGATTAACATTCATAGCTATGGTTATCAACTGTACAGCAGAGATGGAAGGTAAATCACAGAAATTAGATGTTGCCGTTGGCCTGGGGTAGGGCCAGATGGGGTTAAATAATGGAATAGGGTGGTTGGTTTTAATGAGTATAGGGTTAGAGGGTAGGGTAATTGTGTGATTTTTAAAAAATCTAAATTTGTGGATCAAAGTATAATGGATATATCCCGGTCTAGTTGGTGGCGGTAGTGCATCATAATTTAGATGCCAACCGCTGTTAAACCTCACTGAAGAAGAAGAAGATGTAGGAATGCCCCGAATTGTGGGCCGCAATTGCAACCTTCTCTACGTCGCTGACAAACAAAACCTTGACAAAACATATCCAGCGACATAAACTTTAACAGCTGAGCAAATGTTGTTGATTTATGAATAGGATCTATCTACGTAGCGTGATATTAATCCATTAATTTATTAAAACAATGAAATATCACAAATCGTAGCAAGTGATTTTGATATAGAGATCAGATATTTTGCGCACTTTCTGCATAGCGGGGATAATACCGAACAACCACAGGCGGAGGCAAACAGGTTTGGGTCGTCCCCTTCATGACAGCGCACTACAGATTCGCGGGGAAGCTAGTTAGCTATCGTACTGTTAGTTATCCGAGTCTGAGGCCGTCTCTGAAAGGATTTGCCATATGTATTTGATCGTAGAGGATATGGCGCATTTAAACATAAGGACTATTTTGACTGCTGCGTTTTGACTGGATTGCTAGCCAGCTAACTAGCTTTAGCTAAATGCATTGCATCTATTTCTAGCTAACTTTAGATAGCTAACGTTACGTCGTGTTGCTTATCGAAACACACAGCCCGCAAGAAGTTGTGGATTTAACGCTACGTTAGTTAGCTAACGTTAGCTAGCCATGCAATTATTGCATGCCAGATAGTCTAACTAAGCAAGCCACTCCTGATTGTCTGTCTCATGTTTTGCTACAACATTTGTCCTCTAACCGATTTGGCAACACTCGCTAGGCCAAGTCTTATCAATTTGTGTATTTTAATTTGCTCGTGGTAAACGCTAGCCTCTAGGTACATACCAACAACTTGGTTGTTAAATGTCGGAGAAGAGTTCGAACTCGTCGGGCTCAGATGAAGATGTGGATCCCGAATCTGGACAGCCCGTTGAACTCGGTGGCGTCCTAAGCAAGGTAAGTCAAACAACAAACAATGTCTCTTTATTCAAATAGATCATTAGGTGTTGATTCTAAAAAAAAAAAAAACACTATGATACAACTAGAATAACTAAATACCTGGTAGCTTTTATTCAAAGTTGTATGTGCCCATTATACACTTCCCTATGGTGGACAATGGTTGGGTCAGATTGACAATGCTTGTTCAATCTCAATTACTATCAGGCAATAGGTACCACAAACAAACGCCCGCCGTTAACTAATAACAAGCTGCCTGGGCCCAGTTGCCATCAGGGATTGACATTAAAGTCTGAAAGGCACTTGGCCAGTATTTTTTTGGTTGGCCGAAGATTATGATCAGTTGCCCAAAAACGTAAATTGGCTATTTATACACAAGTGCCATATATCGCCTTCCTTTCACCTACACATGGCGGAGGAATCAGAAAGATCCGTTTTAGGCTACTGGAATTCTTTGCAGTTTGGTTGTTTTTATTTTTTATTTTATCACCTGCCCAATGGGACAACCTCAGAGCAGGCTCAATTGTTAATTTGCCTCAGACCCTTAATGTCAATCGCTGGCCATTTATGGCATCTTTTTGTGGGACATGCAACACCCACTTCTCTTTAAATTAATCAGGAAATTCATTGAACCAATCATTTTAATCTATAGTGATTGTGTGAAACAAAATACATGACTCCTGTCCTACTGTAAGTACACCGTTAGTAGAGTTGTAGGCTTGACTATCTGCCCTTATGTTTTGTTGACAGTGGACCAACTACATTCACGGATGGCAGGACCGGTGGGTAGTGTTGAAGAACAACACTCTGAGTTACTATAAGTCAGAGGATGAGCGGGAGTACGGCTGCAGAGGCTCTCTGTGTCTCAGCAAGGCTATCATCACCGTAAGTAAGAGGAAATGTTAATTTCCTCTCAGAAAGCAGCATTATGGCACATTTTGCCAAAAAGGTTTGTTCATCACTGTGAAATGGCTTAAGTGAAATTAACCGGTAATGAGGCTGTTAGTTCACAGTAGGGGATAGAGAGCATTATTTTATCAGAGAAGGGCATACTGACACTACAAGGAGCACCAGTTGTAAGCACACATACATTGTTCTTTATTAGGCATCTGAAATCCTGATTCCGTCTTGTATTGTTATCTCTGGCCACGTACTGTTAGCCTTTGTGTGCCATGCTTCTGTTTCTAGCCAGTTGACACTTTATTCTCCTCAGGCAGGCCTCCTGTTGGTTAGATAAACTGAAATCTAACACCCTGGTTAAACATTCTATTTTCTCTCTGAAATACCATGGTTCAGTACAGAGGCCAAACAAATGGTGTTACTGCTATTTGTGCAATAGGATTAAATGACTCAAATCTGATTAAAACCATAATATGGGTTGTTGTAACTTCCCTAAAGGTCCAATGCAGCTGTTTTTACCTCAATATCAAATATAATTTGTAACAATTAAGTAACAATTAAGTACCTTACTGTGATTGTTTTCAATTAAAATGGTCAAAAAGAAACACAAATTCTTAACAAAGAGCAATTTCTCAAGCAATAATTTTGCTAGGACTCTCTGGGAGTGGTCTGAGTGGGGAGGGGAAAAGTACAAATTAGCTGTTATTGGCAGAGAGGTTTGGAACTCTTTCTCATTGGTCTATTAACTCATTTACCACCTGGTAACGTCTCCAGGCAGGCCAAAAATCCATCCCACCAAAACAGGCTGAAATTTCAGGCAGTCTTTTCGGACAGCTCTTACACTAAGGGAAGGGAAAGGGGGATACCTAGTCAGTTGTACAACTGAATGCATTCAATTGAAATGTGTCTACCGCATTTAACCCAACCCCTCTGAATCAGAGCGGTGCCGGGGGGCTGCCTTAATCCACATCCACGTCATTGGAGCCCGGGGAACAGTGGGTTAACTGCCTTGCTCAGGGGCAGAATGACAGTGTTTTACCTTGTCAGCTCGGGGATTCGATCCAGCAACCCTTCGGTTACTGGCCCAATGCTCCTACCCGCCAGGCTACCTAAAGGACATTATCATCATTTTCACAATTTCACAGTATTATTCCAACCGCATAGTGTGTATATAGAGATATATCTCACAGGAAAATATTTTTTTTTACTGTACTGGGCCTTTAAGTGAAAGGTGTCTTTGTGCTCCAAAGAGAGCATTAGTTCCTTTTTTCTATGTAAATGCAACAGACTACAAGGTTTTAACTACTAGCAGCACACCCACACAGTCAGTGGCACTCAGTCTGTAATAATGAATGCAAAAACAAGACTCTGAGACGCAACCCCTTTCTGCCTTCTTTCCAAATATCCCAAAGCCTGAGATGTCTGTCGACAGACTATTCTATCTGCAGTGTGTGAGGTCTTAGGAATGCAGAAACTAGCCATCGGCAGTGTTTGGAAAGCTACTCTGAAAATATCGTTTACCAAGCTACCAATTACTTAACACTTGGAGAAGTTAAGCTACACTAAAGTTACCCTTAAGAGTAATATAATTTACTGAAAGTCACTTTGAAAAAGTAGTTCACTACATCCAAGCTATTTCGTGATAAATAATATCAAAATCTGAAATAGACTACAAATTGCAAGAACAGATCACTCTGGAGTTAAGTGTTAACATAATGTTTTAGTTTGTGTCTAATAGGCTAAATTATGTTTAAAGTGAGAATTAGGAAGGTCTGATGCCAAAAAATGAAATTCTTGCCTACTTCACCAATATTTTATTTTTGCAAAAACAGTTGTGTAGGTCCAGTAGTTAGCTTCATGGCAAAATAGTAATTAACTAAAAAAAAAACTACCAAGATTTGAATTTAGTTAAACTACCACCAAGCTACTGCAAAATGTAGTTAAATTACTAGTTGAACTACATGTAGTTCACTACTCCCCAACACTGGCCATTGGTTAATATCTTGCTCAATAGAGGTCAGCTTCACTGTTAGGACGTACACCATAGACTCGGTACAGTACGCTCACCTCACGCCCACAGCAGATACAGTACTTGTGCAAGAAATGCAAGTCAGATGATTCTGCCTCAGGCTATGGCTCAACCTCATGCTGTGTCACAACACTGCAGGCTACTGTTTACAAATCGCTCTCAGAAGTATCAGAAGGTTCTGCTGCATTTGTTCAGTATCCTGTGCTTCTTCCAAGAGGGATGGAAATCATACACTGCTCTTTTCATGCAATATGTGTGTGTTTGTCAGAGATATTACGTTCTGTATTCTCTGTTACGTTTATATAAGTACAAGGTAAAATATCTTCACATTAAAGAGTTGATAATTACATTTACATTACATTTACGTCATTTAGCAGACGCTCTTATCCAGAGCGACTTACAAATTGGTGCATTCACCTTATAGCCAGTGGGATAACCACTTTACAATGTTTTTTTTTTTTTTTGGGGGTAGAAGGATTACTTTATCCTATCCCAGGTATTCCTTAAAGAGGTGGGGTTTCAAGTGTCTCCGGAAGGTGGTGAGTGACTCCGCTGTCCTGGCGTCGTGAGGGAGCTTGTTCCACCATTGGGGTGCCAGAGCAGCGAACAGTTTTGACTGGGCTGAGCGGGAACTGTGCTTCCGCAGAGGTAGGGGGGCCAGCAGGCCAGAGGTGGATGAACGCAATGCCCTCGTTTGGGTGTAGGGACTGATCAGAGCCTGATGGTACGGAGGTGCCGTTCCCCTCACAGCTCCGTAGGCAAGCACCATGGTCTTGTAGCAGATGTGAGCTTCAACTGGAAGCCAGTGGAGTGTGCGGAGGAGCGGGATGACGTGAGAGAACTTGGGAAGGTTGAACACCAGACGGGCTGCGGCATTCTGGATGAGTTGTAGGGGTTTAATGGCACAGGCAGGGAGCCCAGCCAACAGCGAGTTGCAGTAATCCAGACGGGAGATGACAAGTGCCTGGATTAGGACCTGGGCCGCTACCTGTGTAAGGCAGGGTCGTACTCTCCGAATGTTGTAGAGCATGAACCTACAGGATCGGGTCACCGCCTTGATGTTAGCGGAGAACGACAGGGTGTTGTCCAGGGTCACGCCAAGGCTCTTTGCACTCTGGGAGGAGGACACAACGGAGTTGTCAACCTTGATGGCGAGATCATGGAACGGGCAGTCCTTCCCCGGGAGGAAGAGCAGCTCCGTCTTGCCGAGGTTCAGCTTGAGGTGGTGATCCATCATCCACACTGATATGTCTGCCAGAGATGCGATTCGCCACCTGGTTATCAGAAGGGGGAAAGGAGAATATTAGTTGTGTGTCGTCTGCGTAGCAATGATAGGAGAGGCCATGTGAGGATATGACAGAGCCAAGTGACTTGGTGTATAGTGAGAATAGGAGAGGGCCTAGAACTGAGCCCTGGGGGACACCAGTGGTGAGAGCACGTGGTGCGGAGACAGATTCTCGCCACGCCACCTGGTAGGAGCGACCTGTCAGGTAGGACGCAATCCAAGAGTGAGCCGCGCCGGAGATGCCCAACTTGGAGAGGGTGGAGAGGAGGATCTGATGGTTCACAGTATCAAAGGCAGCAGATAGGTCTAGAAGGACGAGAGCAGAGGAGAGAGAGTTAGCTTTAGCAGTGCGGAGAGCCTCCGTGACACAGAGAAGAGCAGTCTCAGTTGAATGACCAGTCTTGAAACCTGACTGGTTTGGATCAAGAAGGTCATTCTGAGAGAGATAGCAAGAGAGTTGGCTAAAGACTGCACGCTGGTGTACAGCAATCTTTGTCATAATGATGGTAATACTGCTACTAACTACTATTGATAATGTCATTTTTTACATTTTAGTCATTTAGCAGACGCTCTTATCCAGAGCGACTTACAGGAGCAATTAGGGTTAAGTGCCTTGCTCAATGGCACATCGACAGATTTTTCACCTAGTCGGCTCGGGGATTAGAACCAGCGACCTTTCGGTTACTGGCACAACGCTCTTAACCACTAAGCTACCTGCCGCCCCACAACCAAGGATACAAGCGAAGCAACTGCAGCATCGGCAGCTACAGTGTTCTCAACCTGATCTCTCCACACACACACACACACACACACAGGGATAGATTGCAGCACACTGTGCTCCTGGAGAAGGAGCGACAATAAAGCCAGGCTTTATGGGCCGTGTCTGATACAGCCTTAATGTTACTATTATTATCATTATTTTTACATCAAGTTTTTATTATTTCGATTCATACAATACATTTATAGAAAGAAAAAAAAATATCCCCCCCATGCTCCACCGGCAATCTGATAGCATGTAAAATAAATCATGAGATAAAAACAAATAAATTAATATTACGTAGTAAATCTACTGAACAATACATCATATAGTCTCAGAAATGGTGACAAATTATTGATACACATTCATGGATGTAAAGGCCCGTTGGTTAAGCGTTCAGAAATGTCTGCTGCTGCTTTTTTCCATGTGTCCAGAGTAGACACCTTGGTCCTGTGGATCCTGGCCGTGGAGAGCTCCATACAGTGTCTTGTGAAAGTATTCACCCCCCTTGGCATTTTTCCCATTTTGTTGCCTTACAACCTGGAATTAAAATTGATTTTTGGGGGGTTTGTATCATTTAATTTACACAACATGCCTACCACTTTGAAGATGCAAAATAATTTCTTTTGTGAAACAAACAAGAAATAAGACAAAAAAACAGAACTTGAGCGTACATAACTATTCACCCCCCCCAAAGTCAATACTTTGTAGAGCCACCTTTTGCAGCAATTACAGCTGCAAGTCTCTTGGGGTATGTCTCTATAAGCTTGGCACATCTAGACACTGGGATTTTTGCCCATTCTTCAAGGCAAAACTGCTCCAGCTCCTTCAAGTTGGATGGGTTCCGCTGGTGTACAGCAATCTTTGTCATACCACAGATTCTCAATTGGATTGAGGTCTGGGCTTTGACTAGGCCATTCCAAGACATTTAAATGTTTCCCCTTAAACCACTCAAGTGTTGTTTTAGCAGTATGCGTAGGGTCATTGTCCTGCTGGAAGGTGAACCTCCGTCCCAGTCTCAAATCTCTGGAAGACTGACACAGGTTTCCCTCTAGAATTTCCTGACTTTATTTAACTAATTATGTGACTTCTGAAGGTAATTGGTTGCACCAGATCTTATTTAGGGGCTTCATAGCAAAGGGCGTGAATACATCTGCACGCACCACTTTTCCGTTATTTATTTTTTATAATTTTTTGAAACAAGTACCGTATTTTCCGCACTATAAGGCGCACTTAAAAGCCTTTAATTTTCTCAAAAAACGACAGTGCGCCTTATAATCCGGAGCGCCTTATATGGATCAATTGGTTAATTGGTTGATCCATACTGGTTGTACACGGCGCTCAAGGCACTCTGTCAAAATGTTTCAGTATGAAAAACCAATAAAAACAATTTAATAATAATGAAATGTTTCAGTACGACTGGTAAACTACAAAGCCGCACCGCTTGCAGCATTACGGCTACCGTAGTCAGTAAACACCGGTACTGTGCTTACTCACAGTCCCACACCACTTGTGTGTGTATAACAGCGACACTGACTCGGATAATGACGAGAGGGAGCCGGGCAGGTTGGATGCCGTAGTCGCCCAACTGTTCAATTCGGACACTGAAGAAGAAGAATTCGAGGGATTCGTGGACGGGGAATGAACTAAAAAAGTGAGCTTTACGTGTTATACGTAACTGAACAATGTTGAGTTATGCACTAACGTTTGATTTAGTGGTATCAGACTGTTTCTTTTATTACGTGTTTACTGAATCAGGGAAAAGTTCCCCTCCACGTTTGGGAGAAGAGTGAGCAAGGCTGGGAGATATTGTTAATATGCACATTAACGTTTGAACAACGTTACCATGGGAGTGAACGGAGTTGTCAGAACGCTTAATAAAGTTTGACTTTATCTGACTGTTTTGTTGACATTAGCACAGCTCCATCTAGTGGATGCATAACGCAACCCCAGTCAAACGTTTGACTGCAATATCTTCTATTCTATGCGCCTTATAATCCGGTGCGCCCTATATATGAAAACAGTTCTAAAATAGGCCATTCATTGAAGGTGCGCCTTATAATCCGGTGCGCCTTATAGTGCGGAAAATACGGTATTTTTTTAAAATTTCACTTCACCAATTTGGACTATTTTGTGTATGTCCATTACATGAAATCCAAATAAAAATCAATTTAAATTACAGGTTGTAATGCAACAAGATAGGAAAAACGCCAAGGGAGATGAATACTATTGCAAGGCACTTTAATAACAATTTCCTTAACTGTGAGCAGTCATTGTAAGTGGCTTATTATTATTATTATTATTATTGTTGCGATGGTAACTGATGAGGTGAAATCCACCTTTGTACAATCATTTTCTTAGCAGCTGTGGTTCCTGCCAACCACACTGTCCGTTGGCGTTCTGACAAGTGCAAATCAGAGTCATCACAAAGCAACATCACTATTGGATCTAATGGCAGTATTTTATCTATAAGTACAAAGATGACATCGTTGACTTTCCCCCAGAATTCTACCACCCCCTGGCATTTCCACAGCACATGCTGATAAGTACCAAGGTCCCCTGTGGTGCAGAACTCCCATAATGACGATGGACTAATACCCATGTGATGTCGTTTTTGAGGTGTTAGATAGGTTCTATGGCACATTTAAAAAAAATTAATTAGTTGATGATTGGGGTTTCTAGATGATCCAAATATATTTTTCCATACTGTCTCCCAATTTATTTGTCTGTCAGCAAGTGTAAAATCCTTCTCCCATACAGTGGATAGAGTTAATGGTTTTTGTGCTGCTAGAATTGACTATAGATATCAGAAACAACTCCTTTTTAAGGGGCGTCTGTCCGTTAGAAGTTTGACCAATGGGTGTACTGCTAATTCTGCTCCCCAGGGGACCCCATGGGTTCGCATGGATAGGCGGAGTTGAAGGTAAAGACAATGATGAACCTGGGACATTAAAACACTGGCGGATTTCCTGGAAACTGAGGAGTCCAATCACGATGAATATGTCTTTGAAAGTATAAATACCCTTCTTAGACTAAGAATCTGATATAAATGGTTTCTTACACACTAAGAATTCTTTATTACGCCATATTGGAGAGTATGAATGCCATTTTAAGATTAGATCTCAAATGCTTCTCTGTAGCTTTCCACACATTTACTGAGTATGGTATAATGGGTCCATCCAGAAAATAATACATATTGTAATCTAATTGGTGAAACCATTGACTCTTCTATAGCACGCCAAGGAACAGAAGCCTCTGGGTTTAACCAGGTCTTCAGGAAATTCATTTGGAATGATAGGTGATACAATTTTAGATTTGGAACTGCAAGTCCACCTGATGCTTTTGTTCTCTGTAGTGTTGCATATTTAATTTGTGGTCTCTTTCTCCACCAAATGAACTTCTTTATGACAGAGTCAAGTTTAGACCAATAGTCTATAGCAGTGGTAACATGGAAGTCATAAAAGTGATCAGAGGGAGGACATTCATTTTAATAATTGAGATTCCAGCATGCAAAGAAGTGGCCATAGTGGAGCTGATTTAGACCAGTTGATCTTGTAACCAGACCATGAGCTGAACGCTGTGAAAATAGACATTATTGGCTGGAGGGATTTCTGAGCGTTTGCGACGTAGAGCATTATGTCATCTGCATACAGAGAAATTGCTTGTTCAGTTTTTGATTTTGATATGTGAGGAAGCGGAATTTTAACATATGCTTTGTGCCAGCGGTTCAAGAGAGAGAGCAAATAGCATATGAGAGGCGGGACCACCTTGTTTACATCCTCGTTGTATGGTAATTGGATTAGAATGGGTATTGCCAGTAGCTATAATAGAAGAAGGATTCACATACAGTGAGGGGAAAAAAGTATTTGATCCCCTGCTGATTTAGTACGTTTGCCCACTGACAAAGACATGATCAGTCTATAATTTTAATGTTAGGTTTATTTGAACAGTGAAAGACAGAATAACAACAAAAAAAATCAGAAAGACGCATGTCAAAAATGTTATAAATTGATTTCCATTTTAATGAGGGAAATAAGTATTTGACCCCTCTGCAAAACATGACTTAGTACTTGGTGGCAAAAGCCTTGTTGGCAATCACAGAGGTCAGACATTTCTTTTAGTTGGCCACCAGGTTTGCACACATCTCAGGAGGGATTTTGTTCCACTCCTCTTTGCAGATCTTCTCCAAGTCATTAAGGTTTCGAGGCTGACGTTTGGCAACTCGAACCTTCAGCTCCCTCCACAGATTTTCTATGGGATTAAGGTCTGGAGACTGGCTAGGCCACTCCAGGACCTTAATGTGCTTCTTCTTGAGCCACTCCTTTGTTGCATTGGCCCTGTGTTTTGGGTCATTGTCATGCTGGAATACCCATACACGACCCATTTTCAATGCCCTGGCTGAGGGAAGGAGGTTCTCACCCAAGATTTGACAGTACATGGCCCTGTCCATCGTCCCTTTGATGCGGTGAAGTTGACCTGTCCCCTTAGCAGAAAAACACCCTCTCCCATGTCTGACGGTGGGGATGGTGTTCTTGGGGTCATAGGCAGCATTCCTCTTCCTCCAAACACGGCGAGTTGAGTTGATGCCAAAGAGCTCGATTTTGGTCTCATCTGACCACAACACTTTCACCCAGTTCTCCTCTGAATCATTCAGATGTTCATTGGGAAACTTCAGACGGCCCTGTATATGTGCTTTCTTGAGCAGGGGGACCTTGCGGGCGCTGCAGGATTTCAGTCCTTCACGGCGTAGTGTGTTACCAATTGTTTTCTTGGTGACTATGGTCCCAGCTGCCTTGAGATAATTGACAAGATCCTCCTGTGTAGTTCTGGGCTGATTCCTCACCGTTCTCATGATCATTGCAACTCCACGAGGTGAGATCTTGCATGGAGCCCCAGGCCGAGGGAGATTGACAGTTCTTTTATGTTTCTTCCATTTGCGAATAATCGCACCAACTGTTGTCACCTTCTCACCAAGCTGCTTGGCGATGGTCTTGTAGCCCATTCCAGCCTTGTGTAGGTCTACAATCTTGTCCCCGACATCCTAGGAGAGCTCTTTGGTCTTGGCCATGGTGGAGAGTTTGGAATCTGATTGATTGATTGATTGATTGATTGCTTCTGTGGACAGGTGTCTTTTATACAGGTAACAAGCTGAGATTAGGAGCACTCCCTTTAAGAGTGTGCTCCTAATCTCAGCTCGTTACCTGTATAAAAGACACCTGGGAGCCAGAAATCTTTCTGATTGAGAGGGGGTCAAATACTTATTTCCCTCATTAAAATACAAATCAATTTATAACATTTTTGACATGCGTTTTTCTGGATTTTGTTGTTGTTATTCTGTCTCACTGTTCAAATAAACCTACCATTAAAATTATAGACTGATCATTTCTTTGTCAGTGGGCAAATGTACAAAATCAGCATGGGATCAAATACTTTTTCCCCTCACTGCACATGGTGCGGATCATATGTACAGTGTGGGAAAAAAGTATTTAGTCAGCCACCAATTGTGCAAGTTCTCCCACTTAAAAAGATGAGAGGCCTGTAATTTTCATCATAGGTACACGTCAACTATGACAGACAAATTGAGAATTTTTTTCTCCAGAAAATCACATTGTAGGATTTTTAATGAATTTATTTGCAAATTATGGTGGAAAATAAGTATTTGGTCACCTACAAACAAGCAAGATTTCTGGCTCTCACAGACCTGTAACTTCTTCTTTAAGAGGCTCCTCTGTCCTCCACTCGTTACCTGTATTAATGGCACCTGTTTGAACTTGTTATCAGTATAAAAGACACCTGTCCCCACAACCTCAAACAGTCACACTCCAAACTCCACTATGGCCAAGACCAAAGAGCTGTCAAAGGACACCAGAAACAAAATTGTAGACCTGCACCAGGCTGGGAAAACTGAATCTGCAATAGGTAAGCAGCTTGGTTTGAAGAAATCAACTGTGGGAGCAATTATTAGGAAATGGAAGACATACAATAATAATAATATGCCATTTAGCAGACGCTTTTATCCAAAGTGACTTACAGTCATGCGTGCATACATATTTATTTATTTTTTTGTGTATGGGTGGTCCCGGGGATCGAACCCACTACCTTGGCGTTATAAGCGCCGTGCTCTACCAGCTGAGCTACAGAGGACCACATACAATACAAGACCACTGATAATCTCCCTCGATCTGGGGCTCCACGCAAGATCTCACCCTGTGGGGTCAAAATGATCACAAGAACGGTGAGCAAAAATCCCAGAACCACACAGGGGGACCTAGTGAATGACCTACAGAGAGCTGGGACCAAAGTAACAAAGCCTACCATCAGTAACACACTACGCCGCCAGGGACTCAAATCCTGCAGTGCCAGATGTGTCCCCCTGCTTAAGCCAGTACATGTCCAGGCCCGTCTGAAGTTTGCTAGAGTGCATTTGGATGATCCAGAAGAGGATTGGGAGAATGTCATATGGTCAGATGAAACCAAAATATAACTTTTTGGTAAAAACTCAACTCGTCGTGTTTGGAGGACAAAGAATGCTGAATTGCATCCAAAGAACACCATATCTACTGTGAAGCATGGGGGTGGAAACATCATGCTTTGGGGCTGTTTTTCTGCAAAGGGACCAGGACGACTGATCCGTGTAAAGGAAAGAATGAATGGGGCCATGTATCGTGAGATTTTGAGTGAAAACCTCCTTCCATCAGCAAGGGCATTGAAGATGAAACGTGGCTGGGTTTTTCAGCATGACAATGATCCCAAACACACCGCCCGGGCAACGAAGGAGTGGCTTCGTAAGAAGCATTTCAAGGTCCTGGAGTGGCCTAGCCAGTCTCCAGATCTCAACCCCATAGAAAATCTTTGGAGGGAGTTGAAAGTCCGTGTTGCCCAGCGACAGCCCCAAAACATCACTGCTCTAGAGGAGATCTGCATGGAGGAATGGGCCAAAATACCAGCAACAGTGTGTGAAAACCTTGTGAAGACTTACAGAAAACGTTTGACCTGTGTCATTGCCAACAAAGGGTATATAACAAAGTATTGAGAAACTTTTGTTATTGACCAAATACTTACTTTCCACCATAATTTGCAAATAAATTCATTAAAAATCCTACAATGTGATTTTCTATTTTTTTTTTCTCCACATTTTGTCTGTCATAGTTGACGTGTACCTATGATGAAAATTACAGGCCTCTCTCATCTTTTTAAGTGGGAGAACTTGCACAATTGGTGGCTGACTAAATACTTTTTTCCCACACTGTATAAATATAGCCCCAAAAACAAATGTTCAAGAACAAGCCATAAATATTCCCATTGTAAGCGGCTCTGCATCTACTGATAACACAGCACACGGGGTATCCAGATTGGAAGCCTCAGCAACCACATGAAATAGGCGCGCATGTTATCGGCTGCCTGACGACCCTTAATAAACCCTGTTTGGTCAGGATGGATGAGCTTGTTAATAACTTTCTCTAGGCACATGGCTAGAACTTTGGCATACATCTTCATTTCTGTTCCGATTTAAACTGATTGGCTGAAAATTAGCACAATTTGTGAGGTCTTTTCCTTTCTCAGGGATTAGGGATATAATAGCTGTATTGATGTCTTTGTGGAATTGTCCTTTTTCAATAGCAATGTTAAGCGATTCAAGAATAACTGGTCTTAGTTCATCCCAAAAGTTGAGAATGAGTTCAAGAGGTATTCCATCAATACCTGGCTTTATCTTTCTTCATATTTAAAAGAGCAGCTTTCAGTTCAGATAAAGTGACAGGTTCCTCTAATAAAACGGTTTCTTCTTGAGTTTGGGCAACGCAAGGTTCTCCAGGAACTGCCGGCAAGCAGAAGTATCAAAGTTATGTGAGGAACTGTATAAATCTGAATAATATACTCTAAAAGTTGTATTTATTTCTGTAGGATCAGATATCAGTCCCTTAGTAGGGGATCTGATCAGCTGTATTGATGATCTTGTTTCAGCATGTTTAAGCTGTAGAGCCAGTAAGTGGCTAGGCCTACTCACTTGAAAATAGTATTTTTGTCGCACCCTCTGCATAATGAATTCTGCTCTACGTCGCAACAGGTCATTAAGTTCCAGTCTACTTGTTTTTAGCTCAATTTCTCTCTGTTGAATAGTTGTTTTTAAGAGTCTTCCAACATTTTACAATGATTTTCCGATTCACTAATCTTCTGAAGTCTTAATTTCTGTAAATTAGAGGAAAAATGTGTAGTGTTTCCTCATATGAAACCTTTTACAGCTAACCATACCATAGTTGAGTCCTCCACTGACTGGTAATTTATTTCTAAGAATTATTTTAAATTAGATCTAAACTGAAAGATGAAGTCAGTTGTGTAGTAAAGTATTATTAAACCTCTATCTCAGTGCATGCTTTTTCATTGGCAAGATTTGAAATTGACAAAGAATGGGATTATGATCAGATAGAATGGCCGGTAATGTTTTTGTAAGTTCCGTCTTACCTGTAATATCAGTAGATGTTAAAACATAGTCAATTCTCGAGAAAGTTTTAAAACTAGCAGAAAAGCATGTGTATAGTCCTTAGTTGTGGGATAATTAAATCTCCAACTGTCATTAAGATCTTTAAGAAATGATTGAAGTGCATTGGAAGCATTCACTTGTGATGAGCTATGAGAAGGTCCAGATCTATCTAGCTTAGAATCATAATGGCATTCATGTCAGTTCCAATAATAAGAGTATAATCCAATAAATTGAGCAGGCTTCTAGTTACAGAAGGGAGAACATCTTTGTCATATGAGGTTAGGAGCATAAATAGATACAAATGGTATTTTCCTTCCATATAGAGTGGAACATACAGTGGGGAGAACAAGTATTTGATACACTGCCGATTTTGCAGGTTTTCCTACTTACAAAGCATGTAGAGGTCTGTAATTTTTATCATAGGTACACTTCAACTGTGAGAGACGGAATCTAAAACAAAAATCCAGAAAATCACATTGTATGATTTTTAAGTAATTCATTTGCATTTTATTGCATGACATAAGTATTTGATACATCAGAAAAGCAGAACTTAATATTTGGTACAGAAACCTTTTTTTGCAATTACAGAGATCATACGTTTCCTGTAGGTCTTGACCAGGTTTGCACACACTGCAGCAGGGATTTTGGCCCACTCCTCCATACAGACCTTCTCCAGATCCTTCAGGTTTCGGGGCTGTCGCTGGGCAATACAGACTTTCAGCTCCCTCCAAAGATGTTCTATTTTGTTCAGGTCTGGAGACTGGCAAGGCCACTCCAGGACCTTGAGATGCTTCTTATGGAGCCACTCCTTAGTTGCCCTGGCTGTGTGTTTCGGGTTGTTGTCATGCTGGAAGACCCAGCCACGACCCATCTTCAATGCTCTTACTGAGGGAAGGAGGTTGTTGGCCAAGATCCCGCGATACATGGCCCCATCCATCCTCCCCTCAATACGGTGCAGTCGTCCTGTCCCCTTTGCAGAAAAGCATCCCCAAAGAAGGATGTTTCCACCTTCATGCTTCATGGTTGGGATGGTGTTCTTGGGGTTGTACTCATCCTTCTTCTTCCTCCAAACACGGCGAGTGGAGTTTAGACCAAAAAGCTCTATTTTTGTCTCATCAGACCACATGACCTTCTCCCATTCCTCCTCTGGATCATCCAGATGGTCATTGGCAAACTTCAGACGGGCCTGGACATGCGCTGGCTTGAGCAGGGGGACCTTGCGTGCGCTGCAGGATTTTGTCCATGACGGCGTAGTGTGTTACTAATGGTTTTCTTTGAGACTGTGGTCCCAGCTCTCTTCAGGTCATTGAACAGGTCCTGCAGTGTAGTTCTGGGCTGATCCCTCACCTTCCTCATGATCATTGATGCCCCATGAGGTGAGATCTTGCATGGAGCCCCAGACCGAGGGTGATTGACCGTTTGAGTTTGAGTTTGAGTTTATTTTTATTTTTACAGGGACAGTGCACATTAATCAACGTTTCAGTAAAAGTGCCGGTTTTAGCCAGCCGGCTAATTTTCAACCGCAGTCCCTGGGCAGGTTATTAAAAACAATTACAATATAGACAATAACAACATAGAACAAGACACAGCATACAGACATAGCAACATAGGACAAGCAAGACGTAGCATACAGACAGAGCAACATAGAACAAAAAGCAGCAAGACAAAATTCATAAAAGCAACAAAGTGTTTCCACACCTCACAAGTTACAGACAACAGACATGGAAAGCGGCAACACACAGCTAGGGACCATGTTCACAAATCTGATTGACCTTTAGCCATGTCTTCAAGCATTTTGTGAAAGTGTGATATGTGGTGCAGTTATGTGTGTCTGATGGCAGTGTATTCCAGACATGGGAAGCTCTCACAGAAAAAGTGGATTTACTAAAGGTGCTTTTCCTTAAGGGAACTACACAGTCACCTCTCATGGCAGACCTTGTGGATCTGCTGCCATATGTTTGGGTTTTCTGTTTAACAAAAATACTGAGTGGAGGGGGAGCCAAGCCATTTAGGATCTTGAATACAAGACATGCATCGGTGTATTGCACAAGATTTTCCCAACTCAGGAGCTCTTGCTTTCTAAGGATGTGACAGTGATGATGGCTATTGGGCTTCCTATCAAGCACTTTGAGAGCCTGTTTGTAGACAGACTGAATAGGTCTTACTGTTGTACAGCAAGCTTGGGCCCAACTAGTCAAGCAGTATGTTAAGTGGGGGAGTATCATAGATTTGAAGTACAGTTTTGCTACCTCTGTAGTCAAACAATTTCGTATAAATCGGAAATTAGCTAGGTTGAATTTGGTTATTTGAATTACCTTTTTCACATGCTTTTTAAAAGAGAGGTTGGAATCAAGTATGATGCCAAGGTACTTAAAATCAGATACCCCCTGGAGCTTCTCCCCTGACACATAGACTTCTGGCTCAGTAGCATCTGTTGCCCTCTTTGTGAAGAACATGCAAACAGTTTTTTTCACATTGAGATGCAAACACGAGTCACTGAGCCACTTTGTAACCTGGACCATTACAGTAGTGAGTTCTTGTGCAGCTTGTTGTTTGCTCTTTGCATGCACATATATCACTGTATCATCTGCATACATTTGAACTTCAGACCCAGTACAGACAGAAGGCAGATCATTAATGTACAGGCTGAACAGGAGGGGCCCCAGTATTGACCCTTGGGGCACACCCACATCATAGCTAAGAGTGGGCGACAGCTCATTGCTCACTCTGACACACTGAGTTCTGCCTTCAAGGTATGATTTCATCCATCTCAAGGCATCGGGGGAAAAGTTGAACTTGGACAATTTTGTGATGAGAATCTCATGGTTAACAGTATCAAAAGCCTTCCTTAGGTCCAGAAACACAGCCCCAACAACGCCCCCTTTGTCCATCTTGGACTTCACATTTTCCAGAAAAAAGCAGTTGGCCATTTCTGTGGAGTGTTTCGCTCTGAAGCCAAACTGCATGGAATGTAATGTGAAGGGGCTGTTGTTGAGGTGGGCAATCAGTTGTTCTGCTACACACTTTTCAACAACCGTCATCTTGAACTTCTTCCATTTTCTAATAATTGCGCCAACAGTTGTTGCCTTCTCACCAAGCTGCTTGCCTATTGTCCTGTAGCCCATCCCAGCCTTGTGCAGGTCTACAATGTTATCCCTGATGTCCTTACACAGCTCTCTGGTCTTGGCCATTGTGGAGAGGTTGGAGTCTGTTTGATTGAGTGTGTGGACAGGTGTATTTTATACAGGTAACGAGTTCAAACAGGTGCAGTTAATACAGGTAATGAGTGGAGAACAGGAGGGCTTCTTAAAGAAAAACTAACAGGTCTGTGAGAGCCGGAATTCTTACTGGTTGGTAGGTGATCAAATACTTATGTCATGCAATAAAATGCAAATGAATTACTTAAAAATCATACAATGTGATTTTCTGGATTTTTGTTTTAGATTCCGTCTCTCACAGTTGAAGTGTACCTATGATAAAAATTACAGACCTCTACATGCTTTGTAAGTAGGAAAACCTGCAAATTCGGCAGTGTATCAAATACTTGTTCTCCCCACTGTATGTAAGTAAATCTACCCTGTTTATCATTTCCACTTTTTTTCAATTGTAAGGGGTAGAATAAGCACCCCTTTAGATTTAGATATGAAGCAGCTGCCAGTTTGTAGTATTTGTTTTGAAGTATATGGACATCACCCTCTAAAAGATGTCTCCTGCAATAGAGCAATGTCAACTTGATTCCTATGTAATAAGTTAAGACATTTAATTTGCTTACTTGGCTCATTAGAACCCTTCAGATTACAGGAAATTATCACTAAATTAGCCATGATCCATCTGTGGTGATGTGAATACCAGTTTGATGGATTAAAGGGGGGAAAGGTAACTTATGACTATTCAGTTGCCAACTAAATAATTGTAAACCAGATATTCCAGAAAAAAAACAGTAAACATATTCATTGTTGGATAAAATTATATATAAAATTACAAAACCCTTCAGATTGCCATTCCACCCCAAGAACCCTGCAAAATGTATAAAAACTATTTAAATAAAGAATCCTTCCCCTCCCCGACAGGTTAGGACACAACAGTCCTCCCTCTCCACTCAATGTTAGACCCGTGACTGAACGCAACGGTGTCTATCACTAAAACCCTCCCAATACCCCTGAATGTCTCACTACATTTCCTAAATATCTTGCATTAACTGACACAATGGAGATATGAGAACGGCAAGAATTGATCAATTGACTGAATGATTAAGCCTTAACGTAACATGGAGAACTAACTTGCAAAATAATTAAGTGGTGATAGTGATAGTTGACTTCTCTAGCTACGCAGTTGTCATAGCAACATGAGAGACTTTAGCTAGCCAGCTACCACCAGACAAAGTTATCTCATCTAACTTAGTTGTAAAATACTATTTTAGTTTATAGAAGCTAGATAAACTTTCAACAACATATAGGTTATACTGAATACTACTGAAGAGTTAATCAGTTGGCTAGCTAACAGTTGTGATGATGACTTACTTAGTTAGCAGCTAACGTTAGCTGTAACGTTAACTTACTGCCCCAATCACCCAGCTATTTCGCTACGTCCGAAAATAACATCTGGTAAACATTTATGTGACAAATCAAATTTGATTTGATCTGGAAAGCTAGTTCACTAGCTAGCTAGCTTGCTGGTGCTCCTTTGTGGAAGTTCATAATGATCACAAGTAATTAGATCAAATGTTCCTCAAAACTCCTTGAAGTTCCATACGTTCCCCAGTGCTTGCATGGCCCTGTTGTTGAGTCTTCCTCCTCACAACAGGACCAGTGGCGTGATGCTCACTGCGGTGCTCGTGGTTGTCCTCTCCCAGTGATGCCAAGAACTCCTCTGCGTCTTGTGCTGTGGTGAATGACAGGTGCTCTCCCCTGTGTGTGGCCCGGAGCGTTGCTGGTTAGACAAGGAATGACTGGATGCCTCTGAGTTTGTTCCGGATCTCTTTAAAGACTTTGCGGCGTTGGGAGGTGTGCTTGCTGTAGTCAGGGAAAAACCGCAGTACCTTACCGGTGTGGTGAATGAGCTCTGGTGCTCTGGCTCCTTGTAGAATGGCTTGGCGGTCGTTGTACCGGAGGACCTTGAAGATCAGCGTCCCTGGTCTGTCTGAAGCATTACTAGTCCCAGGTCCCGAGTAGATGTGATGGGCTCTTTCTATCTCAACCTTGTAATATATGGATGAGATCCATTTAGGGATAATTCTCTGTAGGAATTCGATTTGATCGTCAGTCTCGTCTCCTTCTTTTAAAGAAATGAATCTTACATTTGTGCGACGTGAACGGTCCTCCATTTCAGCCATCTTGAGCTGCATCTTCTCCAGTTGTGAAGAACAGTCGTTGATTTTCCATTTTCTTTCCCTATTTTCACCTTGCAGATTGTCCACTTTAGTAGACAGATTGTCAATCACTTTCATCTGTATCTCAACGTCGATTGTAAGAGCTTCAACAGCCGCTAAAGTCTCTTGATGTTTTCTGTTGAGTGGTTCCACCGTCTCAGCTAACACCCGTTGTAGCATATCCTTGAGAGAGTTCTGTTGCTTGGCTGACGCCTCAGAAATCACGCCAGCTATGAAGGCCTCAGTTTCAGTGCTGAGGGCTGTCTTCTGACGCTTAACTATAGGGGAAGAAGTTGGAGAAGCGCTGTTTTTCTTGCCTCCTTTGGTAGTCGGCGTTGTTATTCAGTCTTGGGTTCGTTTTTTAAGAGTTCATTATCGAAATAATGTAATAAAATATGAAAAAATAGGTATTGTGTTTGCAGAGCTCTAGTGACTAGCAACCATAACGCCCGTTGGTCACGTGAAGTCCCGACTTAATGGTTATTCTGAATCACACAGACAGCAGAGAGGTTCTTAAGGATGTGCTTGATAGGAGTAGGGTGAAGAAGTTACCCCTAGAAACTGATCTAAAGTCAGATTTGTTTTTCCCTACAATGGATAAGGTAGTGTTTCGAGGAGGGGTAATCTGATTACAGATCTCTGTTTAATGACAACCTCTACCCAGTACTGGTTGGTACAGGAGGAGGTTAAAGAGAAACCAGCAGCCCTCCCTCGTCATCACCACGTCAGAAGTTGAGCCTAACTAATGAAATGGAACACTTGAGAATTGTTTTAGCTTTATGATTTAACAAGCTCAATGCAATGAGGCGTGAAATTTTGCAGGCATTACATGTGTGTTCCAGATACTCTGTGTGGTGTGGGGGCACTGCAGTTTGTTGTCAAATTTTACAGGAAATAAAACGAGGGGCATTATTTATAGTTAAGGCCCTATAAAATCGTGATGCAGAGAAGGTGAACGGAATCACGGAATCCAGACATTAAAATGTAATTCAACAATATTAAAACATGTATTGAACTTAGTAGGAAATCAGTTAATTTTCCCAAGATTATGATAAGACATGAACAAAATGCATAGCCTAAGTGAAGAGGCAATGGCGAGGGAATGCCCCTGTCTGTGTGTGCGAGTTTGTCTACCACTTTATGTAGCAGTTAGCGATGATGCTAATGACAACTGCCTTCTGGTAGATGGGAAGGGTTTCCCAAAAACCTTCTCAATTAAATGTTCACTACAAAGTAGTCTATGCCTACCTGGCAGAATGAGATCATGATTATTTGCATCAATCCAGTGGTGATTTGTTTAGCAAACTCAGCAATCACGTGTGCTACTGAAACACCGCTAACCAGTGTTGCCAACTCCTCAGTAAGGAAAGTAGCTATTGGCTGTCCTAAAAGTCGCAAGAAGTTGCTAAATGATGTCATCGCCTAATTTGCATAATTGGCCATGTGCATGTAATTGTGATGGATGCTGTAAGAGAGAGGAATAACGTCGTGGGAGAGACAAAAAGTGAGTAAAAAACAACCTACATTTACATCCCGCCCTGAATGTAAGCCAGGGTGGGATCAGCCAGTGGTGGCTTCCCGCATGCGCGATTCATTAGTCTGGACGCGGAGGGGTGAACATCTCCTGCTCTGACTGCAGCTGGGAGGGACTGCTGCGCGAGGACTGGGCCGCCTGTGAGTGCTTTGGGACGGGGGTAACAAAGCACCCGCTGCTCGTTGAGAAGAGTAAGAACGATACGTGCTTTCACGTCAGAGTCTCCAAAATTCTCCAATAACACCAGAAAAAGTCACTAGATTTGTCGCTAGTCGCTTTTTGAAAATTTACCAGAGTTACTGGAATCTATGGCAGGTAGCCTAGTGGTTAAGAGCGTTGGGCCAGTAACTGAAAGGTCAGAGCGTTGGGCCAGTAACTGAAAGGTCGCTGGTTCGGATCCCCAAGCTGGCAAGGTGGAAAAATCTGCCTTTCTGCCCTTAAGGAAGGCAGTTAACCCCCAACAACAACTGCTCCCCGGGCACTGATGACGTGGACGTCAATTGTAAGGCAGGCCCCTGTACCTCTCTGATTCATAGGGGTTGGGTTAAATGTGGAAGACATATTTCGGTTGAATGCATTGACTAGGTTTTCCCTTTCCCTAACTTTGGTAATTTATACTTGAATAACAAAAATGTTTTAGAAATGGATGTGTCCATGACTTTCTAGTGGACAGACCATATGGTCCAAGAGAAAATACCCAAATGAATGAAAAAAACATCTAATCAACAATGGCATTGTTTTCAATTATCTCTTCCAACTTTTTCACAACTGCCACCAGTTTGGAACCAAGGATTTACATATTGACATAGTAAAATAAATAAATACAAAAATAAAGGATATTTCATGCTGAAACCCTCATATTAAACACCAATGGTATTCACTAAGTTGATTGCTTATATTAGGATAATGTTTTACAGAGGGACAGAGATAATTACAGATACCTGTGATAATCAGAATTTTCATCTGATAAAATTCACAAAAGTTACACAAATTCTGGTAGTTTACTGGTAAACTTTGAAAGTTTCAAGTAATATACCCTTTGCACCCCTAGTCAGAACCACATTCCTCATACAACCAACATGTTGATTGGAATAAGCTTAGCACAATACCTCTGTGAAAGGCATAATAGTATTTTGGCCTTGTTGAGTTGATTCTGAAAGAGTGATCTATTGACATGCTATTGACCACTCATGTTTGTTTTAAAGGAGTAGACGCTGTGCTTTTCCCAAAGTAATTTCTGCTGTAGTGTTTCACGTCTCATGTATAGGCCTAGTCACTCATCATGTGTCTCCACTCACTCTCTCTCTCCTTGCAGCCCCATGAGTTTGACGAGTGTCGTTTTGACATCAGTGTGAACGACAGTGTGTGGTACCTACGGGCAGAGGATCCAGAGCACCGGCACCAATGGATCGACTCCATTGAACTACACAAGGTAAGACTGAAGGATATCTCTCTCTCTCTCACTCGCACTCTCTCTCACTCACACAGTAGTGAGATATACCAGAGATATTCCCCTTGGCATGTGCTGGGGCAATTTACATTTGTTCTCTAATACTTTCAGATCTACACAGTAATTGCACCAGCCTAGTGGTTGATTTGGAATAGAACGAGAGGTAGCCTAGACTAGAGGTTGGAGAGGTAGCCGGAAGTTTGCTGGTTCAGGTCCCGGGCAAAGAAATACAAACAAGTGAGATATAGTGGTGTAAGAATATTTGAAGATAAATACACAACGCGGAGGACTACTGGTCAATAGAGGACTATAGATCAATAGGGAATTAACAATCAATGGAAATAGTTGTTTTTCAGTTCAACATATGTTTAGAATCTGTGTAGGGGTTTCAGTCCAGGATTCATATCTACATGTGGCAAGTTCTCATTGGTGGAAATTGTCTATACATTGAGCCTGAAACAAGATACTTGGGGTTTGGCCATTGGCCCAATTTTATTGCATGGAATTCTAATTGGTCAGCTACATGCTAGGCTTGAGGCTATAAACTACATCCTGTCTCTTTGTTCAGTGGAGAAACACTGAGGACAGGGAAGAATGAACATCTGCCATCTATTTTCTATGATTTGTTCTCTTTGAATAAATATATTTTTCTCCCCCTGATTTGCTTTGGGGTCTGTGTTATTGAAGAATAACATCAACTGCTAACAGTGGCAACCGGACGCCTGCTGTTTTCAGATCCCATATTTACAGTAGGCTACCATTCCCAGGAGTTGACATGTAGCAACATGACTGTTCCTGAGTGGAACTGGTCGACTGGTTGGTGACAGTTGAAAGTGGGACAAACAGGAAAAACCTGCGGTGTGTGTTAGGGCCAGGATGATACCACAGATAGAACAATGAGACAGATATTTCATTGGATGTATAAATGTGAAGCATCCGCTTGGCGTTTCCACTCACTACCAATATGGTAGTGAGAGGAAGCCCAGTGGCCGGCAGTAGGAGAATATGGAGCGAGATGGATTTTGGCCGACATTCTGCAAATTTTCTCATCAATTAAACATTTGATCTCAATACAGTTTTCTGTTCCCAACACTAGCATCTGTTACGAACAGTGGACTAAGTTTTGTAGACTTTACCCTTTGCCAAAGTTAGAAAAAATTGTGTTGTTTTGGGAACACTAACCACTGAGTATACCAAACATTAGGAACACCTGAGTTGCACACCCCCCCCTTTTGCCCTCAGAACAGCTTCAATAATAATACACAATCCATGTCTTAAGGCTTAAAAATTATTTGACCTGTCTCCTCCCCTTCATCTACACTGGTTTGAAGTGGATTTAAGAAGTGACCTCAAAAAAGGATCATAGCTTTCACCTGGTCAGTCTATGTCATGGAAATGTTCTTAATGTTTTGTATACTCTGTGTATTTATTATTATTATAATAATAATAATAATAATATGCCATTTAGCAGACGCTTATATCCAAAGCGACTTACAGTCATGTGTGCATACATACATATTTCTGGCAGTATGCAGCATTACTAGTTACTGTTGATGACAATCTGACTAATTTGCTGTAGGCCATTTCAATAAATAAGAAAGCAAGAGAGGAATGTAGGTTAGACAGAATTCCACCAGAGCAGCACAACATGTCCAGTCAGACTCTCTCTCTTTCTCCGTCTGTCTATCTCTGTGTATAGCCTTCACGTGGAGCGTGTTGTTTTTGTCTGCCAATCAGAGGTGACAGAGCGGCACTACAGTCAATAAGAAGCACTGTGTAGCAAGTGAAGTGAGAGCTAATGCAAGTTGAGATTACACTGGCTGAAGCACGAGAGGCACATCTCTGGTCCCTCTCCCTTGCATCCTGTGGGTGCGAGACACAGACACGCACAAGCCTGTTCCATACTGAAGCTGAAAGGAATATTAGAAAATATTTTGCTCCACATACAGTGGGGAAAAAAAGTATTTAGTCAGCCACCAATTGTGCAAGTTCTCCCACTTAAAAAGATGAGAGAGGCCTGTCATTTTCATCATAGGTACACGTCAACTATGACAGACAAATTGAGAATTTTTTCCAGAAAATCACATTGTAGGATTTTTAATGAATTTATTTGCAAATTATGGTGGAAAATAAGTATTTGGTCACCTACAAACAAGCAAGATTTCTGGCCCTCACAGACCTGTAACTTCTTCTTTAAGAGGCTCCTCTGTCCTCCACTCGTTACCTGTATTAATGGCACCTGTTTGAACTTGTTATCAGTATAAAAGACACCTGTCCACAACCTCAGTCAGTCACACTCCAAACTCCACTATGGCCAAGACCAAAGAGCTGTCAAAGGACACCAGAAACAAAATTGTAGACCTGCACCAGGCTGGGAAGACTGAATCTGCAATAGGTAAGCAGCTTGGTTTGAAGAAATCAACTGTGGGAGCAATTATTAGGAAATGGAAGACATACAAGACCACTGATAATCTCCCTCGATCTGGGGCTCCACGCAAGATCTCACCCCGTGAGGTCAAAATGATCACAAGAACGGTGAGCAAAAATCCCAGAACCACACGGGGGGGACCTAGTGAATGACCTGCAGAGAGCTGGGACCAAAGTAACAAAGCCTACCATCAGTAACACTACGCCGCCAGGGACTCAAATCCTGCAGTGCCAGACGTGTCCCCTTGCTTAAGCCAGTACATGTCCAGGCCCGTCTGAAGTTTGCTAGAGTGCATTTGGATGATCCAGAAGAGGATTGGGAGTATGTCATATGGTCAGATGAAACCAAAATAGAACTTTTTGTGAAAAACTCAACTCGTCGTGTTTGGAGGACAAAGAATGCTGAGTTGCATCCAAAGAACATCTCATGAACACCATACCTACTGTGAAGCATGGGGGTGGAAACATCATGCTTTGGGGCTGTTTTTCTGCAAAGGGACCAGGACGACTGATCCGTGTAAAGGAAAGAATGAATGGGGCCATGTATCGTGAGATTTTGAGTGAAAACCTCCTTCCATCAGCAAGGGCATTGAAGATGAAACGTGGCTGGGTCTTTCAGCATGACAATGATCCCAAACACACCGCCCGGGCAACAAAGGAGTGGCTTCATAAGAAGCATTTCAAGGTCCTGGAGTGGCCTAGCCAGTCTCCAGATCTCAACCCCATAGAAAATCTTTGATGGGAGTTGAAAGTCTGTGTTGCCCAGCGACAGCCCCAAAACATCACTGCTCTAGAGGAGATCTGCATGGAGGAATGGGCCAAAATACCAGCAACAGTGTGTGAAAACCTTGTGAAGACTTACAGAAAAAGTTTGACCTGTGTCATTGCCAACAAAGGGTATATAACAAAGTATTGAGAAACTTTTGTTATTGACCAAATACTTATTTTCCACCATAATTTGCAAATAAATTCATTTAAAAATCCTACAATGTGATTTTCTGGAGAAAAAAAATCTCATTTTGTCTGTCATAGTTGACGTGTACCTATGATGAAAATTACAGGCCTCTCTCATCTTTTTAAGTGGGAGAACTTGCACAATTGGTGGCTGACTAAATACTTTTCCCCCCCCACTGTAGCTTCTCTTCCCAGGCTTTCAACAACATCTTCGGTCATGATTATAGTCCAACTGTGGTTATAGCTGAGTTTTTATTGTATTTTTTTGTTAAAACAATAATTGGTTTGCCAATAGGGGGCGATTACATCGTATATCACAATGTTTTATGAGTACATAATCACGATAGGAAAAAATTTGACATCGCCATACCCTAGCATACAATGCACCGGACTAAGCCTCCTATAGGCCTCCAAACCTATTGGGTCACAGCCTGGCATCGTCAGTGTTCCTGGTCCCCCTTCAATAGATCCTCATGTCCCCAATGGACTAAAAACAATCCTTCTGCTTTCCTGTAGTAGGCCTATTTCTCTCTGTAAACATAATGTTTCTTTGGGTTTGATTCTCTATTTCTCTGGCTGGGGGAATTATGTGTTTCTCACTCTTACTCTGGAGACTGGTCGAACGCAGTGTTTCTCAACTACAGTTGTCGAGTACACCCAACAGCACACAATTTTTGTTGTAGCCCAGGAACAAACACATCTGATTCAACTTGTCAAGGGCTTGATGATTAGTTAAAAAGTAGAATCGGGTGTGCTTTTCCGGGGCCACAACAAAAAATTGTTGGGTGTGGGCGAAGACCAGAGTTGAGAAACACTGGTCTAATGTGTTATCCCCCCACCCCTCCAGGCGGAGTCAGGATATGGTTCAGAGTCCAGTCTGAGGCGTCATGGCTCCATGCTGTCTCTCACCTCTGCTGCCAGTGGCTTCTCTGCCACCTCGACCTCCTCCAAGGTAAACCACCACAACACTCACAACAACTCACCAATCTGTTGTCTGGGGGCAATTCCATGGAAAGGCAACCTGAGCATGCCCAAATAAAGTTAGTCATTTCCAAATGAAACCACATTTATAATTATCCTTAAGGTCTTCATGTTGGAGTACAGGCTTTATTTGAAAAGTTTAAGTAGGAAATTGCATGAATTTTGACCATTTCTAAGAGTAGCAGGCCAAGTCTCAAAGGCTTTTCGGTCAATCATATTTCATGGCTTTTTTTTTTTCTCCACTCACAGCTGTCCCCCAGTGTTAGTTATGAAGATGTGATGTTAATGAGGACACTTCAATTTGGTCTGTATTGCTTAAGTTTTATTTATGTTTTCTACAGTCTTGTAAAGATAGCCTGTCCCAGTCACATCCATAATGTTTTTTAGGAAAAGTTTTTGTAAAACATGCACCTTACATCGGTCACAGCCTGTAAAGCTAACTTTTATCAAGGTTTTATATGGTCTATAATTGGTTGCTTTCTTTTCATTGCCCATATCCTTTTTCAGCGTTATGATATCTGTAACATCCATTTTAGTAATTTAGCAGACGCTCTTATCCAGAGCGACTTACAGGAGCAATTAGGGTTAAGTCCCTTGCTCAAGGGCACATCAACAGATGTTTCACCTAGTCGGCTCGGGGATTCGAACCAGCGACCTTTCGGTTACTGGCTCAGCGCTCTTAACCGCTAGGCTACCTGCCGCCTCACATCCAAATCAAATCTAATTTTATTTGTCACATACACGTGTTTAGCAGAAGTTTTTTGCGGGTGTAGCGAAATGTGATTGATATTGATGTATCATATCTTAGCTATCTTGTGTGGTTGTTCTGAGATGTATTCTTCAGACTTTTAAATTATATGTTCTTCTAGCTAATATTATCTTGGAAAATATATGCTGAAATGCATTTCTCATACATGGCAGTAATGTTTTAAAGGATGGAAAGATGAGAAGTGTGCTTATCAACAATCTGTGAATAGTCCTGGAGTGTATTTTTCAAATGAAAGCCCCCCCCAAAAAAATATACCAACTTATTCCAGTGTCCAGAAAAGTGGATTGGGAGTATAGGCACATGTATATTGTTTCATTTGCATATTTTGTTACAATATTTCAGAAATGTGTCAATCTTATTTGTCTCCACATTCAACTGGTAAAGGTACATTTTATTTATATATACATACATACAGTACCAGTCAAAAGTTTGGACACCTACTCATTCAAGGGTTTTTATTTTTACTATATTCTACAATGTAGAATAATAGTGAAGACATCAAAACTATGAAATAACACATGGAATCATGTAGTAAGCAAAAAAGTGTTAAATAAATCAAAATATAGTTTAGATTCTTCAAAGTAGCCACACTTTGCCTTGATGACAGCTTTGCACACTCTTGGCATTCTCTCAACCAGCTTCATGCGGTAGTCACCTGGAATGCTTTTCCAACAGTCTTGAAGTCCCCACATATGCTGAGCACTTGTTGGCTGCTTTTCCTTCACTCTGCATCCCAAAGCATCTCAATTGGGTTGAGGTCGGGGGATCTGATGCAGCACTCCATCACTCTCCTTGTTGGTCATATAGCCCTTACACAGCCTGGAGGTGTGTGTTGGGTCATTGTCCTGTTGAAAAACAAATTATAGTCCCATTAAGTGCAAACCAGAGGGGATGGCGTATCGCTGCAGAATGCTGTGGTAGTCATGCTGGTTAAGTGTGCACTGAATTCTAAATAAATCACAGACAGTGTCACCAGCAAAGCACCATTACACCACCTCCATGCTTCACGGTGGGAACCACACATGCGGAGATCATCCGTTCACCTATTCTGCGTCTCACAAAGACACGGCGGTTGGAACCAAAAATCTCAAATTGGGACTCATCAGACCAAAATACAGATATCCACCGGTCTAATGTCCATTGCTCGTGTTTCTTGGCCCAAGCAAGTCTCTTCTTCTTATTGGTGTCCTTTAGTAGTGGTTTCTTTGCAGCAAAATCGACCATGAAGGCCTGATTCACGCAGTCTCCTCTGAATAGTTGATGTTGAGATGTGTCTGTTACTTGAACTCTGTGAAGCATTTATTTGGGCTGCAATCTGAGGTGCAGTTAACTCTAATGAACTTATCCACTGCAGCAGAGGTAACTCTGGGTCTTCCTTTCCTGTGGCGGTCCTGTGCCAGTTTCATCATAGCGCTTGATGGTTTTTGCGTCTGCACTTGAAGAAACGTTCAAAGTTCTTGAAATGTTCCGTATTGACTGTCCTTCATGTCTTAAAGTATTGATGGACTGTCGTTTCTCTTTGCTTATTTGAGCTGTTCTTGCCATAATATGGACTTGGTCTTTTACCAAATATGTGTATTTGCTGTATACCACCCCTACCTTGTCACAACACAACTGATTGGCTCAAATGCATTAAGAAGGAAAGAAATTCCACAAATTATATTTTAACAAGGCACACCTGTTAATTGAAATGCATTCCAGGTGACTACCTCATGAAGCTGGTTGAGAGAATGCCAAGAGTGTGCAAAGCTGTCATCAAGGCAAAGGGTGGCTATTTTGAAGAATCTCAAATATAAAATATATTTTAATTTAACACTTTTTTGGTTACTACATGATTCCATATCTGTTATTACATAGTTTTGATGTCTTAACTATTATTCTACAATATAGAAAATAGTAAAAAATAAAGAAAAACCCTTGAATGAGTAGGTGTTTGATACTGTATATGTATCTACACTACCAGCCAAAAGTTTGGACACCTACTCATTCAAGGGTTTTTCTTTATTTTTACTATATTTTTATTACAGAAATAAATAGAATGTTAGAGTGTAGTAACTGGCCTTGTATACTATTCAGGCTACCTGTAATTATGCAATCCTAAAGTACCTTGCTTTCTGCTGCCCTTTTTTTTTTTTTTACATTCCAAATGACAACATGTTATGATAGATTTTGATCACTCTTTAAGATTTGTCTTTAAGATTTGAATGTTTATTTCAAATTCTGTAACATACATAGCCGTCGTTTGTCCTCTCTAAAGTAATCATGGAAATGATCAAAAATGTCGTTTTCATTCAGCCAAGCCTTTCCTTCGAAATGGCTATCCATGTTTTGACCTAAGACTCACAAACTCACCTAAGACTCACAAACTCACTGTAACATCCATAACGCTTCTTATTTGCTTTATTTCTCCAACATGCCAGAAGTCCGCTTTCTTGGGTATACACTCCCCCCAAGCAGAGTTTGTCCATTCTATGAGACATTTTAAATTGTGCTTTTGCATATGCTGGAATCGCTCCTGGACATTACAGCCCCTGGAAAGATGTAGCTAGGTATTTTGCATAATTAATTAATTAATTACCAAGGGCCTAATTTTAACTTGGTGGAGACGTCCCGTTGATTCCCAATGCATGATTGTTTAATTATGTTATTTAATAATATAATATAATATGCCATTTAGCAGACGCTTTTATCCAAAGCGACTTACAGTCATGCGTGCATACATTTTTGTGTATGGGTGGTCCCGGGGATCGAACCCACTACCTCGGCGTTACAAGCGCCGTGCTCTACCAGCTGAGCTACAGAGGACTATTTAACAGTGAACCCGTGTGTTTGTGTGTGTTGTTGGACCTGAAGGGCCACAGCCTGCCGGAGAAGCTGGCGGAGATGGAGACGTTCAGAGACATCCTCTGCAGACAGGTGGACACGCTGCAGAAGTACTTTGATGGCTGCGCAGACGGCATCTCCAAGGATGAGTTCCAGAGAGACAGAGGTAGACCTACTGTAGCTGTTTAACATGGAGGGAGAGGGACTGTGGACCCCAGGAAGAGTAGCTGCTGCTTCTGCAAAAGCTAATGGGGATCAAAATAAACAAATAAGCTAACATGGAGGGAGAGGGACAGTCAGACAGAGGTACTGAAGCATACCTGGGAGGCACTCTGGGGGCTTTCTGTGGGTTTTAAAGTTCCATATTGAACTGGCCATGTAAATTGTAATAACCACACCTGCCACAGAACATGGAATGGCAACCCATGTAGATCAATGATGGAGTCTTGTCTCCTTTCCAGTGGTGGAGGAGGATGAAGACGACTTTCCCACGAGCACACGGCCCGATGGCGACTGCCTTTACAACAACAACGGCAGCAAAGAGAAGCGTGAGGATCAGTGTGTAAATTCACACTTATACTACTACTAAATTACTACTCGTAGCAGTATGAGTGCTTGTGTCCTTGAGCAAGGCACTTGACCCCTGAAATAGCTCCAGGGGCGCTGCACTGTAGATAACACTGCGATCCTCACAAATGTGTGTTTGTGTTGAATATGTGTGTGTTGTGGAAGCAGATCAGAAAACAAATATCAGTTTCATCACCCCTAAAGCACAGTTATGTGCAGAATGGTGACATTGGAACCTTTTCATCTAACAGTGTGTGTGTCTCTCTCTCCCAGTGTTTCCCCCTGCCAATCCTAAGGGCATGAACGGGATTGACTTTAAGGGCGAGGCCATCACGTTTAAGGCCACTACAGCTGGAATCCTGTCCACCCTCTCCCACTGCATCGAACTCATGGTGAAGAGAGAGGACAGCTGGCAGAAGAGAATTGACAAGGTACGTCACAGCCCACTTCTGCCACAGCCAATCACAAGTCTTCTTTAGCAGAGGTCACTGGGGCCTTGGAAGCTCCCAACGGGGTCGTTCAACCCCTCACCTGTCTCATGGAAACAATTCCCCAGTCAGGTTGTTGTTGCAGAAGAGTATGCATTCTCATTTTTAATCACCATGGCTGGTAAAATAGAAGTGGACTGGTGTGTTTATGGTTTAAGCCAGTGAGAGGAGACAGTACACAAGTCCCGGTTCAGCAGAGGCATTGTCTAACCTGAGGTGGCAGATCCAGTCTATTGTGTGTGGTCTCTCAAATGGTTATATCAAGAGCCTTTTCTTTGTGTAATTGGAGGTGATTGGTGGATCTGATCACCTCAATGCCCCACCCTGCCTTGATTGGCTTAGTTTCGTTATGCCTGACAGTTGTGTGTTTGGAAAGAATCTCCCTCAATCAGTAAGTCCCACTGTTGTGCAATAGGCATGTAAAACATTTAGAAACATTCAACTCTTCAAGGAAGGTAATGGTGAATTTGCATTCTATTAGAACTATTAGAACATGGCCAGATTGACATTTTGTATGAAAGCACTTTGTAATGAAGGCACTTGTTAAACACTTTTCAAGACACTCCTGCTTTTTGAAGGTAGAGGATTCTTTTCATTTTCATCACGTGAAATAAATCACACTTCAACTGCATTTCCGTAAAGTCACATTTTAATTGTTTAATTGTTTGAATGGTTTAGTGGTTATTTGAGCGGATTGAATTGAGAATTTCCATTGTAGATACTGCAGTCTGTAGGCATTCACCCCCATACCTTGCTTTAGACACATGACAAAGCTCTGCATCCTTACCCTGCTCAGCTGTTGAAAACCAGTTCTTCCATTTTTTCCCAAGGCAAATTGCCCAACCCAAAAAAGGGAGGTAGGAATAGCCTCCAGTTGGTTTCGACAACCTGATTGACACTAGCGTGGCTGGGTGTGTGTGTCTTGAGGGTAGCCTATGTTGATCAGGGAGAGAGCGTCACAGGACAGGACACGCACTCCAAGCCACAAACTGGAGTAAGTAGTAGGATGACTGCTCTGACATTGTGGTACCGTCTGTCTTTCTGGAAGCCCTCGCTACATGGGAGGGCCGACATACTGAAATACGACAGCCAGAGATGGATCCCACTACAGCCACTTCTTTACAGTACGTATTATAGTATAGGCATTGGTTGAAGCAAATCAACTTGGAGGTACACAACACACTCCCAGCCTCTTGTTATGAGCCGTCCGGCAGTTACCGAGAACCACATACCGGATTTTTTTAACAGGCTCGTTAGCAATTGAGCTTTAAGAGTATTTTCTGCGCCTACCTAGCTTAAATTCTAGCAGTTGGATTAAAACGAGACTATAGCGTCCATAATGTGACCATTTGATTTAAAATATTGCGGATTGACTACGTTTGAAGGTGCAAC
Organism: Coregonus clupeaformis; assembly: GCF_020615455.1. Lineage (NCBI taxonomy): Eukaryota > Metazoa > Chordata > Actinopteri > Salmoniformes > Salmonidae > Coregonus > Coregonus clupeaformis. The sequence goes on along the minus strand of NC_059209.1, from coordinate 53,367,091 downwards.
AGTTTTAATTTAATTTATTTATAGCTCTCACGTGCTCATTTCTGTCCCTTAAGAACCAACGATGTGCTACCTTTTTGTAGCATTTTTGACAATACTAACAATGCTAAAACCGGGACCAACGACTCTGTTGCTGCGCAACAGCAGCAGCTAGCTAGTAACATGCTAGCAGCTGTAGCTAGCTCGCTAACACCAGGCAGATGAGAAGCAAGCTACAAGCCAAGGAACTGAAGTTAGTTAGATTGGTATATTTAACTATGGAGGGTTTTTCATATGGCTGAAGAGCACAAACATTCTTGGCTGCTATTAAAGCCAATTAGCTACAAGCCAACGAGACTGTACCAATGTTGACAATATATCCTAACTAGCTAGCTACATTCTTCCATAAAGCTTAGCTAGCTAAGTGCATAGTCAACACCGAACTTTGGGAAACTGCCGTTCTGCTAACTTATAATACATGCAATGGTCATTGCTCATCTAGTTACTCTGGCATGATACAGTCAAACTGGCTAAATAGTTACTTGTGCAGCCAGATGTCAGTTTCAGCACAAACACTGCTAGCTAGCCTACATTTCCTCAACCAAGATCAGCCTCTCACAACACAAACTGTAGCTGATAAAACAAATTGTTTTGCTAAGAAACATTTGGCTATGTTGAATCTAAATCCGGCCAATGCAAGTAGTGTACACATGTTAGCTAGCTAATTAGCTAGATCAACACACAAGACAGACACGTTACTGTTCGAGTATCCAGATCAAATTCCAGCCCTTAACATATGATGCTTTAATTCAGTACACCCTCCTCTGTCAATGCAATGTTCTTCATGCCATTTTAATCCAAATTTGTGCTGACTGATCAACAGTGTCAAGTTAGTTTAGTGTGTTCCCAGAAATCTGAACCCAGTAAGCAAAATTATGTTTAAAATATGTTTTTTCCGGGCCTTTGAAGTTGGGTTAAAATCTAAGCCAAACATAGACGTCCATGTTTGGTTTAGAATTTACGCAGCGGGTTAGGAGAATTAACGTAGCCGGTTAGGAGAATTAGGTTAAAAGGGTTAGGGTTAGCGAAAATGCTCTCTTGACCTGCTACGAAAAGTCTTAGGGAAATCAAGGTTGGTCCGGACCGCACCAAAAAAAAGACATCCAAAATATGTTGGTGTAGGTCCCTTTTAGTGGGTAGTAGCCATCAACAAGTACAAAACTGGAGGGGGTCTGGGGGGGGACTCCCCTGGATTTATTATTTTATTTATTTCCCAATGCTCACTCAGCCAACTTGTTCAGTACTTTGAGAGTCACTTACAGGAACTGGTATGTGCTTAATGTAAAGCAGCTGTTGATATTCACTCCCCTCTTTTAAAGCAAGTATCCATATGTTTTGCTTAAATGCAAATAACCATTTCTATGAAGTGGGGCCCAGTTTTCCAAAAGCGATGGAACATGTCTCTGCGATGGCTGCTTCGTACACACCACAGTGGATTGGAATACGCTCTAAATGGAAACCAGAACTAACTGCTCAACTTCAGTTTTCTCCTTCCCTCCTTTTTTCTAGTCATTATTTAGACTTGTATTTGGATCATTGCTATTTCCACTACGTTGTAGTTGTTTGATAATAGGGTTTATTCACTAGTTTGACAGATCTGTTAGTTGGCATTTCAGTTAGTTTCGAGGTGGAGATGATCCTAATCCAAAGGTGTACAGTCTTTCTATCCTTAGTCAGTACAATTGTAATGGACCTGTGATAGAGATGTAGGCAGCAACACCATTCAGTAGTGTCTAGTAAAAGTTTGTTTTTAATCCTGTGTGACATTTAATCTGCTTCATGTTGTTATTGGAATTCTGTGTATTTTAGAAGTAGGTGTGCCTACTGTTGCATTTAGTGTTTGTTGTGGATTTCATTGTGCGAAGCGGCACTTCGTCTTCTTTGTACTTTTGTGACAGCCCTCAGGCCAGTCAGCCAGGTTTAGTGCACCTAAGTGGGGCACCATGAGCAATGACGCACCTCCCTCCTGCTACTGCAAGACAAGTTCTAGTCTTAGAGGTTGCCAGACAAAGGCCAGCCTCATTTGTCTTGGGGGCATGAGAATAGAGTTTAAACCATTTTGAGCAGAGTGGCCTAGCGTCCTGTTCGCCCCGTCCCTCGGACGCTTATTCACGTTTTCTAAACATTTTGTGCATTTACTACGCAAAAACCTGTCACTGAAATTCACACTTCTACTCAATACAACGCATTGAATTAACTTCACACTGTTCACTGTACAATATAATACTGCATAGAATGGCTGATTTGCTCATATTTGCAAAGGCCTACCTGTGATTTGGCTGGAGGAATGGGAGGGAGGAATTTACTGTACATGCATAATGATCTGCAAGTCATTGTGGCAGTAAGGGGAAAACACTGCATGAAACCTTCTTTACTCTTCAGTTAACACACACGTTAGTGTTGAATTCACGTTAGTTGACAACTTAACCAAATGTATATCAAAACTAGATGTTGAACTGACGTCTGTGCCCAATGGGCTTTTCTTTCTATCTGTGCCAATCAAAATTGCTTAGACCTACTGTCAAGTTAACTGGTTGTAAGCTAGCTAGGTAACGCGACTGAACAAGGTTGTTCGTGATCAAACCAATAATTAGCGACCCAGGATTAGTTTAAAACGGCCTGCGACATGTTTTGTGAAATTATATAAAATGCGCTCGAGACAATACATTTTCTTTGCTGCAAGCATGCCTGTCACGAAGCTGTGCTCCATTTTCCCTCTGGCTTTACATTTACATTTTACATTTTAGTCATTTAGCAGACGCTCTTATCCAGAGCGACTTACAGTTAGTGAATACATATATATATATATATATATATATATATATATATTTATATATATATATTTTATTTTTTTATACTGGCCCCCCGTGGGAATCGAACCCACAACCCTGGCGTTGCAAACGCCATGCTCTATCAACTGAGCTACATCCCTGCCGGCCATTCCCTCCCCTACACTGGACGACGCTGGGCCAATTGTGCGCCGCCCATGAGTCTCCCGGTCGCGGCCGGCTGCGACAGAGCCTGGATTCGAACCAGGATCTAGTGGCACAGTTAGCACTGCGATGCAGTGCCTTAGACCACTGCGCCACTCAGGAGTATCTCAGAGGTTGCATGACAGCGACCTTGCAAAGTCTACTCAGACTGGCCTGTGCTCTTGGTTATAACAGGCAATGAAATTATACAATGTATCAACTTTGCTCGCTCTGCTCCAATGTAACAAATTTATAAAAAATATATATTCTGTATATAGATTATTTTGGGGGGTACTTTTGACCCCTTTTTCTCCACAATTTCGTGATATCCAATTGGTAGTTAATCTTGTCCCATCGCCACAACTCCCGTACGGACTCGGAAGAGGTGAAGGTCGAGAGCCATGCGTCCTCTGAATCACAACCCTGCCATGCCGCACTGCTTCTTGACACACTGCTCGCTTAACCCAGAAGCCAGCCGCACCAATGTGTCGGAGGAAACACCATACAGCTGGCGACCGTGTCAGGGTGCATGTGCCCGGACCGCCGCAGGAGTCTCTAGAGCGCGATGGGACAAGGACATCCCGGCCGGCCAAACCCTCCCCTAACCCGGACGATGCTGGGCCAATTGTGTGCCGCCTCATGGGTCTCCTGGTCGCGGCCGGCTGCTACACAGCCCGGGATCGAACCCGGATCTGTAGTGACGCCTGAAGCACTGCGATGCAGTTCCTTAGAACAAATGTATAAATCTTAACAACAGAAGACCCATCAGGGTCAGCAACCCCGGTCACCATCAAGGCTACATTATATTTAAAAACGGATGGAGGAATAGATGCACAGGAAGATCGGCCAGAGAGAAGCAGGTGAGTGAGGACTGATAGGGATGCGGCTGGCTGATTACAGCTGCCACACGTGAAATGTACATGAAAGTGAAGTGGATATTATTGGACCGGTGCATATGAGACTAGTAGCTGTTGCTTAAATTCAACAGATGTATTTTTATTTTTAAGACTCAACACAACAGGCGCCAGAACTTTCTTTAGATCGGCATGGCCTAAGAATTTGGTAATATAATATTCTAAAAAGTATCATGACGTTTTTGTACTGTCTTACCGTGTTACCAGTATACCGTTGCAACACTAATTGAGAGTTAGATTTGAGTTGGCGATTTATCTTACCAGAAGCTTATAGCCTCTTCGTGAACAATGTTCCTTCCAGTTGACCAATTGTGACTGTGTGTGTGTATTCAGGAGCTGGAGAAGAGGAGAAGGGTGGAGGATGCCTATAAGTCGGCCTTGAGTGAACTGAAGAAGAAATCTCACTATGGAGGCCCCGACTACGAGGTAAGAATTCCAAACCTTTGAAACTGCCAAAACTCTCCTGACACTTCCACCTGTAGTGATGATGAATACTGGAACCAATCCACATGAGTTATCACAGGTATCTGACTTAGTAATGACTAAGGAAGTGAGAAGAGACAAGAATGCTAAATATTTATTTCCACTTGATTATGAGTATAGATACTATACTATAAAATTGACATATTACAGCTCATGGCTATGCCATTGTATTAGTCATAGTGGGTATATACCAGTCAGATTGCGGGGCATTGATTCCTGTTGCATGACATTGATTTGGGTACAAGATTCTACATCCTGGAAGCAGTACATCTGTCGTAATTTGTTGTGCCTTCTCATGATATTGTTTCAACAGGAGGGTCCTAACAGTCTCATCAATGAGGATGAGTTCTTTGATGCGGTGGAAGCTGCCCTGGACAGACAAGACAAGATAGAGGAGCAGGTACGTTACTATTTTATTCTGTTCGCTAGTTCCCACCTGCCGGCATTCTGTATAGATCTGAAACGTCTATATGGCCGATTTTCCACCTTGCCTACCAGAGAGAAAACATGTCCTTTCCTTTCAGATCTAGAATCTAGATATTGGACCTACAGGTGTGATTGAATTGGACCTACAGGTGTGATCGATTTGGGATTAGACAACTGAGTGTATTATGAGAGCATATTCTGAGAGTAATGTGAGTTGTCTGTGGTGTTAATGTGTGGTTGTGTGTTCATTCTCAGTGTCAGTCAGACAAGGTGAGGATACCCAGACTTACCCCAGTCCCTCCTGGAGACACATACTCCACCATCGGAACCCACCGCTTCGCCAAACAGGTACACACACACAAACATAGGGCTGTGGCGATTATGGAATTTGTGATGAAAAATTGTCATGTACAGTGCATTCGGAAAGTATTCAGACCCCTTGACTTTTTCAACATTTTGTTACGTTACAACCTTATTCTAAAATGGGTTAAATTGTTTTCCCCCCTCATCAATTTACATACAATACCCCATAATGACAAAGCAAAAACAGGCTTTTAGAAATGTTTGCAAATGTATAAAAAAAATAAAAATATTACCAGACCCTTTACTCAGTACTTTGTTGAAGCACCTTTGGCAGTGATTACAGCCTTCTGGGGAAACACTGTACAACTGGCGACCGTGTCAGCGTGCATGTGTCCAGCCCGCCGCAGGAGTCGCTAGAGCGCGATGGGACAAGGACATCCCGGCCGGCCAAACCCTCCCCTAACCCAGATGACGCTGGGCCAATTGTGCGCCGCCTCATGGGTCTCCCGGTCGCGGCCGGCTGCTACACAGCCTGGGATCGACCCCGGATCTGTAGTGATGCCTGAAGCAAAATATTACAGACCCTTTACTCAGTACTTTGTTGAAGCACCTTTGGCAGTGATTACAGCCTTCTTGGGTATGACGCTACAAGCTTGGCACACCTGTATTTGGGGAGTTTCTCCCTTCTCTGCAGTTCCTCTCAAGCTTTGTCAGGTTGGATGGGCAGGAGTCACTTTTTCACACAGGGCCATGTAGGTTTGGATTTTGTTTTCCCTTAATAATAACAACCTTAATTTCAAAACTGCATTTTGTGTTTACTTGTGTTATCTTTGACTAATATTTACATTTGTTTGATGATCTGAAACATTTAAGTGTGACAAACATGCAAACAAATAACAAATCAGGAAGGGGCCAAACACTTTTTCACACCACTGTATGTAAATAAGGTATTTCTGTTTTTTATATTTGCAAAAATGTCAAAACAACTGTTTTCGCTTTGTCATTATGGGGTATTGTGTGTAGATTGCTGAGGATTTTGATTTATCCATTTTAGAATAAGGCTGTAACGTAACAAAATGTGGAAAAAGTCAAGGGGTCAGAATATTTTCGAATGCACTGTACCCACGGTTATTTTAATAATAGTCATTTTTGTAGATGTTTTTTTATCTTCGAAAATTACCTACGACATACCTAATGAATACAACACAGTTTTTTGGTGACACCCCTGTCTTAATAACGAATGGTTTTGACCACTTGAAACTTTTGGAAATGAAGCTTCTCCTCCTCATACAATGATTATCAACTTTACTCACTTCATGTAAAAATTACAGACTGCTATTGGGTACACTTATATCTACTTAAATACAAAGTTGAATCCCCCCTTCTCCTGAAATGAATGTATACTGAACAAAAATATAAACACAACATGTAAAGTGTTGGTCCCATGTTTCGTGACCTAAAATAAAAGATCCCAGAAATGTTCCATATGCACAAAAAGCTTATTAAACAGCATGATCATTACACAGGTGCTGGGGACAATAAAAGGCCATTTTAAAATGTGCAGTTTTGTCACGCAACACAATGCCACAGATTTCTCAAGTTTTGAGGGAGCGTGCAATTGGCATGCTGACTGCAGGAATGCTCGTCGTCCTCACCAGGGTCTTGACCTGACTGCAGTTCTGTGTAGTAACCGACTTCAGTGGACAAATGCTCACCTTCGATGGCCCCTGCACGCTGGAGAAGTGTGCTCTTCACGGATTAATCCTAGTTTCAACTGTACCGGGCAGATGGCAGACAGTGTGTATGGCGTCGTGTGAACAGTGTTCATGGTGGCATACTCACCAGACATGTCACCCATTGAGCATGTTTGGGATGATCTGGATCGACGTGTACGACAGCTAAATAATGATTTAGTCTCTTTGATTTGCGTAATCCCTTTCATGTAGTGAAGGGTGGTATCCCTCTCTGCTCGTCTTTCATGTGTGGTGGCATGCCTGGTCTCATTCCCTGGATGTTTCTCTACTTTTCCCCTCTTTCACTCTCCTCACCTGTTTATTTCTCTTTCTCTCCCCCTACCTCCCCTTTCCCCATTCCTATCTCACTCTTTCCCCCCCACACACTTTCTCCCCCTCTCCGCTTCCTCTGCTGCATAGCCCCATAGCTATTCTTCCCTGTCCTCCGTTGCACTAGTCAGTGCCTCAGATGATGTTCACAGATTCAGCGTGCAGGTACCGTATGTGTTGAACAGAGCGCCACCTGCCTCCTGCGAATGCACATTACACTGCACTCTACTGGCTGAGACTGACTGCATGTGAATGACTAGGAATTGTAATACATACATTGAACTTGACTGTGTTTTACCGTCTTCCACACTGTCTTATATAACCTGTCCTTTAACCCATTGTGTCTTTCCATCTCTTTCTGATGCACTTCATGTGTGTTGCCTTCCCTCCCTCTGTCCAGAGCTGCCCTGAATGGATCCATTTTCATCAACATTCCTTTAGCAAAATCATTAGGAGTCGAAGTTATCAATGCACACAGTTAGGCAAGCTGAGCTACAAAGCAGCTTAGATACAATGATTCAATAAAACTATGCAACAACAACATTATTTAACTATAGACCTTTTTTTGAACGTAAACAATAAACTAATTTAGAACGCATGACCCCACTATACATCCTGCTAGCTAGCTGCCCCGGAGACCTCAACATGTCAAGTGCATGTTACAAGAAGAAAAGTAAACAAAGTCTACGTATAAAGAGGGAAAACAGGGTTACATGTAGCTTAGTCAGTGTATGGAGAAGTCAGAGGCGGAGCTAGCCAGCCAGACACTTCAGAGGACGTTGCTACTTGGCCTGGATAGTGGCGAGAAGCAACGGGCCATACAGGGGAGGGGTGCAGCTGACACTGTAGCCTATATGGTAGCCTCCTTGAATGACCGGCAGAAACGGTGGGAGAACTTTTTTCAAAGGGTTGTAAAAAAACAAAACATAATTTCCGAAATCTGATAGGCTATTTTAGTCAAATAGGCCTTGCAGCTTCTCTTCAGTCATAACTTGTTGCCCTAGAAGACAAATACATAATTATACATTACAAGAAAAAATGTATTAAATGATAGCATGAATGCATAAATCATCTAGCTGACATCTGTAAAGCTTTCTCTTTCAATGTTGCGCTTCTCGACGGGATCGGAGAAAATGCAATAGCTCTAAACAGGGTAGCCTAAATATACTTCCCTTGCAAACATTTTGAGATTTAAAAGCAGTGAAACTATAATTCAAGTTTCTGATAATTCACTTCATTGATGCATATTCTACGTGGTTGAAATACTGAGCTGTTATGTAAAGGGTCAATCCCTGAATAAGACACCCATATTTGCATTTGTTCGAGATACTGAAAGAAATAAAGCTTACTATATTGCTCCACTCCTTTTCCCGAGACAAAAACATTTGGTGCGTCAGGAGTTAATTTCACATTAGGCTACATGTGAGATGTTATAGGCCAGTCAGTGTCCAGATTTCAGTTAGTATTCCATTTAACCTATCTCAAGTTCAAAATGATCATTTCAGCTCTCTCATTTTGGTTCTCTCATTTGTTGGCAAAGTAAACATGTTATAATGCGATTTCTTAGTGTCTCACAATCTTTCACAATAAACAAGTCATTCACAATAATACTCAAAGTAGGCATAGTAATAGACAGTCTTGCACAGTGTCAAATATTTAAGTAGGCATAGTAATAAAGTCAAAGTTTATTTGTTGTGAACATACAGGATAGTTTACATAGCACAATTAAATAGTAGCCATACATACATACTGTACATTAATGGCAGTGTAGTACAATACAAGGAATACTTGTATAATTGAGACTCCTGTAAGTCGCTCTGGATAAGAGCGTCTGCTAAATGACTAAAATGTAAATGTAACAACAGCGGTATCAATCAAATGTATTTATGAAGCCCTTTTTACATCAGCAGATGTCACAAAGTGCTATACAGAAACTCAGCCTAAAACCCCAAACAGCAAGCAATGCAGATGTAGAAGCACGGGGGCTAGGAAAAACTCCCTAGAAAGGCAGGAACCTAGGAAGAAACCTAGAGAGGAACCAGGCTCTGAGGGATGGCCAGTCCTCTTCTGGCTGTGCCGGGTGGAGATTATAAGAGTACATGGCCATTTAAGGCCAGATTGTTCTTCAAGATGATCAAACCTTCATAGATGACCAGCAGGGTCAAATTATAATCACAGTGGTTGTAGAGGGTGCAACAGGTCAGTACCTCCGGAGTAAATGTCAGTTGGCTTTTCATAGCCGAGTATTCAGAGGTCGAGACAGCAGGTGCGGTAGAGAGAGCGAGCGAGAGTCGAAAACAGCAGGTCCAGGACAAAGTAGCACGTTTGTTGAACAGGTCAGGGTTCCCTAGCCGCAGGCAGAACAGTTGAAACTGGAGCAGCAGCACGACCAAGTGGACTGGGATCAGCCAGGAGTCATCAGGCCAGGTAGTCCTGATCCTAGGGCTCAGGTCCTCCGGGAAGGAGAGGGGGAGAGAATTAGAGGGCGCATACTTAAATTCACACAGGACACTAGATAAGACAGGAGAAATACAAGATATAACAGACTGACCCTAGCCCCCCGGCACATAGACTATTGCAGCATAGATACTGAGATGGGTGGGTCGGGGGACACTGTGGCCCCGTCCGACGATACCCCCGCACAGGGCCAACCAGGCAGGATATAACCCCACCCACTTTGCCAAAGCACAGCCCTCCACACCACTAGAGGGATATCAACAGACCACCAATTTTTGGACTAGAACCTGGAGGAAAATATAATACTTTATTGTCCATTGCTTAGAACAGAAATGTGCCTTCTGCTTTTCCCAACACCCTGCAGTGCAGCACCCCTGGGTGGAGAGCAATTGTGGGGGTTTAAGTGCCTTGCTCAAGGGCACAATGGCAGGAGATGGTACATGGGAGCCTTCCAGCTGCCAGTTCAGTTCCATTTTTGTGTCGTCCTGGGCTTGAACCATTGTAGTCATGGCACCACACTCATTCATTGCTCCTGTAGTAGCCTAGCCCTAGAGCAGTGTTTCCTGGTCCTAGGGACCCAATGCACATTTTTGGTTTTGCCTTAGCACTAGCCATCTGATTCAAATCATCAAAGCTTGATACGTTGATCATTTGAATCAGCTGTGTAGTGTTAGGACAAAATAACACAGTTTGGAGAGGCAAACCAGCAGCTGCAAGGTTGCTGGTATAAGTCCTGGGCCAGGCAACGCAAAAATGGAACTGAACTGGCAGCTGGAATGCTGCTGGTCATTGATCCTGTGCACCATCATCTGCCATTATGCCCTTGAAAGGCACCTAACCCCCCACAATTTCACTCCATCCAGGGACTCTGCACTGCTGCTGACCCTGTGTCAACTTCTGTGTATTTGTTGGTGTTGGGAAAGGGAGAAGACACATTTTCCATTCTAACTACTGGATTATAAAGTTGTATTAAATTCTTCTTTATCCAGCATATTGTCCATCTAGAAAAGGTTAGACAGCCCTGACAACACAAGCTGGCTCCCCATGCAGTCCACTCCAGGAAAAATATGTCTACCATAGAGCATTATTGTCTGAAAACACATTAGATTCCTCTGCACAGGCATTTGTTTAAATATCAGCACAATGTTGATGGGACACATTTCACTTTGATTATAACCCACAGACCCCCAAGATGAATATGACTTGTTAGATAGTGCTGCCTAGGCTAATGAATTGTCCAAAGCCAAATCGTTCCAAGTTACTCCTCCTCATCAATATTAAACAAAAACAAATACTGGACATATGTATGCCTCTTTCATTTGATTGTAGAAGAAGCAAACCACTTAGCTAGATAGCTAACTAGCAACTAAATTTGCAAACCAAATGCACAACTGCAGAGCATTTAGCACATTTTAGACAGTTAACTTAGTTATACGATATCTAGCTGGCAAACATTTGGTTGTGAATTCCATACTGTAACTAGACAGTGAGTGATTCACACGGCTCTGGTTTCTCGTCGTTGTGTGCTTGGAAACGAACCCCACGTGAACGATTAGTTACCGGAGTGTAACTCCAGTTCTATGAGTGGAGCGGAGCCCCATAGGACTTAAGGCCCTGCCGACCCTCTCTAGTCTCGCTGAAGATAAATATCTCGGGAGGCTGATTGAGGGGAGGCATCCCCTCTTATAGGGACACCTGTACTCCTATTGGCTGCAGGTGTGTGCATAATTTTGTCTCAGGCTGATGCTGCCTTAGGGCAGTGGGTAAACCAATAGGAGCAGAGCTCCCCTATGGGGCTCCGCTCCACTCATAGAACTGGAGTTACACTCCGGTAACTAATCGTTCTATATCGTGGAGCTCCGCCCCATAGGGGAGCTCTGCTCCTATTGGCTTAAGGCGGAGCGTAGCGCTCCAAAATGTACTCCCTGCCGAGCCCAACACTTCCCATCAAAATGAAAAGGTCAGGCCTAGCAATGGCTGCAACCAATTCCCGCAGTACTGTAACCACTGTACCCATACAGGCGTCACAATATACCGCGTCATCGGTTAAAGACCCGCCCCACCTAGTCCAATGGCAACACCAATGACTAGTGGGCAGATCACCAGAATACAGGCCATACTAATCTGAACTAGCAGATAGATGGTACCTCAGTATCCTGTTACAATACTACCGACCACTAATGGAATGACACAAAGTGTCACTCTACATTGTGTACACGGTAGGCCGCCTCACTCAATCAATGGACCCCAGAGATTAGTGGGCAGATCCCAGAACATGATTCATACTAATCTGAACAAGCAGATAGATGACGTCACATTCTGTCCAAATGTCATGACCGGTCTAATAGTATCGTAACCCAGGTTACTACTATTATCCCTCATCATCCCGCCTCACTCCAGTGAAACACTGGTGGGCAGATCAATACATGACCTCTACTGTACTGAACCTGTCAGTCAGGAGTCATGCCAAAAATATGTCCTTCTATCGGAAGCGGACGTGATAGAGACCCTGTCTCCACAGTCCTGCATTCCTCTCCTCCTAGCTCAAAGTCTCCCTTCAGCCACGCTGAGTACAGACTGAGCCAAAGAGTTAGAAGACATATCCAAGAGATAGAAACTGATAAATGGAGACGGTGTTGACCATGACGCCGCTCTACATATATCCTCTACCCCTGTTCCTCTGAAAAGGGCAGTAGAAGCTGCTACTCCACGAGTGGAGTGAGCTCTGATACCCTGAGGCAACTGTCGCCCTGCTGCCTCATAAGCTGTCTCAATGCTCTCACAGAGCCAATGAGACAGACGCTGTTTCGAAAGTGGTCTACCTAGTGCAGCCGCACCATGACACACAAACAGCTGAGGCGATGACCTAATCGCTGCTGTGCGCTCAACGTAACACGCCAAGGCGCGTACTGGGCACAGGCGATGGAGCCTTTCTTCACTCCTCTCTCTATGAGGAGGAGGAGAAAAAGCCCACAGCTCCACGGTCTGTGATCTATGAACTCCTAATAACCTTCGGCACAAATGCCGGGTTAGGACGTAACACCGCTCTGCTCAGATCGCCATTAATGGCCAGGCAGTCGGGTCTTGTCGAAAGAGCACACAAATCACTAACACGCTTAGCCGTAGTCAAAGCGAGCAACAGCGCTGTCTTCAAAGACAGCATCTTGAGGGGTATTTGATTCAATGGCTCGAACGGCGACTTACATAGCGCTTCGAGTACCAGAGCCAAATCCCACTGAGGAAGCGTGGCTCTAGGTGTTGGCCTAAGCCGCCGCGTTCCTAATAGGAAACGTTTCACTAGAGGGTGGCTAAAGACAGTGTCTCTGCCAAACCCCTCATGACAAGCTGAAATCGCCGCTGCAAACACCTTAATGGTGGCGGGCGATCGCTGCTTGTCAAACATAAGCTGTAGGAAAGAGAGAATACTCTCAACCTGACAGCTCATGGGGTCTACACCTTGTGTGACACCATTGTGAAAACACGTTCCATCTACTGGCGTACATCTTAGAAGTGGAACTGGCATGTGAACCCTGTATGGTCCTGATCACCGCATCAGATAACCCACGGCGCTCTAGCCTGTCCCTCTCAGCAGCCAGGCCTTCAGTGGTTGGCCGATTATGGGCAACCGCCCTATCGTGCCCCCCGCCTGAGACAACGCGTCCCGTCGATGTGGAATTGGCCAAGGTGGCGCAATCAACATCTGACTCATCTCCGCAAACCAAGGAGCCCCTGGGCGATCGGGAGCTACCAGTATCACTGACAGCCCTCCTGATCTCACCCTGGCTAACAGTGGGAGAATGCAGGACAGCGGAGGGAATGCATACAGAAGAACTCTCGGCCACGGGTGATGCGCAAAGGCGTCTCTTCCTAGTGGCGGTTCTTCCTGTTCCCTTAGAGAGAACCATAGGGGAC